>NW_026781992.1:0-596604 GCF_031769215.1 Ylistrum balloti
GGTGGTATTATAATGATAACTATGTGACTGTTGTAGCAGTAACATGGTGGTATTATAATGATAACTATGTGACTGGTGTAGCAGTAACATGGTGGTATTATAATGATAACTATGTGACTGGTGTAGCAGTAACATGGTGGTATTATAATGATAACTATGTGACTGTTGTAGCAGTAACATGGTGGTATTATAATGATAACTATGTGACTGGTGTAGCAGTAACATGGTGGTATTATAATGATAACTATGTGACTGATGTAGCAGTAACATGGTGGTATTATAATGATAACTATGTGACTGGTGTAGCAGTAACATGGTGGTATTATAATGATAACTATGTGACTGGTGTAGCAGTAACATGGTGGTATTATAATAACTATGTGACTGGTGTAGCAGTAACATGGTGGTATTATAATAACTATGTTACCGTTGTTGCTGTAACATGGTGGTATTATAATGATAACTATGTGACTGTTGTAGCAGTAACATGGTGGTATTATAATAACTATGTGACTGGTGTAGCAGTAACATGTGACTATGTGACTGTTGTAGCAGTAACATGGTGGTATTATAATGATAACTATGTGACTGTTGTAGCAGTAACATGGTGGTATTATAATAACTATGTGACTGGTGTAGCAGTAACATGTGACTGGTGTAGCAGTAACATGGTGGTATTATAATGATAACTATGTGACTGTTGTAACAGTAACATGGTGGTATTATAATGATAACTATGTGACCGGTGTAGCAGTAACATGGTGGTATTATAATGATAACTATGTGACTGTTGTAACAGTAACATGGTGGTATTATAATAACTGTGACTGGTGTAGCAGTAACATGGTGGTATTATAATAACTATGTGACTGGTGTAGCAGTAACATGGTGGTATTATAATGATAACTATGTGACTGTTGTAGCAGTAACATGGTGGTATTATAATGATAACTATGTGACTGTTGTAGCAGTAACATGAGTAACATGGTGGTATTATAATGATAACTATGTGACTTGTAGCAGTAACATGGTGGTATTATAATAACTATGTGACTGGTGTAGCAGTAACATGGTGGTATTATAATAACTATGTGACGGGGTAGCAGTAACATGTTGGTATTATGATGATACCTATGTGACTGTTGTAGCAGTAACATGGTGGTATCATAATAACTATGTGAGCGTTGTAGAAGTAACATGGTGGTATTATAATGATAACTATGTGACTGTTGTAGCAGTAACATGGTGGTATTATAATAACTTTGTGACTGGTGAAGCAGTAACATGTTGGTATTATAATAACTATGTGACTGGTGTAGCAGTAGCAGTAACATGGTGGTATTATAATGATAACTATGTGACTGTTGTAGCAGTAACATGGTGGTATTATAATAACTATGTGACTGGTGTAGCAGTAACATGGTGGTATTATAATGATAACTATGTGACTGGTGTAGCAGTAACATGGTGGTATTATAATGATAACTATGTGACTGTTGTAGCAGTAACATGGTGGTATTATAATGATAACTATGTGACTGGTGTAGCAGTAACATGGTGGTTAACTATATTGTATCATAATAACTATGTGACTGTTGTAGCAGTAACATGGTGGTATTATAATGATAACTATGTGACTGTTGTAGCAGTAACATGGTGGTATTATAATGATAACTATGTGACTGTTGTAGCAGTAACATGGTGGTATTATAATGATAACTATGTGACTGTTGTAGCAGTAACATGGTGGTATTATAATGATAACTATGTGACTGTTGTAGCAGTAACATGGTGGTATTATAATGATAACTATGTGACTGTTGTAGCAGTAACATGGTGGTATTATAATGATAACTATGTGACTGGTGTAGCAGTAACATGGTGGTATTATAATGATAACTATGTGACTGGTGTAGCAGTAACATGGTGGTATTATAATGATAACTATGTGACTGGTGTAGCAGTAACATGGTGGTATTATAATAACTATGTGACTGTTGTAGCAGTAACATGGTGGTATTATAATAACTATGTTACCGTTGTAGCAGTAACATGGTGGTATTATAATGATAACTATGTGACTGGTGTAGCAGTAACATGGTGGTATTATAATGATAACTATGTGACTGTTGTAGCAGTAACATGGTGGTATTATAATAACTATGTGACTGGTGTAGCAGTAACATGGTGGTATCATAATAACTATGTGAGCGTTGTAGCAGTAACATGGTGGTATTATAATGATAACTATGTGACTGTTGTAGCAGTAACATGGTGGTATTATAATAACTATGTGACTGGTGTAGCAGTAACATGGTGGTATTATAATGATAACTATGTGACTGGTGTAGCAGTAACATGGTGGTATTATATAACTAATGATAACTATGTGACTGGTGTAGCAGACACTGGTGTAGCAGTAACATGGTGGTATTATAATGATAACTATGTGACTGTTGTAGCAGTAACATGGTGGTATTATAATGATAACTATGTGACTGTTGTAGCAGTAACATGGTGGTATTATAATAACTATGTGACTGTTGTAGCAGTAACATGGTGGTATTATAATAACTATGTGACTGGTGTAGCAGTAACATGGTGGTATTATAATAACTATGTGACTGGTGTAGCAGTAACATGGTGGTATTATAATAACTATGTGACTGTTGTAGCAGTAACATGGTGGTATTATAATGATAACTATGTGACTGGTGTAGCAGTAACATGGTGGTATTATAATGATAACTATGTGACTGTTGTAGCAGTAACATGGTGGTATAATAATAACTATGTGACTGTTGTAGCAGTAACATGGTGGTATTATAATGATAACTATGTGACTGGTGTAGCAGTAACATGGTGGTATTATAATGATAACTATGTGACTGGTGTAGCAGTAACATGGTGGTATTATAATGATAACTATGTGACTGTTGTAGCAGTAACATGGTGGTATTATAATGATAACTATGTGACTGTTGTAGCAGTAACATGGTGGTATTATAATGATAACTATGTGACTGGTGTAGCAGTAACATGGTGGTATTATAATGATAACTATGTGACTGGTGTAGCAGTAACATGGTGGTATTATAATGATAACTATGTGACTGGTGTAGCAGTCACATGGTGGTATTATAATAATAACTATGTGACTGTTGTAGCAATAACATGGTAGTATTATAATGATAAGTATGTGACTGGTGTAGCAGTAACATGTTGGTATTATAATGATAACTATGTGACTGGTGTAGCAGTAACATGGTGGTATTATGATAACTATGTGACTGTTGTAGCAGCAGGAACATGACATGGTGGTATTATAATAACTATGTGACTGGTGTAGCAGTAACATGGTGATATTATAATGATAACTATGTGACTGGTGTAGCAGTAACATGGTGGTATTGTAACGATAACAATGTGACTGTTGTAGCAGTAACATGGTGGTATTATAATGATAACTATGTGACTGTTGTAGCAGTAACATGGTGGTATTATAATGATAACTATGTGACTGTTGTAGCAGTAACATGGTGGTATTATAATAATAACTATGTGACTGGTGTAGCAGTAACATGGTGGTATTATAATGATAACTATGTGACTGGTGTAGCAGTAACATGGTGGTATTATAATGATAACTATGTGACTGGTGTAGCAGTAACATGGTGGTATTATAATGATAACTATGTGACTGGTGTAGCAGTAACATGGTGGTATAATAATAACTATGTGACTGTTGTAGCAGTAACATGGTGGTATTATAATAACTATGTGACTGGTGTAGCAGTAACATGGTGGTATTATAATGATAACTATGTGACTGTTGTAGCAGTAACATGGTGGTATTATAATGATAACTATGTGACTGGTGTAGCAGTAACATGGTGGTATTATAATGATAACTATGTGACTGTTGTAGCAGTAACATGGTGGTATTATAATGATAACTATGTGACTGGTGTAGCAGTAACATGGTGGTATTATAATAACTATGTGACTGGTGTAGCAGTAACATGGTGGTATTATAATGATAACTATGTGACTGGTGTAGCAGTAACATGGTGGTATTATAATGATAACTATGTGACTGGTGTAGCAGTAACATGGTGGTATTGTAACGATAACTATGTGACTGGTGTAGCAGTAACATGGTGATATTATAATGATAACTATGCAATTGGTGTAGCAGTAACATGGTGGTATTATAATGATAACTATGTGACTGGTGTAGCAGTAACATGGTGGTATTATAATGATAACTATGTGACTGGTGTAGCAGTAACATGGTGGTATTATAATAACTTTGTGACTGTTGTAACAGTAACATGGTGGTATTATGATAACTATGTTACTGGTGTAGCAGTAACATGGTGGTATTATAATGATAACTATGTGACTGTTGTAGCAGTAACATGGTGGTATTATAATAACTATGTGACTGGTGTAGCAGTAACATGGTGGTATTATAATGATAACTATGTGACTGTTGTAGCAGTAACATGGTGGTATTATAATACGTTTGTGACTGGTGTAGCAGTAACATGGTGGTATTATAATGATAACTATGTGACTGTTGTAACAGTAACATGGTGTTATTATAATGATAACTATGTGACTGGTGTAACAGTAACATGGTTGTATCATAATAACCATGTGACTGGTGTAGCAGTAACATGGTGGTATTATATTGATAACTATGTGACTGGTGTAGCAGTAACATGGTGGTATTATAATGATAACTATGTGACTGTTGTAGCAGTAACATGGTGGTATTATAATGATAACTATGTGACTGTTGTAGCAGTAACATGGTGGTATTATAATGATAACTATGTGACTGGTGTAGCAGTAACATGGTGGTATTATAATAATAACTATGTGACTGGTGTAGCAGTAATATGGTGGTATTATAATGATAACTATGTGACCGTTGTAACAGTAACATGGTGGTATTATGATAACTATGTGACTGTTGTAGCAGTAACATGGTGGTATTATAATGATAACTATGTGACTGGTGTAGCAGTAACATGGTGGTATTATAATGATAACTATGTGACTGGTGTAGCAGTAACATGGTGGTATTATGATAACTATGTTACTGGTGTGGCAGTAACATGGTGGTATTATAATGATAACTATGTGACTGTTGTAACAGTAACATGGTGGTATTATAATGATAACTATGTGACTGTTGTAACAGTAACATGGTGGTATTATGATAACTATGTGACTGTTGTAGCAGTAACATGGTGGTATTATGATAACTATGTGACCGTTGTAGCAGTAACATGGTGGTATTATATTGATAACTATGTGACTGGTGTAGCAGTAACATGGTGGTATTATAATAACTATGTGACTGGTGTAGCAGTAACATGGTGGTATTATAATGATAACTATGTGACTGTTGTAGCAGTAACATGGTGGTATTATAATAACTATGTGACTGGTGTAGCAGTAACATGGTGGTATTATAATAACTATGTGACTGTTGTAGCAGTAACATGGTGGTATTATAATGATAACTATGTGACTGTTGTAGCAGTAACATGGTGGTATTATAATGATAACTATGTGACTGGTGTAGCAGTAACATGGTGGTATTATAATGATAACTATGTGACTGTTGTAGCAGTAACATGGTGGTATTATAATGATAACTATGTGACTGGTGTAGCAGTAACATGGTGGTATTATAATGATAACTATGTGACTGTTGTAGCAGTAACATGGTGGTATTATAATGATAACTATGTGACCGTTGTTGCAGTAACATGGTGGTATTATAATGATAACTATGTGACTGTTGTAGCAGTAACATGGTGGTATTATAATACGTTTGTGACTGGTGTAGCAGTAACATGGTGGTATTATATTGATAACTATGTGACTGGTGTAGCATTAACATGGTGGTATTATAATGATAACTATGTGACTGGTGTAGCAGTAACATGGTGGTATTATAATGATAACTATGTGACTGTTGTAGCAGTAACATGGTGGTATTATAATGATAACTATGTGACCGTTGTAGCAGTAACATGGTGGTATTATAATGATAACTATGTGACTGGTGTAGCAGTAACATGGTGGTATTATAATGATAACTATGTGACTGTTGTAGCAGTAACATGGTGGTATTTTAATGATAACTATGTGACTGTTGTAGCAGTAACATGGTGGTATTATAATGATAACTATGTGACTGGTGTAGCAGTAGCAGTAACATGGTGGTATTATAATGATAACTATGTGACTGGTGTAGCAGTAACATGGTGATATTATAATGATAACTATGCAATTGGTGTAGCAGTAACATGGTGGTATTATAATGATAACTATGTGACTGGTGTAGCAGTAACATGGTGGTATTATAATGATAACTATGTGACTGTTGTAGCAGTAACATGGTGGTATTATAATGATAACTATGTGACTGTTGTAACAGTAACATGGTGTTATTATAATGATAACTATGTGACTGGTGTAGCAGTAACATGGTGGTATCATAATAACTATGTAACTGTTGTAGCAGTAACATGGTGGTATTATAATGATAACTATGTGATTGGTGTAGCAGTAACATGGTGGTATTGTAATGATAACTATGTGACTGGTGTAGCAGTAACATGGTGATATTATAATGATAACTATGCAATTGGTGTAGCAGTAACATGGTGGTATTATAATGATAACTATGTGACTGGTGTAGCAGTAACATGGTGGTATTATAATGATAACTATGTGACTGGTGTAGCAGTAACATGGTGGTATTATAATGATAACTATGTGACTGGTGTAGCAGTAACATGGTGGTATTATAATAACTATGTGATCGTTGTAGCAGTAACATGGTGGTATTATAATAACTATGTGACTGGTGTAGCAGTAACATGGTGGTATTATAATGATAACTATGTGACTGGTGTAGCAGTAACATGGTGGTATTATAATGATAACTATGTGACTGGTGTAGCAGTAACATGGTGGTATTATAATGATAACTATGTGACTGTTGTAACAGTAACATGGTGGTATTATAACGATAACTATGTGACTGGTGTAGCAGTAACATGGTGGTATTATAATGATAACTATGTGACTGTTGTAGCAGTAACATGGTGGTATTATAATAACTATGTGACTGTTGTAGCAGTAACATGGTGGTATTATAATAACTATGTGACTGGTGTAGCAGTAACATGGTGGTATTATAATAACTATGTGACTGCTGTAGCAGTAACATGGTGGTATTGTAACGATAACTATGTGACTGTTGTAACAGTAACATGGTGGTATTATAATGATAAATATGTTACCGTTTTAGCAGTAACATGGTGGTATTATAATAACTATGTGACTGTTGTAGCAGTAACATGGTGGTATTATAATGATAACTATGTGACTGGTGTAGCAGTAAAATGGTGGTATTATAATAACTATGTGACTGTTGTAGCAGTAACATGGTGGTATAATGATAACTATGTGACTGTTGTAGCAGTAACATGGTGGTATTATAATAACTATGTGACTGGTGTAGCAGTAACATGGTGGTATTTAATGAACTATGTTGTAGCAGTAACATGGTGTATTACAGTAACATGGTGTATTATAATGGTATTATAATAATATGTGACTGATTGTAGCAGTAACATGGTGGTATTATAATGATAACTATGTGACTGGATGTAGCAGTAACATGGTTTTGTGTCCTGTTTATACAAAATTCTATCTTTGTCTCTAACACTAACACTGTATATAATAGATATAATGACTATTGACCTCGACTTGTGTCCTGGTGATACAAATGTAGAAAAGATCAAACGAAAGAATCAGAAACAAAGAAAAGTTGAAGAATTAATAACACTGGACGACTTAGTTGTCTCGGCTGTGATGCTAGATCATACAGCTGTTCTGTCCTTCTAGGACTCGTCAGTGATGCTACATCATACAGCTTTTTCGTCCGTCTAGGACTCGTCTGTGATGCAACACCATACAGCTGTCCTTTCCTTCTAGGACTCGTCAGTGATGCTAGATCATACAGCTTTTTCGTCCTTCTAGGACTCGTCAGTGATGCTACATCATACAGCTTTTTCGTCCTTCTAGTTGTCTCGGCTGTGATGCTAGATCATACAGCTGTTCTGTCCTTCTAGGACTCGTCAGTGATGCTACATCATACAGCTTTTTCGTCCTTCTAGGACTCGTCAGCGATGCTAGATCATACAGCTTTTTCGTCCTTCTAGGACTCGTCAGTGATGCTAGTATGTAAACAATTATTCTTACAAAACCCTGAAAGCAGGCACAAATACTAAGTTAACTTGTAAAGGAACGTTTGCTATAGCACAGGTTCGTTAATTCATTCATTGTATCGTTTCCTAGGCAGTTTTAAACAATGCAATTGCCTTCACTGGAACAGTTCTATGGATATCACATTTGTTCAAATCAGTTTACTCTCCTGGACAGTTTGAACAGTATGATTTCGATAATTTGCATTCATATATATTGATATGAGGATTATAATATTTTCAGAGAAGAAAATAGTTCTAACCTATGGTACGCTGACAAACTATTTACGATTGAAATATAGTTGCCCATTGTTCTGATTTTGAACATTAGACAAAAAATGTTAAATATATTTTAATTATTAAGGAAGCAGAAGATGCTTCACCAAATTATATCTGTATCATCAGCCCGTATTACACTTCACAATAAAAATCTTCAGTATTACAATTCCCTTTGAAAGTTTCCGCATTAGATAAAATTTACCAACGAATGAAATTATTTCTCCCTCCCATTCACCCCCACAATAGAGTTATTACTTTCCTCAATGATATCTTTTGACCGCATTTAAGAGATATTAGATAGGTTACGACACGGACCGGGGGAATACGGAAGTAGAATACACACTACGTCACAACAGAGGAATTCCCTCGATCATCCTTGCTATTTTTAAACTCGTAAACTTGACAGTTTAGCAATATAAAACATGCTGGTTTGTATGGCAAAATCAAACTCGTCTTTGTTTTACTGAAGAAAGCAACATTCCTGATTTCCAACACGCATAAATATCTTAGTCTTAACGACCGAAACTATAAGATGGTAAGTGAACAACAAATACATTTTTAATGTACAATATTCCTTAGTCTTAATTAACAAGGATAACAGATGATGGCATTTTGGTTCATAACATTTTAACCACTAACTTCCATACATAAACCTCTACCTGTACCAACTCAAAGAGAATATCAAATTAGGAAAAAGGACTTCTGTATTTATTTTTATCTCTGTGAAAGAAAATAATAATCATTATCTGTATGTTGAGTTTTAAAAATATAACAGTAAAGTACCTCTTTCCATCTCGGTTTGGATTGATGAGAAAATCGAATTTTAATTTTCATTTAAAAAGTTTTGCCGTTAAAATAAATTCCTGAAAGACAAGGCAATAACGCTCACCACGAGATATAAGAATTTGTCAGCCACGTCGAAAACTATCACATTTAAGGGTAATTATATTTAATTACCAATATTATTCAGTGGTACATATTCCCTCTTGATGGGGCTGTACAACATTATGGTGAAAACTTATCAGAGTAAAAATACAAAAGTTAACTTTGTAAATCAAATTTACTGAATTTATTGAAATATTTGAAAAAATGTCAATGGACTGATACAGCGAAATGTTTCCTTTGTTGTAGACATGATATCCAGATCGAACTTCATACAAGTTTGAATGTTCACTTACATTTAAACAAATGATTGCTATTTATTACACCTTATCATATGGTACTTCTTCAATAATTAGAACACAGAAATGACTACTAATACCTATACAAATATCTTACTTACATGCTATCCATCTTATTTAAGTCATGGTTGTTGAATGACTGATACAGAAATGACTTTATGAAATTTTACAATTTCGAAAACTGAAGATGTAACAAATATCCGTCAACATCGAGACCTGGCTAATACGACCACCGACCATTTGGATGAAAGTGATCTTCATTATCTACTTTTATTGATTGTTCGGTACAATCAATTTTCGTAGGAGAATTATTTTGTTGAATTTGTTGGTACATTACGTGAATGTATGTGTCCACTAAATAATACATGGATAAAAGTTTACATAGATAATAACACTAGTGGATTTGACCACAGCATCAAGTGCTACCGAAAATGTATATTTTGGAAAAGCATGCAATTTTTAGCTATTTGATTATCGTGGCATTGAACTGGAGCAGATTATATCCTATTATTTGTACTTGTGTTTTCCGCTTGATAATGATAGATTTTAAAAATATTCTACCAAATTCTTTGGTATAATTGGAATGATAGATACTTTTACCGTGTGTGATCTGACGTAATCTTTTGTAATATGTTTTTGAGGGGAAATCTATGCTGCATTCCTATGTAATCCGGATGGTCGCTTTTAAAAAACATAATTCAAATGTTATGACAAGGCTTTCTATGGGTGGTAAAAATGTCACTATCACGGATAAATGATTGCATCAGATTTTTCAGAAACTAAATCATAGAGTCGAAAAGTAAATATTGATAAGTGATTTCAAATATAAAACAGAAGGCACTGTAAAATAAAATGTAATACTTCTTGATAAATCTTGGATATAATTTGTTTTCAACATAAAATGAATAATTTAAACACTGAAATGTACAATTCGTTCGGCAATAAAAAAATTAATATATTTTGAATAAATCAGAAAGAAAATGCCTGCTTTTTAAAGAGACATAACAAACTGATAAACATCTACTATGAACTATTACTATGAACGGAACACATATTGTCGATCATCGTTGCATTGAAAAGTAACAGAATCTTGAGTAGAGAGATTTGCTTATTTCACTATTTTCATTCTTTTGTCCAGTATTCACTCCTGACGGTCGTTCTGCTGATGGCGATAAGGACGTCTCTGTCCGCCTGCGTTCATTCTGGATCTAGATGTGCGTTGCCAGAGACAGTAAACCTAGGAATCCAACTAACTTCCGCCAGAAACGCCATCTCGACGGACGCCATTTTGTTGACGACACGGGATAGTCATCGAAACAACGATAACAATACTGTTACCATGTTAGAAGGTGAAAGCGATGTTTGTCCAGAACGCCTGGACGAGCTGGACAACACATTACACACTCCAGTCCGACACCGGGCAACATGTCCATACTATATGGTCAGCGAGCATAATCCCTACCGTTTCCCATCTACTCTGACAAGCGTCCGATGTCGGTGCCAAGACTGCCTGGAAGCGAGTGGTCGAAGCTATGACAACGTATGCGAACCAGTCTACGTCACAGAGGTTGTGTTGATGCGAGGAGAATGTGAAAATGGCATCTACAAATATAATCCAGCTGAAGTCCAAATACAAGTAGCCTGCACGTGTGCCAGACGTAGAGAGCATGAAAGTACACACGACAGCGTAGGACCAGTGTCCATATAAGCCGGGAACAAAAAGTCTGGTCTTACGGTAACTCCATTATCTAAACTAGACTGGTCTATATGTTACTGTGAAGATAGTTATTTTCGGGGTTTTCTAATTTTCGCTATTTTCGAGGGAGACATGAAACCGCTGAAACAAAATCTTGCATTTCGAAAATAACGATAATTATGGTTCTGTTATGAAATCCACGGAAATACATTCTTTTGCTAAAAGCTTTTTGTACTAGAGCTACAATTTATACCGTCGGAACAAGTAACACATAGTATAGTGTCGAGATCTATTAATAATGAAATATATGGAAATGTACAACATTTTCTACTAATTCTCTGTTCCAATCAATATAATTTTTCCTTCTCTGAAGTTTTTTTATCACTCAATCAGGCGCTTAATGAATTCCTAGACTTGTCATTTCATTGTATATTTGTTTTTAATATTTACTGTATCAATTTTGGGACAAAATCCTGAAAAAACGTCCCATCGGTAATTGTCGTTGTTGATTTTTTTCATTGAGAGTATATATCTTTAGTGACAAATTGGTTATTTTTCCTTTATATTTCCTACATAAGTATTTCAATGAGAAATTATTGTTTTGAATTTTTTAATTTATGTATGCAATGTAAGTAATGTATACGATTTATAATTATCGTAGGCAGGTTTTTTATTTAATAATTTATGTATCTTTCTGAGTTTAATTTTTATCGAATTTTGTGATTTTAGTCATTTTTAATCATTTACGTATCTTTTTGTGAACTTTTATCGACGTTTACGTTTTTAGACGCATATAGTTTTTAGTAGTTTTCATGTGAATGCTTGTATCAATAATAGTCATTTTTACTATATCTTTTTATATAAAGATATTTTAATTGTTGTACATTTTGTATGTATTTTACGGTATTTTTTTCAAAGTTAATCTTTTTTCTGTGATGTGTAGGATCATGTATGGGAAAAAATCCACAGCTTATTTACAAGACATGATATTAAAAAAAGATCATTTTGAGAGATATTACTGTATTTTTTTACATTAATTAAACATATGTGAAAAAACGTTTAACAAAAAATTGTAATAACAAGGAATAACTAGTGTTGAACTATATCGAAAACGAGGCCACGAAAAAATGGGTTCGGTTAAATTCGTTATAAGGCCTGTTTGACCGGTTTAATTAAGCGAGTCGAATTACCCATCAGACTTTTTTTCATGCCACTCCCCCTATTCGCAGTATGCAACGTTTTTGTTGTCCCCTGTTTTGTGTATTTGCGAACCCATATACCGTAAACAAAGCTTTACATTGATGTGTCTCAGAGATAGACTTGTTTCAAGCTACAAACTTCAGTAACAAAGTTGGCAGAGACTTCGAATTTTATTTACATTCAAAATGTAACATTGCGTTGATCTTAATTGGTTGATCTATATATTTATAAAGTATTCATAAAGGATTTTTTGTTATGTTTCCATTGTGTCGTTATTTACAGAATCACTGTATACGAAAATCGATTAATGTCCATTAGTGTTAAACATGTTTTTCTTAAATTACTATTTATTTATTACTCTATATATTTTCTACGTGTTGAATCTAAACTGCCTTATTGTTCGTTGTTTTATGAAATATCTAATTCTTTTTTACATGTTTGGTTTGCGTTTTCATGTGGAATGTTTGATACCCTTCACACAAAAACATTGTTATAATTGTACCCTATAGCAACACAACATTCAAGAAATTACCGACAACAAAATCATCATCCGAACACAAAATCAATGAAACGAGGCCGTTAACAAAACGAAGATATAGACGAAGATCCCTGAAAAGTACCCAACTCTAGAGATGATTTCATGCTAAAGAATTGATACAATAACATCACTTTAGTGGGGATACGCGACAATTGCTGAACTGAAGTAAACAGAGACTTAAAGCCCGGGGATGCCTGAAGTCCTTGCTGACAACAGTTTCGTTGAGTTAAATGACAATATTTTCCACAGGAAAAATAAAATAGGCGACAGATTACCGCTACATACACCAAATGTTTTCTGTATATAACAAAAATACTAAATATGTCCACTTAATCTTGTCAAATCAAAATTATATCCGCATTAAGTCCTAGGAAACTGTACAAAAGACACCTTTTAATCCAAATTTTGATTCAGTAGAGCCTAATATAGTGTAATAAAGTCAACTGCATCATAATATGTTCTGTCCTTCTAGAACTCGTCAGTGATGCTACATCATACATCTACTTTGTCCTGCTAGAACTCGTCAGTGATGCTACATCATACATCTACTCTGTCCTTCTAGAACTCGTCAGTGATGCTACATCATACATCTACTCTGTCCTGCTAGAACTCGTCAGTGATGCTACATCATACATCTACTCTGTCCTTCTAGAACTCGTCAGTGATGCTACATCATACAGCTGTTTCGTCCTTCTAGGACTCGTCAGTGATGTTACATCATACACCTACTTTGTCCTTCTAGAACTCGTCAGTGATGCTACATCATACATCTACTCTGTCCTTCTAGAACCCGTCAGTGATGTTACATCATACATCTACTCTGTCCTTCTAGAACTCGTCAGTGATGCTACATCATACATTTACTCTGTCCTTCTAGAACCCGTCAGTGATGTTACATCATACATCTACTCTGTCCTTCTAGAACTCGTCAGTGATGCTACATCATACATTTACTCTGTCCTTCTAGAACCCGTCAGTGATGTTACATCATACACCTACTTTGTCCTTCTAGAACTCGTCAGTGATGCTACATCATACACCTACTTTGTCCTTCTAGAACTCGTCAGTGATGCTACATCATACATCTACTCTGTCTTGCTAGAACTCGTCAGTGATGCTACATCATACATCTACTCTGTCCTTCTAGAACTCGTCAGTGATGCTACATCATACATCTACTCTGTCCTTCTAGAACTCGTCAGTGATGCTACATCATACATCTACTCTGTCCTTCTAGGACTCGTCAGTGATGTTACATCATACATCTACTCTGTCCTTCTAGAACTCGTCAGTGATGCTACATCATACATTTACTCTGTCCTTCTAGAACCCGTCAGTGATGTTACATCATACATCTACTCTGTCCTTCTAGAACTCGTCAGTGATGCTACATCATACATCTACTCTGTCCTTCTAGAACTCGTCAGTGATGCTACATCATACATCTACTCTGTCCTTCTAGAACTCGTCAGTGATGCTACATCATACATCTACTCTGTCCTTCTAGAACTCGTCAGTGATGCTACATCATACACCTACTTTGTCCTACTAGAACTCGTCAGTGATGTTACATCATACATCTACTCTGTCCTTCTAGAACTCGTCAGTGATGCTACATCATACATCTACTCTGTCCTTCTAGAACTCGTCAGTGATGCTACATCATACATCTACTCTGTCTTGCTAGAACTCGTCAGTGATGCTACATCATACACCTACTTTGTCCTACTAGAACTCGTCAGTGATGTTACATCATACATCTACTCTGTCCTTCTAGGACTCGTCAGTGATGCTACATCATACATCTACTCTGTCCTGCTAGAACTCGTCAGTGATGCTACATCATACATCTACTCTGTCCTGCTAGAACTCGTCAGTGATGCTACATCATACATCTACTCTGTCCTTCTAGAACTCGTCAGTGATGCTACATCATACATCTACTCTGTCCTTCTAGAACTCGTCAGTGATGCTACATCATACATCTACTCTGTCTTGCTAGAACTCGTCAGTGATGCTACATCATACACCTACTTTGTCCTACTAGAACTCGTCAGTGATGCTACATCATACATCTACTCTGTCCTTCTAGAACTCGTCAGTGATGCTACATCATACATCTACTCTGTCCTTCTAGAACTCGTCAGTGATGCTACATCATACATCTACTCTGTCCTTCTAGAACTCGTCAGTGATGCTACATCATACATCTACTCTGTCCTTCTAGAACTCGTCAGTGATGTTACATCATACATCTACTCTGTCCTGCTAGAACTCGTCAGTGATGCTACATCATACATCTATTTCATCCTTCTAGAACTCGTCAGTGATGCTACATCATACATCTACTCTGTCCTTCTAGGACTCGTCAGTGATGTTACATCATACATCTACTCTGTCCTTCTAGAACTCGTCAGTGATGCTACATCATACATCTACTCTGTCCTTCTAGGACTCGTCAGTGATGTTACATCATACAGCTGTTTCGTCCTTCTAGGACTCGTCAGTGATGTTACATCATACACCTACTTTGTCCTTCTAGAACTCGTCAGTGATGCTACATCATACATCTACTCTGTCCTTCTAGAACTCGTCAGTGATGCTACATCATACACCTACTTTGTCCTGCTAGAACTCGTCAGTGATGCTACATCATACAGCTGTTTCGTCCTTCTAGGACTCGTCAGTGATGTTACATCATACACCTACTTTGTCCTTCTAGAACTCGTCAGTGATGCTACATCATACATCTACTCTGTCCTTCTAGAACTCGTCAGTGATGCTACATCATAAAGCTGTTTCGTCCTTCTAGAACTCGTCAGTTATGCTATATCATAAAGCTGTTTCGTCCTTCTAGAACTCGTCATTGGTGCTACATCATACATCTATTTCATCCTTCTAGAACTCGTCAGTGATGCTACATCATACATCTACTCTGTCCTTCTAGAACTCGTCAGTGATGCTACACTTTGGGGAACCTAGAGGAAAATCAAAATATTGACGGAATTAAATTTCAAAATTTAGATGGAAAGGTGCACTACCCCTATTATTCAAAGAAATTAGTAATTTTCATGTATCATTTTGTCCTTATTTTTACATATCTGTGTAAAACAAACACTCATTCTGGTAGATTATCAGCACAAATATCACCCGAACACATTTCTCCACAAAGCTAGGAAGCCAAAATATATTACTAAGGAATGGCTTTAAATCTCTTTTAAATAAATGTTTGTGAACATAACATATGTGCATACAATGGTTATATATGAGAATAAGCGGACCAAAGACAGGAATCATTCACAATCGTCTTTCTTCATGCTCGCCAAAATGTAGTTTATATATTTATGCACTGACCAAGTATTCTAGTTATCCTGCATCACTTATCGGAAATTTAGACTATCGAAACTTAAACAATGTGTTAAGCTTATTCAGTCTTTGTTACTCCAACTTTGACGTTACAATCTTTTCAAGATGGCGGGCCTAGACGGCCACGAAAGGAAGGTGCTCTCTTTAAGTTATAAAGTCACTGATTTACGAATACAATCTAGCCGTGACAAGTGCCTCGCGAAACTCTTAAATACTCGAAATTTGTATGACAATATTTGTATGGTGTTGTCATGGTCATAAATAATTTTGGCGGACGTTGTCGTTGAAGCAGAGGACGCTTACTCTTCAGAAACATGGTGGTCTTATTCTCATGGTACTTTTTCAGGAGACTCCGTATAATTTTTTTTTCATGTTTTGTCCTAGTTTTGTTGACTTTGAGTTTGGATTATAACTATGTTGACATATTGGTATTTTCTTGTTGTTTTCTTTAACCATTTGACCCTGTCCAGTATCTTAACACCATCCTGACACAACCAGATAATTTAACGTTCGACCCGATGTTATGCTGTCGTTAACGCTATTTTCCCTTGCCGTCATTGAGAATCACTGGTGTAACTTGTTCGCTGTCTCATGTCTCAGTCCTGGGGTATTTTTCTGAAGTTATTCTATGAATGGATGATAACGTGTGACCGATATATAAAGTTGAAACCAAAATGACGAACGGGTCAGCACACAGTATAACCTAGATTTAGCCATCCATCTCAACTATTTTCTTTACCAGAAAGCCTAAAATAACTACAACCTACATTTATTCTTAGCCAATTGAATCCAAACTTTTCACCTTCAAACAAGCGCTGCAGTTTGTTCTTGTTCTACCTCTGCTTATTACCAGAGACGTATATATCACTCAGATAACAACAGGGACATACGCGATGTTACGAGATTTTGGCTGGTTTCATATCTTTGTGATACATACGTCTCTGTTATAACTATGGTCCATATTACTCTTATTGAGAATTGGAAGACTGCTACCCTGGACTGTAAAGGGAGGTGACGCGGTCTTTTGATGGTGAGTCAATAAACTGTTTTGGTAACACATTTTCGTCGCCTGATTTTCAGGTCAGGCTCATATACCCATCTTTGCTGCCTCACAAGCAGTTGTCATACTGCCTACTATGTTACTGCCAGGTTCAGACTTGTCCAGGCTACATAAGCATCGTCCAAAACGTTATGCGAAGAAAGCTTTTCACAGAGGGTCCTAAATATCTTTCATGAATTAGTAAATTAATTTCAAAATACTGACGGATTCCATTGAAAAGTAGATAAGAGCATGGGTGAAACGAGAACATTAAACACAGGACAGACTCTCCTCCATCAACTGCTTATCTGGACTTTTTCCAAAAATGAAACCAATTTTGACAGTTTTCCACCAAGTTGTATGATAAGCGTGATGATTTCAATTTCTCTATTGTGAGGTTTCCATTTCTAGATAGCAACAACCCTGCATCTACAACCTATGGTATTAAATGTCGCAGTTGACTCAATATTCAAAGTCTTATTTCCAATATCACTATTTTCATGCAAGATATCATTGACCAATAAACTGATGATAAAGTGTTTCAAGAGATGCAGGATGATGAAAATCATGGCAAAGTTTTACGGTGGTTGTCTTTACCATATTCTCATTTGAGAATGTGACATAACTTACTAGGATTGACCGAGATTTACATAGCGGGTGATGTCAATAAATGAGACGATCCTTTTGGAACACCTGACCTTGTCAGATCTTGTAATTTTTCAAAAAGTCTATTTTTGTACATATTTTACCCTAGTTATATTGAATTTTAGTCCGAATTAATCTTCTACTCACATGTTGGTATTTTCTTGTACATTTTTAAAACTCAAGTGACAACATTACACAAAAGATGAAATAATTTCATAAACATTTAATTTATTTGCGAAAGAAGATGTTTGTTGTTAAGTATTTCTTGTAAAGACTTTCGTCGTCACAGGAAATAGCAAGACTATGGCGTTCTTTGTTATATAGAGCTCCTAAAAGAGACAAGCAGTCCAATGGGCATGTCTCAATCACCTGCTCTGAAGCTTGGATTAATTCTAAAGGTCAAGGTTAATGTGCTGAGCATCTCCAGACAATATTATTTTATTCCAGTAACTGAAATTGACACTGGGCGAACTGCTAGCAGGGTCACATCATAAATTCACTTTGAGCTGAAATTCCTTCCTATCTTTGACGTAAATCTTGACACAAGACATCAATGTCTGTTCAGTGTTTAAGAGAAAACATTTACTAAATGTTACATATACTGCACAATGATCACAAACTCATTCAGACTTAGTAAGGATTTGATGTAATTCTAAAGGTCAAAGTGCTGAGCATCTACTGCACAATTATCACAAACTCATTCAGACTTGGTAAGGATTTGATGTAATTCTAAAAGTCAAAGTGCTGAGCATCTACTGCACAATTATCACAAACTCATTCAGACTTAGTAAGGATTTGATGTAATTCTAAAGGTCAAAGTGCTGAGCATCTACTGCACAATGATCACAAACTCAATCACAGAGTAAATCGGTAGTTTGGTGTGATTGTTGTACACAATAATCTCCTCTTACCACTTAATTTTCACACATGAAGAAGAGCATACATATACTGATACTAATACACAAAATATTCAAAATAATGAAATTATGTTATAAAAATTGAATACATACACACCAGTATTTCCATAATTATATAGATAAAATATATACTGATTATAAAACGAAATATCGTTTTATCATACTCAAATAAATAGCATCGCTACCATTCTATTTCTATCACGTTACCTCACATGACAAGCTTTGACTTATGTGTGTCTTTTCTTACATTATGACTGCAACTAAAGTCAGTTTTACTGATAGCACTCAGTGGAATGAGGACCTCACGATAACCTGTCTTAAACATGAGACATAGAGTGTTTGAAAATGAGACACACAGTATCAGAAAATGTAACCTACAATGTTACAAAATGAGACCACCTTGATAGGATGAGAGTTACCTTCCCAACAAACTAAACCTTGATAGGATGAGAGTTACCTTCCCAACAAACTAAACCTGGATTGGGTAAGAGTTATCTTCCCAACAAACTAAACCTGGATTGGGTGAGAGTTATCTGCCCAAAAAAAAACCTGGATTGGGTGAGAGTTATCTGCCCTACAAACTAAACCTGGATTAGGTGAGAGTTATCTGCCCAACAAACTAAACCTGGATTGGGTGAGAGTTATCTGCCCAACAAACAAAACCTGGATTGGATGAGATTTATCTTCCCAACAAACTAAACCTGGATTGGGTAAGAGTTATCTTCCCAACAAACTAAACCTGGATTGGGTAAGAGTTATCTTCCCAACAAACTAAACCTGGATTGGGTGAGAGTTATCTGCCCAACAAACTAAACCTGGATTAGGTGAGAGTTATCTGCCCAACAAACTAAACCTGGATTGGGTAAGAGTTATCTTCCCAACAAACTAAACCTGGATTGGGTAAGAGTTATCTTCCCAACAAACTAAACCTGGATTGGGTGAGAGTTATCTGCCCAACAAACTAAACCTGGATTGGGTGAGAGTTATCTGCCCAACAAACTAAACCTGGATTGGGTGAGAGTTATCTGCCCAACAAGTTAAACCTATTATTTGCTAAGAATTTTCTCCCCTACATTCATCATACGCTTTGCCTTCGAGTTTTGGGTTAGACTCTCATTCCTTAAAAATTATAAATCCAAATTTGCATAATCAAGTTCCAACTTATTATCATGGTATTTCTTATTAAATAAATTATACGTATACTTGATACAAAAAAATACTTTCAGACTTCACAAGAGTTATCAATTTACCGGTATACAGTGTTATAACACAATGACTTGTAACAAACAAATCACATTTAAAGGCAAGGTTGTGGAACTCTCTTGCACTGAAGGTATAATACTGTTAAGTAGCTGACATCTTTAATTATCATTTTTTTTGGTTACATATCTTAAATAATCATTAATGTATATGTACACAAAATTACTTTTTACGGCATTAACTGCACAAAAAATATGACTTAAATGGTGTCTTTAACAGAGTCGTCGACCTGTACTGAAGAAATGTCATAACATTTCACAATCAAAAGTGATGGGGTAAAACAGTCTTATGATCTGTTATATTGCAAGATGCTATTCTTTAACATTACTTTGATAACTGTTTATTTATATATGACCCCTAATATACAAATTATCAAATCTGACCAAAGTATTGTAGTCTGGAGAGTTCCTTTCTCACTAAACAGCACAAAAATAAGTTATCAACAAATCTGACCTATACCCAAAAAACTATACCTCACTCATCGCAGAAACCTCACACTATGTAAATTTATACAATATATAACCGTCAGTGATGTGATATCAGCATGATATCCCAGTAATGATACGATGATAACAATGTTTGTCAGTAGTTACAACTTCATGGATTTACACTTTGAACTTAAAATATTTTCTGAAGTGGGCTTACTGGTAGAAACTATTAGAACTATTTTCTGCATTTTCATAAAATGCAGCAACTTTTGAAGACCAGATGAAAGACAAGAGATGGACGCCATGCTATGACATAGGCTTACTGGTCCAATGTGAAAACTAATTTTCTGGATTAACATCACATAATACACTGATTTTTGGCAATAAAGGTTTTTTCTTATGCTTAAAATAGCTTTTCTGGAAAAACTACATGATTTTTTTTCTAAGCTGAAAACTGTCTGTTTTCTCTGAATTTAGCTCTAAGTAGTTTTTCTTATTCCTAAAACAGCCTTTTAAGAAAATGTTACATTATTTTTCAAATGAATATATCAGCTTCTGTAAACTTCAGGTAAAAAGAATGCTAAATACAGGCAGTAAACATGAGTTTTGTTTAACAGCTGATAGCTGCCAGTTTTCTCTAGCTTTAAATAAAAGTGGTTTTTTCTTATAACTGAAATAGCTTTTAGGAAAATCTTACATTATATTTTTTAACTACTGTATGAGCTTCTGTAACTTTAGGTAGAAAATCATTTAATACTGTACAGGATGATTATCTTAGATATATACAACATAAATAATTCTTGACAAAAAATTCCGATATATCAATTTTACGTCCCCTATGTTCTACACACTACAGAAACAAGTCACTGATAAAAGACCTCAGTATAATAGTTGACAAGAATACATCAGATGTCAAACTGATTTTGTTTTAAAACATTTGGAAGACATCAATGCAATTAATATTAGAAACAAATTAAGACATCAAACAAGGAATAAGAGAAGCCTCTTTTAGATAAAGATGAAGCTTGTGGATTAAATGATGTAAAAACTGCAGATTTAATCAATCTCATCGTAATTGTTGGATTACATGTAAAGTGTATAAAAGTTCTACCCTCATTTATCATTACACTTATAGTAAGTAAAAGTAAATTGTGTAAATAAATACAAGTACATGTATACCATATAACAAGAGGCCTAGCAGCCATGACGGTCACCTGAGATAAGAAATATTGAATATAAAGGTTAGAGAATAGTTATCAAGTGTCATGAAACAAATTATTACAATGAATATAGACAGTGTCAATACATGCATACAATCAAAAATATCATCCTATACTGATAATGCTTATAAAGTTATTTCCAGTTGGAAATAACCAACGTTATGTTCAAAAATACAATTTTTCTATGAAAATTACAATAAAGTCTAAAAAACATATTCCTCCCCAGGAAGAAATGTGAGACTCATTTTGATAATTAAGATTCTTTCGTTCATGAAGAGCATTTGATTTCACCATATCTAAGTGTTGAGACCATCAGGCCGTCACCCTTCACTCATAATTCTAACCAAGTCTGAAATATTTCCAATGGAAATTAAACAAATTATGTTAAAAAATCTAAGTTCCATTTTCAACTTTAGTAAAATTAACCCCCTCCCCATGGGGATATGAGAGAGCCTGGGACTATGCATTTCACAATTTTGGTAAAACACCTTAAGATGCTTCTATTCATGAAGAGTATTTGATTCTACCATATCTGGATCTTGAGAAGACGATATTTGAAATCTGAGTCAATTTGACCTCTTTTGGCCCCACCCCTCAGGCCCCTGGGGATTGGGACTGTATAATTCACAATTTCAGTTCATCTTAGGCCAGGGAAGGTTTCTGCAAATTTTATTGAAATTTGATCAGGAAGAAGAAGTCGAAAGTGTAAAATTGTTTACAGATGCATGATGCCGGATGAAGGGAATTAGAACTTTGTCTCAGGTGACCTAAAAATGGTTAAAAGATTGATGAAAAATATTACAAGGATGTGTTAAATGAATAAAAATGTCTTCCTGCTTGTTCGTCAATTGTGCATGGAGAAACTCTAAATGTAATATCATATATATATATATAAATATATATGTACATGTATCAAGTCCTGCTACAATTAAGACATGTAATTTACTGCATATGTCTTATTGTGTTAATTTATTGATATGTCGGACATTGTAACACAAATAACAACGGAAGACAATTTTTGGCTCGTGACCTGTCTGGCCTCAAACTCGCGATCTGTGGCACAAATACAATTCATTGTCCTGAAATAAACTTTAACGGATAGGAAAATGACTTATAGTTGTTATTTGTCTAATTCATCAGTTAATTGATGAAGACACTTTTTAAATCAGCAATAAGTCTCTAAAGAATTTTCAATTGGGCCAATTACAACACTAAAAATATAATGATTTCCAAAATCTGAAGCATTTCACCTTACTGAAAAGATTAATGGCTGATGTCATTTTGTAAATCATTAAGAACATTGTTATACAAATATCTCTGGGATGGGAAATGAGAATTCATTTTCAATGATGATTTTTTTCAATGGAGATATAAACACATCACAAATACACTAAACCCAAAATAGCATAACAATGACACAGTTTTATAACATGCATATCATTACACACCTAATTAATACAGCTTCCTAATATGTCAAACATAATATGTACATGTTGAGCTCACATTGAAAAAAAATTCTTATTGGAAAAAATGATGAATTACATGTAAAAAATTCGGTAGTTTTTTTTTTATCACAATCACATCACAAAATGGGACTAAAGTGTAGCTGATTACAGTACAATAACAGCAAAAAGCTTTTTGGATCTGAATCACTCATACATCATCTGACTAAGGTCTAAATTGCATGTGCTATCACACAATAACTATGAAAATATCAAGACTTTCTAACAAAGTCTTCTTTAACACTTTCTCCTGTTTATAACTTCCAACAATTTAGCAGTGTGATCTGACAGTCAAAATTCAACTCATCAGATATGAACTACTCCATTTTAATTGGTCAAACTTAAACCAATTGAATAAGTAACATAATGAAAACAAATGATTACCCTGATTTTAGACACTGCTAGACATGCTGTAATGGTGCTTTTTTTAATTTTCAGAAATAAATGTACTTTTGTAAGTCATCAAAGAACCTGGCCCAAACAACTGAACATTTACATGTCCTGATAAGCAATATAAACAAGGTGTCATAGATGAGGTGACACTCTGGCGTGTTAACCAGCCTCTTCGTAACTGTTTGAAAGACAGACACATAATGAGGTAAGGTTTTAGACTAGAACTCTGTGGAATGTTGACACACTATCCTGACAATTGGTGCTTTAGGACTCTGGGGTACTGCATTATTTCTCCTCACAACCCATCCCAGCCCCTTGAGTGCAATGTTTAGGGCCATCTCCCCAATCCCATTCATTGGAGCCCTTGAATAGAGGACTACTTCACACACCCCTTTGGAATCTGGGACAGGGGACAGGGGAATAATCTGAAAAATATGCCCTGTCTGGTTATTATGCTTGTGTTATCTCCCCTGTCTGGTAATTATGCTGGTGTTATCTCCCCTGTCTGGTAAATCTACTTGTGTTGTCTCCCCTATTTGGTAAATCTACTTGTGTTGTCTCCCCTGTCTAGTAAATCTACTTGTGTTATCTCCCCTGTCCGGTAAATCTGCTTGTGTAATCTCCCCTGTCTGGTAAATCTACTTGTGTTGTCTCCCCTGTCTGGTAAATCTACTTGTGTTGTCTCCCCTGTCTAGTAAATCTGCTTGTTTTATCTCTACTGTCTGGTAAATCTACTTGTGTTGTCTCCCCTGTCTGGTAAATCTGCTTGTGTTATTTCCCCTGTCTGGTAAATCTACTTGTGTTGTCTCCCCTGTCTGGTAAATCTACTTGTGTTGTCTCCCATGTCTGGTAAATCTGATTGTGTTATCTCCCCTGTCTGGTAAATCTACTTGTGTTGTCTCCCCTGTCTGGTAAATCTACTTGTGTTATCTCAATTGTCTGGTAAATCTACTTGTGTTATCTCCCCTGTCTGGTAAATCTGCTTGTGTAATCTCCCCTGTGTGATAAATCTACTTGTGTTGTTTCCCCTGTCTGGTAAATCTACTTGTGTTATCTCCCATGTCTGGTAAATCTACTTGTGTTATCTCAATTGTCTGGTAAATCTACTTGTGTTATCTCCCCTGTCTGGTAAATCTGCTTGTGTAATCTCCCCTGTGTGATAAATCTACTTGTGTTGTTTCCCCTGTCTGGTTAATCTACTTGTGTTGTCTCCCCTGTCTGGTAAATATACTTGTGTTGTCTCCCATGTCTGGTAAATCTACTTGTGTTATCTCCCATGTCTGGTAAATCTACTTGTGTTATCTCAATTGTCTGATAAATCTACTTGTGCTATCTCCCCTGTCTGGTAAATCTGCTTGTGTAATCTCCCCTGTGTGATAAATCTACTTGTGTTGTTTCCCCTGTCTGGTTAATCTACTTGTGTTGTCTCCCCTGTCTGGTAAATCTACTTGTGTTGTCTCCCATGTCTGGTAAATCTACTTGTGTTATCTCCCATGTCTGGTAAATCTACTTGTGTTATCTCAATTGTCTGGTAAATCTACCTGTGTTATCTCCCATGTCTGGTAAATCTGCTTGTGTAATCTCCCCTGTGTGATAAATCTAAACGTGTTGTCTCCCCTGTCTGGTAAATCTGCTTTTTTTATCTCCCCTGTCTGGTAAATCTACTTGTGTTGTCTTCCCTGTCTGGTAAATCTACTTGTGTTGTCTCCCCTGTCTAGTAAATCTGCTTGTTTTATCTCTACTGTCTGGTAAATCTACTTGTGTTGTCTCCCCTGTCTGGTAAATCTGCTTGTGTTATTTCCCCTGTCTGGTAAATCTACTTGTGTTGTCTCCCCTGTCTGGTAAATCTACTTGTGTTGTCTCCCATGTCTGGTAAATCTGATTGTGTTATCTCCCCTGTCTGGTAAATCTACTTGTGTTGTCTCCCCTGTCTGGTAAATCTACTTGTGTTATCTCCCCTGTGTGATAAATCTACTTGTGTTGTTTCCCCTGTCAGGTTAATCTACTTGTGTTGTCTCCCCTGTCTGGTAAATCTACTTGTGTTGTCTCCCATGTCTGGTAAATCTACCTATGTTATCTCCCATGTCTGGTTAATCTGCTTGTGTTATCTCCCCTGTCTGCTAAAATCTGCTTGTGTAATCTCCCCTCTCTGGTAAATCTACTTGTGTTATCTCCCCTGTGTGATAAATCTACTTGTGTTGTCTCCCCTGTCTGGTAAATCTGCTTGTGTAATCTCCACTGTGTGATAAATCTACTTGTGTTGTCTCCCCTGTCTGGTAAATCTGCTTGCGTTATCTCCCCTGTCTGGTAAATCTACTTGTGTTGTCTCCCCTATCTGGTAAATCTACTTGTGTTATCTCCCTTGTCTGGTAAATCTACTTGTGTTGTCTCCCCTTTGTGATAAATCTACTTGTGTTGTTTCCCCTGTCTGGTTAATCTATTTGTGTTATCTCCCCTGTCTGATAAATCTACTTGTGTTGTTTCCCCTGTCTGGTTAATCTGCTTGTGTTGTCTCCTCTGTCAAGTAAATCTACTTGTGCTGTCTCCCCTGCCTGTTAAATCTACTTGTGTTGTCTCCCCTGTGTGATAAATCTACTTGTGTTGTTTCCCCTGTCTGGTTAATCTACTTGTGTTGTCTCCCCTGTGTGATAAATCTACTTGTGTTGTCTCCCCTATCTGGTAAATCTACTTGTGTTATCTCCCTTGTCTGGTAAATCTACTTGTGTTGTCTCCCCTTTGTGATAAATCTACTTGTGTTGTTTCCCCTGTCTGGTTAATCTATTTGTGTTATTTCCCCTGTCTGATAAATCTACTTGTGTTGTTTCCCCTGTCTGGTTAATCTGCTTGTGTTGTCTCCTCTGTCAAGTAAATCTACTTGTGCTGTCTCCCCTGCCTGTTAAATCTACTTGTGTTGTCTCCCCTGTGTGATAAATCTACTTGTGTTGTTTCCCCTGTCTGGTTAATCTACTTGTGTTGTCTCCCCTGTGTGATAAATCTACTTGTGTTGTTTCCCCTGTCTGGTAAATCTGGTTATTTCCCCTGTCCTGAAGCACCTCTAGTCTGTCTGTCTCCTAGACAGAGCCCTCTCCTCAGAATAATATGCATGTTGGTTAATTTCTGATGTCATCAGTCGGCTTCAAACGAAGAATTCCTTGAGGGATCCTTCAAACTGTAGAGATAAACAGGAGACTTGAAAATGATAACATATATTCAATACATTTGTCAAGATTACCGATAAACTTCTACATACAGTGAACTTATGGAAAGATTTGCTATAATGAAGCTAACAGCCTACGATTGTGTACGATTAAGTAAAGTTTAAGCTGGCATTTCTTATTTGTAATAAGAAAGACTGAAATACGACTCACCTGTCTGTTTGTTTCTTTTGCCCAATCACATTCTGTGGATGATGCTTGTTGGTAGGGTTCGGGTTGGCAGTATCTTTCCACCCTGGAGCCAGGATAAGCTGCGACCCCTTTACCACCCATGGTGAAGTGAGTTTTTCTGTGTCCCTGGTTAAAATCAAATCTCAAAACTTTAAAGCGTGGATGAAATTGTAAGTTGAGGAAAATTGTATATCAAAATATCCAGTGTCTGTTTACAATTAGTCTATTTAGAAACAAACTTTAGTTAGAGACAGATTTCTGTTTATCAAATATCACAATCATGAAGAAAAAATGCTATAAAACAACTAAAAATTGTATTTCTACTGACCCAATAGACAGGTGGTTAGAATAGAGAGGTGTATACAGACTTTATAGGCAGGTGGTCAGAATAGAGAGGTGTATACAGATAGACTTTATAGGTGGTCAGAATAGAGAGGTGTATACAGTTAGACTTTATAGGTGGTCAGAAAAGAGAGGTGTATACAGACTTTATAGACATGTGGTCAAATTAGAGAGGTGTATACAGACTTTATAGACAGGTAGTCAGAATAGAGAGGTGTATACAGACTTTATAGACAGGTGGTCAGAATACAGAGGTGTATACAGATAGATGTTATAGGCAGGTGGTCAGAGTAGAGAGGTGTATACAGACTTTATAGACAGGTGGTCAGAAAAGAGAGGTGTATACAGACTTTATAGACAGGTGGTCAGAATAGAGAGGTGTATACAGATAGACGTTATAGGCAGGTGGTCAGAATAGAGATGTGTATACAGACTTTATAGACAGGCAGTCAGAATAGAGAGGTGTATACAGACTTTATAGACAGGTGGTCAGAATAGAAAGGTGTGTACAGTTAGACTTTATATGTGGTTAGAATGTAGAGGTGTATACAGACTTTATAGACAGGTGGTCAGAATAGAGAGATGTATACAGACTTTATAGACAGGTGGTCAGAATAGAGAGGTGTATACAGACTTTATAGACAGGTGGTCAGAATAGAGAGGTGTATACAGTTAGACTTTATATGTGGTTAGAATATAGAGGTGTATACAGACTTTATAGACAGGTGGTCAGAATAGAGAGATGTATACAGACTTTATAGACAGGTGGTCAGAATAGAGAGGTGTATACAGATAGACTTTATAGACAGGTGGTCAGAATAGAGAGGTATATACAGACTTTATAGACAGGTGGTCAGAATAGAGAGGTGTATACAGACTTTATAGACAGGTAGTCAGAATAGAGAGGTGTATACAGACTTTATAGACCGGTTGTCAGAATAGAGAGGTGTATACAGACTTTATAGTAAGGTGGTCAGAATAGAGAGGTGTATACAGACTTTATAGTAAGGTGGTCAGAATAGAGAGGTGTATACAGATAGACTTTATAGGTGGTCAGAATAGAGAGATGTATACAGACTTTATAGACAGATTGTCAGAATAGAGAGGTGTATACAGTTAGACTTTATAGACAGGTGGTCAGAATAGAGAGGTATATACAGACTTTATAGACAGGTGGTCAGAATAGAGAGGTGTATACAGACTTTATAGACAGGTGGTCAGAATAGAGAGGTGTATACAGACTTTATAGACAGGTGGTCAAAATAGAGAGGTGTATACAGACTTTATAGACAGGTGTTCAGAATAGAGAGCTGTGTACAGACAGACTTAATAGGTGGTCAGAATAGAGAGGTGTATACAGACAGACTTAATAGGTGGTCAGAATAGAGAGGTATATACAGACTTTATAGGTGGTCAGAATAGAGAGGTGTATACAGACTTTATAGACAGGTGGTCAGAATAGAGAGGTGTATACAGACTTTATAGACAGGTGGTCAGAATAGAGAGGTGTATACAGACAGACTTAATAGGTGGTCAGAATAGAGAGGTATATACAGACTTTATAGGTGGTCAGAATAGAGAGGTGTATACAGACTTTATAGACAGGTGGTCAGAATAGAGAGGTGTATACAGACTTTATAGACAGGTGGTCAAAATAGAGAGGTGTATACAGACAGACTTAATAGGTGGTCAGAATAGAGAGGTATATACAGACTTTATAGGTGGTCAGAATAGAGAGGTGTATACAGACTTTATAGACAGGTGGTCAGAATAGAGAGGTGTATACAGACTTTATAGACAGGTGGTCAAAATAGAGAGGTGTATACAGACAGACTTTATAGGTAGTCAGAATAGAGAGGTGTATACAGACTTTATATACAGGTGGTCAGAATAGAGAGGTGTATACAGATAGACTTTATAGGTGGTCAGAATAGAGAGGTGTATACAGACAGACTTAATAGGTCACAAAAATTGTATTTATTCAACTGTATATTACCATATGGTACAGTTCAATGCTCAGATCAATCATTTCTTTGGCCAGAACAAACATTATAGTGGCAATGTTAAATTGAATATGCTGATTTCTATCAAAGGCAAGTTTGACACAAGCTTTATAAATATTTATTCTTCCCTGAACAGGAACTTAGAACTGTACTCAATAGAAGCAAGTTCCAAACTGTTTGGCTTAATACATATTTCTATCCTGCAACTGACAGTGCCATTGTCAGAATACGTCTGCCACTTACATTTTTGCTAAATTTGGCAGTATCTGTTCACCCTTGCGAAAATACAGCTTATGTTTTAAGACACTGAGCATGCATTTTCAATTTTATGGCCAGAAGAGGAAATAGAGAGGCTATATCTACTGGAAGCAAGTTAGTCACAAACTTTCTATTTTTTGGGGAGAACAGATATATAGAGGCTACAAAATAACAGAAAACTTACAAGACAGGCATCTCCAGTCCATTGTGGATATTCAAGTCTGGCGTCATCATGGCATTTGAGGTATGTATTGCCTTGGTGACAGTAGAGGGAGGAGTTGTTTCGTTGTTTAGATCCATGTTTTGTGGAACTCTCATTGGAGGAGGTGTTTGGTTGTCGTTGTTTACCGAATGGCAATGTTGTCTGAAATATACATATTGGAGGTGAGTATAACTATGGTTAGTTCCTGTGATAGTTCTGGATGTGTAGGGAGGTTGGAGGTGTTGAGTATAACTATGGTTAGTTCCTGTGATAGTTCTGTGTGTGTAGGGAGGTTGAAGGTGTTGAGTATAACTATGGTTAGTTCCTGTGATAGTTCTGTGTGTGTAGGGAGGTTGGAGGTGTTGAGTATAACCATGGTTAGTTCCTGTGAATTTCTGTGCATGTAGGGAGGTTGGAGGTGAGTATAACTATGGTTAGTTACTGTGATAGTTCTGGATGTGTAGGGAGGTTGGAGGTGTTTGAGGTGTTGAGTATAACTATGGTTAGTTCCTGTGATAGTTATGTGTGTGTAGGGAGGTTGGAGGTGTTGGAGGTGTTAGAGGTAAGTATAACCATGGTTAGTTACTGTGATAGTTCTGGGTGTGTAGGGAGGTTGGAGGTGTTGAGTATAACCATGGTTAGTTCCTGTGATAGTTCTGTGTGTGTAGGGAGGTTGGAGGTGTTGGAGGTGTTTGAGGTGTTGAGTATAACTATGGTTAGTTCCTGTGATAGTTCTGTGTGTGTAGGGAGGTTGGAGGTGTTGGAGGTGAGTATAACTATGGTTAGTTCCTGTGATAGTTCTTGGTGTGTAGGGAAGTTGGAGGTGAGTATAACTATGGTTAGTTCCTGTGATAGTTCTGTGTGTGTAGGGAGGTGTTGGAGGTGTTGAGTATAACCATTGTTAGTTCCTGTGATAGTTCTGTGCGTGTAGGGAGGTTGGAGGTGTTGGAGGTGTTTGAGGTGTTGAGTATAACTATGGTTAGTTCCTGTGATAGTTCTGTGTGTGTAGGGAGGTTGGAGGTGTTGGAGGTGAGTATAACTATGGTTAGTTCCTGTGATAGTTCTTGGTGTGTAGGGAAGTTGGAGGTGAGTATAACTATGGTTAGTTCCTGTGATAGTTCTGTGTGTGTAGGGAGGTTGGAGGTGTTGGAGGTGAGTATAACTATGGTTAGTTCCTGTGATAGTTCTGGATGTGTAGGGAGGTTGGAGGTGTTTGAGGTGAGTATTACTATGGTTAGTTCCTGTGATAGTTCTGGGTGTGTAGGGAGGTTGGAGGTGTTTGAGGTGAGTATTACTATGGTTAGTTCCTGTGATAGTTCTGTGTGTGTAGGGAGGTTGGAGGTGTTGGAGGTGAGTATAACTATGGTTAGTTCCTGTGATAGTTCTGTGTGTGTAGGGAGGTTGGAGGTGTTGAGTATAACCATGGTTAGTTCCTGTGATAGTTCTGGGTGTGTAGGGAGGTTGGAGGTGTTGGAGGTGAGTATAACTATGGTTAGTTCCTGTGATAGTTCTGGGTGTGTAGGGAGGTTGGAGATGAGTATAACTATGGTTAGTTCCTGTGATAGTTCTGGATGTGCAGAGAGGTTGGAGGTGTTGAGTATAACTATGGTTAGTTCCTGTGATAGTTCTGGATGTGCAGGGAGGTTGGAGGTGTTGAGTATAACTATGGTTAGTTCCTGTGATAGTTCTGTGCGTGTAGGGAGGTTGGAGGTGTTGGAGGTGTTGAGTATAACTATGGTTAGTTCCTGTGATAGTTCTGTGTGTGTAGGGAGGTGTTAGAGGTGTTGAGTATAACTATGGTTAGTTCCTGTGATAGTTCTGGGTGTGTAGGGAGGTTGAAGGTGTTGGAGGCGAGTATAACTATGGCTAGTTGCTGTGATAGTTCTGGATGTGTAGGGAGGTTGGAGGTGTTGAGTATAACTATGGTTAGTTCCTGTGATAGTTCTGGGTGTGCAGGGAGGTTGGAGGTGTTTGAGGTGAGTATAACTATGGTTAGTTCCTGTGATAGTTCTGGAAGTGTAGGGAGGTGTTTGAGGTGAGTATAACTATGGATAGTTCCTGTGATAGTTCTGTGTGTGTAGGGAGGTTGGAGGTGAGTATAACTATGGTTAGTTCCTGTGATAGTTCTGGGTGTGTAGGGAGGTTGGAGGTGTTGGAGGTGAGTATAACTATGGCTAGTTGCTGTGATAGTTCTGGATGTGTAGGGAGGTTGGAGGTGTTGAGTATAACTATGGTTAGTTCCTGTGATAGTTCTGTGTGTGTAGGGAGGTTGGAGGTGTTGGAGGTGAGTATAACTATGGCTAGTTCCTGTGATAGTTCTGGGTGTGTAGGGAGGTTGGAGGTGTTGGAGGTGAGTATTACTATGGTTAGTTCCTGTGATAGTTCTGTGTGTGTAGGGAGGTGTTAGAGGTGTTGAGTATAACTATGGTTAGTTCCTGTGATAGTTCTGGGTGTGTAGGGAGGTTGAAGGTGTTGGAGGCGAGTATAACTATGGCTAGTTGCTGTGATAGTTCTGGATGTGTAGGGAGGTGTTTGAGGTGAGTATAACTATGGTTAGTTCCTGTGATAGTTCTGTGTGTGTAGGGAGGTTGGAGGTGAGTATAACTATGGTTAGTTCCTGTGATAGTTCTGGGTGTGTAGGGAGGTTGGAGGTGTTGGAGGTGAGTATAACTATGGCTAGTTGCTGTGATAGTTCTGGATGTGTAGGGAGGTTGGAGGTGTTGAGTATAACTATGGTTAGTTCCTGTGATAGTTCTGTGTGTGTAGGGAGGTTGGAGGTGTTGGAGGTGAGTATAATTATGGCTAGTTCCTGTGATAGTTCTGGGTGTGTAGGGAGGTTGGAGGTGTTGGAGGTGAGTATTACTATGGTTAGTTCCTGTGATAGTTCTGTGTGTGTAGGGAGGTTGGAGGTGTTGAGTATAACCATGGTTAGTTCCTGTGATTGTTCTGTGTGTGAAGGGAGGTTGGAGGTGTTGGAGGTGAGTATAACTATGGCTAGTTCCTGTGATAGTTCTGGATGTGTAGGGAGGTTGGAGGTGTTGGAGGTGAGTATTACTATGGTTAGTTCCTGTGATAGTTCTGTGTGTGTAGGGAGGTTGGAGATGAGTATAACTATGGTTAGTTCCTGTAATAGTTCTGTGTGTGTAGGGAGGTTGGAGATGAGTATAACTATGGTTAGTTCCTGTGATAGTTCTGTGTGTGTAGGGAGGTTGGAGGTGTTGAGTATAACCATGGTTAGTTCCTGTGAATTTCTGTGCGTGTAGGGAGGTTGGAGGTGTTGGAGGTGAGTATAACTATGGTTAGTTCCTGTGATAGTTCTGTGTGTGTAGGGAGGTTGGAGGTGTTGAGTATAACCATGGTTAGTTCCTGTGAATTTCTGTGCGTGTAGGGAGGTTGGAGGTGTTGGAGGTGAGTATAACTATGGTTAGTTACTGTAATAGTTCTGGATGTGTAGGGGTTTAATTGCTGTATGATGTGATCAATCTGATCTTTTGTCCCGCTATGACAAGGTCAACAACAGTTGGGAACTACCTTTTCTGATGTGGCCCTACCTTTTGTACTGGAGGGGACTGGTATCCAGGCTGATGTTGCCTTACCTTTTGTCCTGGAGGGGACTCGTATCCAGGCTGATGTGGCCTTACCTTTTGTACTGGAGGGGACTGGTATCCAGGCTGATGTTGCCTTACCTTTTGTACTGGAGGGGACTGGTATCCAGGCTGATTTGGCCTTTCCTTTTGTACTGAAGGGGACTAGTATCCAGGCTGATGTGACCTTTTGTACTGGAGGGGACTAGTATCCAGGCTGATGTGGCCTTACCTTTTGTACTGGAGGGGACTAGTATCTAGTTGATGTGGCCTTACCTTTTGTATTGGAGGGGACTAGTATCCAGTTGATGTTGCCTTACCTTTGTACTGGAGGGGACTGGTATCCAGGCTGATGTGGCCTTACCTTTTGTCTGGAGGGGACTGGTATCCAGGCTGATATGACCTTACCTTTTGTACTGGAGGGAACTGGTATCCAGGCTGATGTGACCTTACCTTTTGTACTGGAGGGGACTGGTATCCATGCTGATGGGGTCCGAGGGCTGTGTTGAGGTAAAGTTTATCTGAGATGATGGCAGGTCCTGCGAGGTTATCATTTCCTTGGAGCTAGACACATAAATGTCTAATTTCATTGATATGTGAGATATGTAATTCTATGATTCTAAAGTATAACATACATTTACAGTTTATTGAAGATAAGTTGATTGTAATGTTAACAGTGTAACTGTGTACAATACAGCTTTGTACAGTGTTTTTTGTACAGTACAGCTATGTACAGTGTAACTAAGTACAGTACAGCTATGTACATTACAGCAATGTACAGTATAAATGTGTACAGTACAGCTATATACAGTGTAAATGTATACATACAGCTATGTACAGTATAACTAAGTACAGTACAGCTATGTACAGTGTAAATGTATATGTACAGCTATGTTCAGTGAAACTAAGTACAGTACAGCTATGTACAGTATAAATGTGTACAGTACAGCTATGTACAGTATAAATGTATACAGTACAGCTATGTACATTGTAACTAAGTACAGTACAGCTATGTACAGTGTAAATGTGTACAGTACAGCAATGTACAGTATAAATGTGTACAGTACAGCAATGTACAGTATAACTAAGTACAGTACAGCTATGTACAGTGTAACTAAGTACAGAGCAGCTATGTACAGTGTAACTAAGTACAGTGCAGCTATGTACAGTGTAACTAAGTACAGTGCAGCTATGTACAGTGTAACTAAGTACAGTACAGCAATGTACAGTATAAATGTGTACAGTACAGCTATGTACAGTGTAACTAAGTACAGTACAGCTATGTACAGTATAATTAAGAACAGTACAGTTATGTACAGTGTAACTAAGTACAGTACAGCGATGTACAGTATAAATGTGTACAGTACAGCAATGTACAGTATAAATGTATACAGTACACCTATGTACAGCATAACTAAGTACAGTACAGCTATGTACAGTATAATTAAGAACAGCACAGTTATGTACAGTGTAACTAAGTACAGTACAGCGATGTACAGTATAAATGTGTACAGTACAGCTATGTACAGTATAAATGTATACAGTACACCTATGTACAGCATAACTAAGTACAGTACAGCTATGTACAGAGTAAATGTATACAGTACAGCTATGTACAGTATAAATGTGTACAGTACAGCTATGTACAGTGTAAATGTGTACAGTACAGCAATGTACATTATAACTATGTACAGTACAGCAATGTTCAGTGTAACTAAGTACAGTACAGCTATGTACAGTATAAATGTGTACAGTACAGCAATGTACAGTATAAATGTATACAGTACACCTATGTACAGCATAACTAAGTACAGTACAGCTATGTACAGTATAATTAAGAACAGCACAGTTATGTACAGTGTAACTAAGTACAGTACAGCGATGTACAGTATAAATGTGTACAGTACAGCTATGTACAGTATAAATGTATACAGTACACCTATGTACAGCATAACTAAGTACAGTACAGCTATGTACAGAGTAAATGTATACAGTACAGCTATGTACAGTATAAATGTGTACAGTACAGCTATGTACAGTGTAAATGTGTACAGTACAGCAATGTACATTATAACTATGTACAGTACAGCAATGTTCAGTGTAACTAAGTACAGTACAGCTATGTACAGTGTAAATGTGTACAGTACAGCAATGTACAGTATAAATGTGTACAGTACAGCAATGTACAGTATAACTAAGTACAGTGCAGCTATGTACAGTGTAACTAAGTACAGTGCAGCTATGTACAGTGTCACTAAGTACAGTACAGCAATGTACAGTATAAATGTGTACAGTACAGCTATGTACAGTATAAATGTGTACAGTACAGCTATGTACAGTGTAAATGTGTACAGTACAGCAATGTACATTATAACTATGTACAGTACAGCAATGTTCAGTGTAACTAAGTACAGTACAGCTATGTACAGTGTAAATGTGTACAGTACAGCAATGTACAGTATAAATGTGTACAGTACAGCAATGTACAGTATAACTAAGTACAGTGCAGCTATGTACAGTGTAACTAAGTACAGTGCAGCTATGTACAGTGTCACTAAGTACAGTACAGCAATGTACAGTATAAATGTGTACAGTACAGCTATGTACAGTATAACTAAGTACAGTACAGCTATGTACAGTGTAACTACGTACAGTGCAGCTATGTACAGTATAAATGTGTACTGTACAGCTTGGTTCAGTATAACTAAGTACAGTACAGCTATGTACAGTGTAACTAAGTACAGTACAGCTATGTTCAGTATAAATGTGTACAGTACAGCAATGTACAGTATAAATGTGTACAGTACAGCTATGTACAGTGTAACTAAGTACAGTACATCTATGCACAGTATAAATGTGTACAGTACAGCTATGTACAGTATAAATGTGTACAGTACAGCTATGTACAGTGTAAATGTGTACAGTACAGCAATGTACATTATAACTATGTACAGTACAGCAATGTTCAGTGTAACTAAGTACAGTACAGCTATGTACAGTGTAAATGTGTACAGTACAGCTATGTACAGTATCAAAGTGTACAGTATAACTATGTACAGGGTTTAACCCAAACTGACAAAACTCGGGAGAATTTCACTTTATTGGTCAACAGATTGTCAGATTAGTAAACCAGAGATCCAGGGTTTAACCCAAATTGACAAAACTAGGGAGAATTTCTCTTTTACTAGATCCATAGATCGTGGGATTAGTAAACCAGATGTCCAGGGTTTAACCGAAATTGACGAAATTGACAAAACTAGGGAGAATTTCTCTTTTACTAGATCCATAGATCGTGGGATTAGTAAACCAGATGTCCAGGGTTTAACCGAAATTGACAAAACTAGGGAGAATTTCTCTTTTACTAGATCCATAGATCGTGGGATTAGTAAACCAGATGTCCAGGGTTTAACCGAAATTGACAAAACTAGGGAGAATTTCTCTTTTACTAGATCCATAGATCGTGGGATTAGTAAACTAGAGGTCCAGTATTCAACCCATACTATTTCATCAAAAATGCTGATCACATTTGTACAATGTATAGAGACAGCAGACTGTCCAGAAAATCTAAAACATTGTACCTGTCGTCTAGCAGAGGCGACTCGACTGTGTCTTGTGTGGTTATTCCTAGTTCTGTCTTGTCCACAACAGCTGAGTCCTGTTGTGGAACCCACAAGGCATCCTGGTCTGTAGACTTCCTAAAAAGGTAGTAATGATGTCATAAACCAGGTCATGTGATAATCATATGACTGCCATGTGACAATCTTCTGCATCTATATGCTGAATTTTGAATACCCTAAACCAATAAAACTGGTCATGTGATGGTCATGTGACAAATCAGAGTACCCCAAATGAATGACCATGGTATGTGAACACTTGTTAATTTGATTTGATAGATAATTGGATTTGTTTAACAAAATAAAAAGGTATGCAATTCTGTAGATCAAAGTAATTTCCAATTAAACTTTAAAATGATTTGATTACTAGTAACTGGTTGCAACAAAACAATTATTGTTAATAAAAATGACTTGTCCTAAAATTGTGTTATCTTTATTTCAAATATAATCTATAAAAAATGTAAATATATTTATCCTCCATTAAGTTCATAATGTATCCACTACAGAAAGATTGAAGAAACTTGTAAAACCATTGTTAAACTTCTTATATCAGGAACAGCTAGAATGTTTCAAAAAAGCAGTAATGAAAAACTTGTGTAGAAGCTTGTTAATATATAGACACAGTAATAGATAACAGAAAGGTTGACAAGGAAATCTGATGAATCTGTTCTGATCAGTGATGATAAACACTTACAACAAAGAAAAATACATCTAGTAGAATAATCATACAACAGTTCAATGTTGATTGACAGGGGGTGGAGCTTGAGTGTTGATTGACAGGGGGTGGAGATTGAGTTTTAATTGACAGGGGTGGAGCTCGAGTGTTAATTGTCAGGGGATGGATCTTAAATGTTGATTTACAAGGGTGGAGCTTGAGTGTTGATTGATAGAAGTGGAGCTTGAGTGTTGATTTTTACAAGGGTGGAGCTTGAGTGTTGATTGATAGAAGTGGACCTTGAGTGTTGATTTTTACAAGGGTGGAGCTTGTGTGTTGATTGAAAGCAGTGATGCTTGAGTGTTGTTTGACAGGGGTGGAGCTTGAGTGTTGATTGGCAGGGGGTGGAGCTTGGGTGTTGATTGATAGAGATGGAGCTTGAGTGTTGATTGATAGAGATGGAGCTTGGGTGTTGATTGATAGAGATGGAGCTTGAGTGTTGGTTGACAGGGGATGGAGCTTGAGTGTTGATTGACAGGGGGTGGAGTTTGAGTGTTGATTGACAGGGGTGGAGCTTGAGTGTTGATTGAGAAAGGTGGAGAAAGTGTTGATTTTTTTTATTTATTTTAATTTTGAGTCTGGGGGGTGATGGACAAGAGGTTGAGCAAGGATTAAAATTGTCCATGGTTTATTTCCGACAAGACATTAATTAAATGACATAAGGCTAGCACTAGTAATGCCATTAAACCATGCAGAATGACCACCATAGGTATGATTAAATCTATTTACAAATTTCCAAAATCCTGACTATCATACAAAGGCCTTATTATTGACAACTTCAGAATAAAGATGAAAAAATACAGGAATGTTGGATTGCTGACTACGCAAATGTATTGATTCTTCATGCGACTGATCATTTCATATAAATATTGAGAAAATAAAGGTAAATACATGTTAAATGGCAACTAATTCTGGTAAAATATTGATATATATTACTGAAGGCTAGAAACAATTTCAAGTCATCAAGGCGAAGACTAAATACAAATTTGTCATATGAGGTTGCAAACAAATAAATACAAAACAGCAAGAAAATAAATCAGTAAAAAATGAATAAAGTCAAAAGTTTTTAAGAAAAAAATGCAAACAAATGCAAATAAAGAAGTACAACAGCCAGAAAACGATCAGTAAAATGCAAACAAAATATCAGTAAATGCAAGCAAATGTCAGTGAGATGGCTAGGCTTAGTTGTCTGAAGCACCGTCATACAATTAATTAAAAATATTATCACATTTTCTTGATGAGCTCAATAAAAACACAACAGATTCTAATTTATCACATAAGATTGTACAAAAGATACACAAGTGAAAGCATCATTTAACACAAATTTATAGAATTAAACCTCAACAACAACATGTAAATTTCAATAGAAGTAGAAATTTTTCAAAAAGGAATGTCGGTTCATGGCTTTGTGATTGTCACTTAAGATAACTAAGACCTGCCAGCCGGTAGATGAGTCCAGATGATGATTGTACAGAACCACTTACCCGAGAGTTGGTTTCTGTGAGTAAAATACAAAATTTACAGAATGTCACACCACCCTTTGTAATCCATTTTACATTAGTCATACATGCATGCTACCCCAATCATCCTCTGTTATCAGAAACTTTTGTGGAAGATAACTTTTATTGATGTAGTTTTTATCCACAAATTCATATACCCATGAATCAATAAATTGTTGAAAAATTGATGTTTTCAATATGGTGATTTCAGTGACACTATTAACCCTTGAAATAAAATTTTTACAAAATATCATATTTATCTGAAAATCCACAAAATTTGAACACCACAGAAATATCTGATTTGATGACAACCCTCCGCATCCACACAAATTTAACACCATTAATCACCAATAAACTCCAGCACTTGGACTCAGCTGTGATCATACGAGGTTTAATATTTATAATTATTGACAATCACTGAGCTGTGCTTTCAAATGAAGTGAAGGTTGAAAAAGTTGGTTTTTCATAAAATATTTTCCAAGTTTGTCTGTTTTGATATCTGAAAATAGTTTTGTAAGAAATTTTTTTCGGAAAACAGAATAAAATATAAGACATGAATACTATATAAAATGGCCAATTCAAAATGGTGTTGTCTAGTTCTCAATTTGTGTAACTATCCAACATCACAGAAACTATAAATACACATGTTTTCTGTCAGGTAGACAAGGGTCCTGATTAAGGAGGTTTAAATGTTTATAGATTGTCACCATGGACCGGTGTCAGGTAGACAAGGGTCCTGATTAAGGAGGTTTAAATGTTTATAGATTGTCACCATGGACCGGTGTCAGGTAGACAAGGGTCCTGATTAAGGAGGTTTAAATGTTTATAGATGGTCACATTGGACCGGTGTCAGGTAGACAAGGGTCCTGATTAAGGAGGTTTAAATGTTTATAGATTGTCACCATGGACCGGTGTCAGGTAGACAAGGGTCCTGATTAAGGAGGTTTAAATGTTTATAGATGGTCACATTGGACCGGTGTCAGGTAGACAAGGGTCCTGATTAAGGAGGTTTAAATGTTTATAGATTGTCACCATGGACCGGTGTCAGGTAGACAAGGGTCCTGATTAAGGAGGTTTAAATGTTTATAGATGGTCACATTGGACCGGTGTCAGGTAGACAAGGGTCCTGATTAAGGAGGTTTAAATGTTTATAGATTGTCACCATGGACCGGTGTCAGGTAGACAAGGGTCCTGATTAAGGAGGTTTAAATGTTTATAGATGGTCACATTGGACCGGTGTCAGGTAGACAAGGGTCCTGATTAAGGAGGTTTAAATGTTTATAGATGGTCACATTGGACCGGTGTCAGGTAGACAAGGGTCCTGATTAAGGAGGTTTAAATGTTTATAGATTGTCACCATGGACCGGTGTCAGGTAGACAAGGGTCCTGATTAAGGAGGTTTAAATGTTTATAGATTGTCACCATGGACCGGTGTCAGGTAGACAAGGGTCCTGATTAAGGAGGTTTAAATGTTTATAGATGGTCACATTGGACCGGTGTCAGGTAGACAAGGGTCCTGATTAAGGAGGTTTAAATGTTTATAGATTGTCACCATGGACCGGTGTCAGGTAGACAAGGGTCCTGATTAAGGAGGTTTAAATGTTTATAGATTGTCACCATGGACCGGTGTCAGGTAGACAAGGGTCCTGATTAAGGAGGTTTAAATGTTTATAGATTGTCACCATGGACCGGTGTCAGGTAGACAAGGGTCCTGATTAAGGAAGTTTAAATGTTTATAGATTGTCACAGCGGACCGGTGTCAGGTAGACAAGGGTCCTGATTAAGGAGTTGTCTGCTTTTTTCCAGTTTCCTATAAGACTGATATGAATTCTCTGTCAGGAAAATTATATCTCATCTACAAAAGAACTAGTAAGGAAAATAAATGTTTACAGCTGACTTCTGACAAATATGACTGAAGTATTTTTCTCTAATGAATCACTACAAAGAACAAGAAACAAAGAAATATTTTCCTGTATATACAGCATAATGAATCTTTAAAAACAAACAAGTTTCAGTTAAGATTGAAACAAGAATCATATATAAATATTTTTGAGCTAGCTAATTGTAATTTTTACTCTGTTTTTTAGAAAGACATTAATAACAAGAAAACCTCATGAAGTCAGATCGTAAAAAATGATTCCATGGCACACCACATCTGATAAAATTAATTCAATCCTATGCTTCACCAAATGAAATCACAAAAACATGCTGTCACTGTATCCAAGGAAACCAATGAAATACATTAGACCAACCAAACCAATCACCATTAAAATCATTCACAAACATATAGCACACCCAACAAACCTTGTGGTGGTGTCAAATATCAACATCTAGGAATTCAGAGAAAAGCAAATAGTTATGTTCAAAATTCCTTATCTGCATTTATTTGACACTTTCAATTAAAATTAAATGTACAACATTGTATGTATTGTAAGTTTGTACAACATTGTATGTATTGTTAGTTTGTAAAAAATGGTATGTATTGTAAGTTTGTACAACATTGTATGTACTGTTAGTTTGTACATCATTGTATATCTGTATTGTAAGTTTGTACAACATTTTATGTAATGTAAATTTGTACATTTTATGTATTGTAAATTTGTACAAAATTATATGTATTGTAAGTTTGTGCATCATTGTATGTATGTATTGTTAGTTCGTAAAACATTGTATTATTGTAGGTTTGTACAACATTGTATGTATTGTAAGTTAGTACAACATTGTATGTATGTATTGTAAGTTTGTACATCATTGTATGTATGTATTGTTAGTTTGTACAACATGGTATGTATGTATTGTAAGTTTGTACAATATTGTATGTATTGTAAGACTGTACAACATTGTATGTATTGTAAGTTTGTACAACATTGTATGTATTGTTAGTTTGTACAACATTGTATGTTTTGTAAGGTTGTACAACATTGTATGTATTGTAAGTTTGTACATCATTGTATGTATGGATTGTAAGTTTGTACAACATTATAAGTTTGTACAACATTAAATGTATGTATTGTAAGTTTGTACAACATTGTAAGTTTGTACAATATTGTATGTATTGTAAGTTTGTACAATATTGTATGTACTGTTAGTTTGTACAACATTGTATGTATGTATTGTAAGTTTGTACATCATTGTATGTATGGATTGTAAGTTTGTACAACATTGTATGTATTGTAAGTTTGTACAACATTATATGTATGTATTGTAAGTTTGTACAACATTGTATGTATGTATTGTAAGTTTGTACAACATTGTATGTATTGTAAATTTGTACAACATTATATGTATGTATTGTAAGTTTATACAACATTGTATGTATGTATTGTAAGTTTGTACAACATTGTATGTATTGTAAGTTGGTACATCATACATTGTATGTATTGTAAGTTTGTACATCATTGTATGTATGTATTGTAAGTTTGTACAACATTTTATGTAATGTAAATTTGTACAAAATTATATGTATTGTAAGTAAGTACAACATTGTATGTATTGTAAGTTTGTACATCATTGTATATCTGTATTGTAAGTTTGTACAACATTTTATGTAATGTAAATTTGTACATTTTATGTATTGTAAATTTGTACAAAATTATATGTATTGTAAGTTTGTGTATCATTGTATGTATGTATTGTTAGTTCGTAAAACATTGCATTATTGTAGGTTTGTACAACATTGTATGTATTGTAAGTTAGTACAACATTGTATGTATGTATTGTAAGTTTGTACATCATTGTATGTATGTATTGTTAGTTTGTACAACATGGTATGTATGTATTGTAAGTTTGTACAATATTGTATGTATTGTATGTATTGTATGTATTGTAAGTTTGTACAACATTGTATGTATTGTTAGTTTGTACAACATTGTATGTTTTGTAAGGTTGTACAACATTGTATGTATTGTAAGTTTGTACAACATTGTATGTTTTGTAAGGTTGTACAACATTGTATGTATTGTAAGTTTGTACATCATTGTATGTATGGATTGTAAGTTTGTACAACATTATAAGTTTGTACAACATTAAATGTATGTATTGTAAGTTTGTACAACATTGTAAGTTTGTACAATATTGTATGTATTGTAAGTTTGTACAATATTGTATGTATTGTAACTTTGTACAATATTGCATGTATTGTAACTTTGTACAATATTTTAGGTATTGTAAGTTAGTACAACATTGTTTGTATTGTAACCTTGTACAATATTGTATGTATTGTAAGCTAGTACAACATTGTATGTATTGTAAGTTTGTACAACATTGTAAGTATTGTAAGTTTGTACAATATTGTATGTATTGTAACTTTGTACAATATTGTATGTATTGTAAGTTTGTACAACATTGTATGTATGTATTGTAAGTTTGTACAACATTGTATGTATTGTAAGTTTGTACAACTTTGTATGTATGTATTGTAAGTTTGTACAACATTAAATGTATGTATTGTAAGTTTGTACAACATTGTATGTATTATAAGTTTGTACAATATTGTATGTATTGTAACTTTGTACAATATTGTATGTATTGTAAGTTTGTACAATATTGTATGTATTGTAAGCTAGTACAACATTGTATGTATTGTAAGCTGGTACAATATTGTATGTATTGTAACTTTGTACAATATTGTATGTATTGTAAGCTAGTACATCATTGTATGTATTGTTGTATGTATTGTAAGCTAGTACAACATTGTATGTATTGTAAGCTAGTACAACATTGTATGTATTGTAAGCTAGTACAATATTGTATGTATTTTAACTTTGTACAATATCGTAAAATGGATTATATATTACAGAGTGAATTTTTAACAGGTTATGCTGTCATGTTACTGAAGACAACTGCCTTGATCTAGTGCAGCCTTCTTACTTAATCTAACCCTTCCTATTGTTTCCTTTAGAGAATAATTATGGTAGATGTTGTGAGATTTACTAATCTCTGTTACATACATATGCCTCTCATAGATTTGATAAAAAAGAAATAAAATACTGTGTTTATTTGCTGTAGAATTTAAACTTTGCTTTATTATTAAAGACCTGGTTGGAAGGTTTGTTCCAAACAGTGTAAGGGAGGTAACTCACCTGAGATGATGTGTCCAGATAATTACTTTCCCCTTTACTGTTACATTTACACTCAGGAACATAAACATTTGTCCGATCCTCTGTTGTCAGATGTGTGTCGTATGGTTCAGGCCCAATCCAACTCAGGACAACAGGGAGGTAGATTAATCCATGGAACAGCCCGAATAATACAACAGTAAAAAATACCTACAACCAACCATAAATGGGGAGGCAGATTAATTCAGAGAACAGTGCATGTATGTACAACTAAACTGAAATCTTTTAGTGGTTATTGAGAAGTTGAGGACAATTTACTAATCAAAAAGATTAATACAATGAAAATCAAGAAACCAAAGATATAAACTTATATAGTGTAAAAAATTCCACAGCTACAACAAATTGTACATGTCCTCCTGGAGCATTATAAGATTTCTGGATTTCTTCAGTAGTGCTGTTAGCATCAGTCATCCTCCACATAGATAAAATAAATTAGTGCTGGTCATTGAGAAAATAATTTAATACCAATCCTTCGTTCTGCATTTCTGTATTCAGATTGTCAACACCACTTGCCTCAATATAGCATAAAGTTCCTCTCTTACAATGCAGTCCTATCCAACCTAGGCACCTCAAAATAGAACTACCCATCCTTAACTCTATATTAGATCGGGAAAATATGCCGATCCTTTAATAACCTTTTTCAAATAATTAATCTTGTCTGATTCTGTAGGAGCAGTCAGGCCAATTGACCTAGTTACATGGACCTGGATACACATAAACGTTTAGAAAACAACTAGCGATTAATAACGACCATGTCTAATATTTATAAATATAGAGATACTAAGAGGGGTGTATTACGGAATGTTTGTAGAGGCTATTACTCATACTACAGGGTAATAAACCCACTCAGACAGCCATCGATGAAGGGAATTAATTCATCATAAGGGTAATACAGGCATCCTATCTTAGGTTCACACAGTCAGCCTGTACTGGTAAAACGTTTAAAATAACACTTTCATAAAACAACAAATAGGTAATAATGATACACTTATTTCTCTAGTCTAACATGTGTTGACTTTTGTCAATTTATATACCTGACAAATTTGACTATCTGAACATAAATAATTGTACACTAGTTCAGGGGAGATAACTTACCTTAACAAACCTTGAATACCAGAGCCTGACAAACCCCGAGTACCAGGGGGGATATCTTACCCTGACAAACCCGGAGTACCAGGGGAGATAACTTACCCTAAAGAAAAGTGAAAATCCATAACTGTAACTGTTACAAAGCAGCAGGAAGGCCAGAAATGTACTAAAACCACCACTGAACACAGCCGGACCAATTTTCTTCAGTGTAGCCACCACTCTCTCTGTTAAAGTAAAATTTTCCACATGGTAAACATTTCATCTCACATTGTACACTGTACAGATATCATCTCACACTGTACACTCTACACTGTACAGATATCATCTCACACTCTACACTGTACAGATATCATCTCATACTGTACACTCTACACGGAACAGATATCATCTCACACTGTACACTCTACACTGTACAGATATCATCTCACACTGTACACTCTACACTGAACAGATATAATCTCACACTGTACACTCTACACTGTACAGATATCATCTCATACTGTACACTCTACACTGTACAGATATCATCTCACACTGTACACTCTACATGGTACAGATATCCTGTCACACTGCACACTTTACATGGTACAGATATCATCTCACATTGTACACTCTACACCACAAAGATATCATCTCACACTGTAAACTCTCCACTGTACAGATATCCTGTCACACTGTACACTCTCTTCTGTACAGATATCCTCTCACACTGTACACTCTACACCATACAGATATCCTGTCAAACTGTACACTCTCAACTGTACAGATATCCTGTCACACTGTACACCACTTCTGAACAGATATCCTCTCACACTGTACACTCTCTTCTGTACAGATATCCTGTCACACTGTACACTTTCCACTGTACAGATATCCTGTCACAGATATCCTGTCACACTGTACACTCTACACTGTACAGATATCCTGTCACACTGTACACTCTCCACTGTACAGATATCCTGTCACACTGTACACTCTACATGGAACAGGTATCCTGTCACACTGTACACTCTCCACTGTACAGATATCATCTCACACTGTACACTCTACATGGTACAGATATCCTGTCACACTGCACACTTTACATGGTACAGATATCATCTCACATTGTACACTCTACACCACACAGATATCATCTCACACTGTAAACTCTCCACTGTACAGATATCCTGTCACACTGTACACTCTCTTCTGTACAGATATCCTCTCACACTGTACACTCTACACCATACAGATATCCTGTCAAACTGTACACTCTCAACTGTACAGATATCCTGTCACACTGTACACCACTTCTGAACAGATATCCTCTCACACTGTACACTCTCTTCTGTACAGATATCCTGTCACACTGTACACTTTCCACTGTACAGATATCCTCTCACACTGTACACTCTCTTCTGTACAGATATCCTGTCACACTGTACACTCTACACTGTACAGATATCCTGTCACACTGTACACTCTCCACTGTACAGGTATCCTGTCACACTGTACACTCTCCACTGTACAGATATCATCTCACACTGTACACTCTACATGGTACAGATATCCTGTCACACTGCACACTTTACATGGTACAGATATCATCTCACATTGTACACTCTACACCACACAGATATCATCTCACACTGTAAACTCTCCACTGTACAGATATCCTGTCACACTGTACACTCTCTTCTGTACAGATATCCTCTCACACTGTACACTCTACACCATACAGATATCCTGTCAAACTGTACACTCTCAACTGTACAGATATCCTGTCACACTGTACACCACTTCTGAACAGATATCCTCTCACACTGTACACTCTCTTCTGTACAGATATCCTGTCACACTGTACACTTTCCACTGTACAGATATCCTCTCACACTGTACACTCTCTTCTGTACAGATATCCTGTCACACTGTACACTCTACACTGTACAGATATCCTGTCACACTGTACACTCTCCACTGTACAGATATCCTGTCACACTGTACACTCTACATGGAACAGATATCCTGTCACACTGTACACTCTCCACTGTACAGATATCCTGTCACACTGTACACTCTACATGGTACAGATATCATCTCACACTGTACACTCCCACTGTACAGATATCCTGTTACACTGTACACTCTACATGGTACAGATATCCTGTCACACTGTACACTCTACACTATACAGATATCCTGTCACACTGTACACTCTACACTATACAGATATCCTGTCACACTGTACACTCTCCATTGTACAGATATCAACTCAAATTGTACATTCTACAACCTCTACAAGTGTAAACAAATTTCTTTTTTACATTTGGATATCCCTCTATAATCTTGCTTGGTTATCTCTTGCATGGTTATCTCCAGTAAAATGTTTTTTACATTTGGATATCCCTCTAGAATCTTGCTTGGTTATCTCCAGTAAAATGTTTTTTACATTTGGATATCCCTCTAGAATCTTGCTTGGTTATCTCCAGTAAAATGTTTTTTACATTTGGATATCCCTCTATAATCTTGCTTGGTTATCTCCAGTAAAATGTTTTTTACATTTGGATATCCCTCTAGAATCTTGCTTGGTTATCTCCAGTAAAATGTTTTTTACATTTGGATATCCCTCTAGAATCTTGCTTGGTTATCTCCAGTAAAATGTTTTTTACATTTGGATATCCCTCTAGAATCTTGCTTAGTTATCTCTTGCATGGTTATCTCCAGTAAAATATTTTTTTACATTTGGATATCCCTCTAGAATCTTGTCTGTATGCCTACCTGGTCGTGTTCCCTGGACTGTCATGAACATGTGACCTATATGGGCTGAGTAATCGACAGCCAAGCCGACTGACAAGGTCAACAGGATACTACTGGCTGTATCTATGGTAACACCCCAGAAATGCAGTGTGCCTGCTACATCTACCTATAAGATATGTAACACAAACAAGGATGATTTTCTAAAATCATCGTGATAATAAAAGTATTCTATATTTACCTTCTTGTAGACCCTACTATTCTAAATTATCTCTCCAAACATTTTTGTATCATAAAATAATTGTCTATTTACCTGTTAGTATTTGCTAAATTCCATTGTTGACAAACTTTATTGAATAGCGAACAACAAAATTTCTTCTCAATGTCAACATCTAAATTACAATTTACTATAGTTACTGATAAAATTTAGCACTTTTTGTGAAAGTTTGACAAAATTTCACACTGTTTAATCTTGATAAAATGAGTAACTGTCATGTGACTTTTGTATAAATGTAAAATGTCACAATTTTTGACCTCTGACCTGTTGTTGAATCCATATAATACATGACATTTCAACTCTGATTCAAATAACCTTCAAGTCTTTATATCCTTCATCATTTATGTAACTCATGACTTTGTAGTTATGTGAAGTTGACCTTTGACCTTTTTCACCTGCACTATGACCCTTACCAATGTGAAGATGACACATGTGAAGACAATGAGACTGGTTCGAAAGTTTGCTATCAGCAGAAGTGTTACAGTAAACACACAGATGACTGCCAGCAGTAAATTCCTGTACAACTCCCGCTGTAGAATCTGGCAACAAAACATGCATCAAAAGACAACAATTAGAATTCCAAATTCTTGATCACATGAATTTAAGCACTCTTCTGTCATGTAAGTTTAGTCCAGTTTGATTGGATCTCAATCTCATTTAGAAATCTTATTTAGATTTTTTTTTCTCGTCATAACCTTCAGTACCATTGTTATGCTGACGGCACACAAATCTACACGGTTATCAGACCTCAGGACAACTGGGACATAATAGTAGCAAGTCTTGAAGCCTGTCTAAATGACATCAGTGCTTGGATGAACTCAAATATGCTCAAGCTCAATCAGGAAAAGACAGAACTGATCGTCTTTTCCCACAAGTAGCAACACACTAAAGGTCTCCAGTTAAAGGTCGGTGCCCAAACTATTGAGGCCGTCCAAGCTGTGAGAAACCTTGGTGTACACTTTGATAGCTCTCTGAACATGGAGAAACAGATAAACTCAATTGCCAATTCCTGTTATCACCAAATCAGAAACATTGGGGGTATCCGTCAGTTCATCACCACAGATGAATGCAAGACATTGGAACATTCTCTTGTTACTTCTAGGTTAGACTATGGTAACGCGTTACTTGTTGGTGTATCTGATACACTAATGAGCCGCCTGCAGAGGGTCCAGAACACCGCAGCACACCTAGTTACCCGTACTTGAAAGATGGACCACATTACACCAGTCCTTTACTTATTGCATTGGCTGCCCGTGCGATTCCGGTCACAGTACAAGATTTTGATGTATACATACAAGGCAATAAATGGAACAGCTCCTGAATATTTGCAGGAACTTGTCACCATTTATCAGCCGTCACAATCACGACGATCGAAGACAGAATCATTGTTGTTCGTTCCAAACTCTCAAACTGTGACTTATGGTAACCGGTGCTTTGGAAAGGTAGCAGCCACTTTGTGGAACAGCTTACCATCTGCTACTAGAAAGTCAAAATCCCTGGCCAAATTCAAGAGGGATATTAAAACCCACCTGTTTACGTCTGCATTTTAGACTCTCACGCAGACATCCTGTATATACATACTATCACCACTACTTACTTGGTTTGGTTACTGTGTTATATATGTTGATTACTGTGTTATACATGTTCTATAAATTATGTAGTAAGATTATTATGTAATTGTGAAGCGCATTAGAGTATTTTTTTCAAAATAGATAGTGCATTATATAAATGTTGTCTATTATTATTATTATTAAAATTCGTTCAGAATATGACTGAGTGTATATAACCAAGCTAACTTTATCATAGTCCAGAAAACAACAGAAACCAATGTCCACCAGTAAAACAAGTGTTTAAAGGATTTTAAATCAATATGACAACAATAGATAAACATTGTGTAACTATCAATATTGAAAACATAAAATAAAAAAAACGGGCCTTAACGCTCATCTGACTATAAAGACTATATATAAAAGAGGCAAAATAGGCCTGAAATAAATTGCTCAATTACTCTACAGCTTACATAGAAGATATTGTTGGTTCATAAAATCATTTTTATATACTTTATACATGCTACTACATAAATGCCATTACTCTGAACCTATTGAAAAAGAAATTTGAAGATCTCAGCTCACCTCACCAAAGAGATCTTAAATATAGGTCAAGGTCAATTATTTGAACAAATCCGTAGCCCTCTATTTATATTAAAGAACCTATATCAACAGCCTGGACCTCTTTGTTATTGAGTAAAAAGTCATTTAAAGACACATTTGACCCCTGTGATCTTTAAAAAAGAGAGGAGGTCAATCGCATAATGGAAATTGTTAACCCTTCATCCCAGCATACAACAGGCCTTTTTTCAAAGATCTAAGCCTTTTGGTGATTGGTTATTATTGTTTAAAGATTTTGAAATATTTGACACCTATGAATGTAAAAAATGGTTAAGGTCAATAATATCAACAAACTTGTTAGCCTTTCATCCCGGCATGCTACAGGCTGATTATTAGCACTCTTAGCCTTTTAGTCATTGAGAAGAAGTTGTTTAAAGATTTTTACACATTTGTTCCCTGTGACCTTGAAAAACCAGCTAGCCTTCATCCAAGTACTATACAGGCCCAATATCAGCACCCTGGGTCTTTTGGTTATTGTTAAGAAGTAGTTTAAAAAACTTATTTGACCCCAGCGACCATGGAAGTATGTCAAGGTTATTCATTTGAACAAAGTTGGTAGCCCTTTATCCAATCATGCTACATGTCCTATATCAGCACACTTGGCGTTTTGGTTATGGAGAAGTCATTTGAATAAAAAGTTTACACAGGGCGGACGGTGGACAGGGCAATATGACAAACAAAATATGATGGCTATAGTTCATCCTGACTTTTCGTGTTAGATGACCTTACAAACTTGTTAGCTCTTTATCTCATCAAGCTACAAACCCAATATCAACACCCTAGGCTTTTTGGTTATCTACAAGTGGTTTAAAGATTTCAACATATTTGACCCCTGTGACCTTGAAAATAAGTAAAGATCATTCATATTTTCCAAAACTTGTTACTCCGTCATCCCAGCATACTACTGGACCAATACCCTGACCCTAGGTATTGTGAAGAAGTTGTTTATAGATTTCAACATATTTGACCTTTGTGACCTTGAAAGTAAATCAAGGTCATTCATTTGAACATACTAAGTAGCCCTTCACCCCAGCATACTACAGGCCAAACACCCTGGGCCTTTTGGTTATTGAGAAAAAGTAAAAAACGTAAATTGTTTACGATGCACGACAAAGGTGATCGCAATAGGTTACTTAAGACTTCTCAGGTGACCTAAAAACAAACAGAATTTCTGAAAGACAGAAGATGTTGTAATTCAAATCTGTATCAACACCCCAAAACAACTAAATCACAATCACCATGGTTACCTTATTGGTTTCATATGTAAGGTAGACGTCAGTGTAAGCAAAGCAGCCACCTCCAGGAAGACCTGAGTTATCTATCACATGTCGAAGACTCTCCATGGCGATAATCTCAGACTTGGAGTCAGGTTGATAGGTGTGTCGTAGTGTGAAATATGTCCCCTGAAACAGCCATGCTAGTTAAAATCTACCTCTGGAGAGTGAAAACAAATACAAGACAATGCAATACAATACAATACAAATACAATACAATATACTATAATATAATACAATACAATACAACACAATACAATACAACACAACACAACACAATACAACACAATACAATACACTATAATACAATACAATATACTATAATACAATGCAATACAATATACTATAATACAATACAATACAATATACTATAATACAATACAATATACTATAATACAATACAATATACTATAATACAATACAATATACTATAATACAATACAATACAATATACTATAATACAATACAATATACTATAATATAATACAATATACTATAATACAATACAATATACTATAACACAATACAATATACTACAATATAATACAATACAATACAATATACTATAATACAATACAATATACTATAACACAATACAATATACTACAATATAATACAATACAATACAATACAACACAACACAACACAATACAACACAATACAATACACTATAATACAATACAATATACTATAATACAATACAATATACTATAACACAATACAATATACTATAACACAATACAATATACTATAATACAATACAATACACTATAATACAATACAATATACTATAATACAATACAATACACTATAATACAATACAATACAATATACTATAATACAATACAATAAAGTGATTTTGTTGTTGATGATGTCAAGTTTAGACGGTTCAGTGATAATTAAGTTATTTTAAATTCAACTGTCGACCTCAACATCGGAGTTGAAAATGGAAGGAAGATAATACTTATTTTGAATGGAAGCCAGTTCAATGATATAATAATACCTAACTTAGGGAACTGTCTAGTCAATTTGATATAGCCAGTTTCCATCTTAATGACCATCAACTAGCAGGCTTGTCACAAACAATCCAAAACAACGTAAGTAAATTGTCTTGCTCAAGGTCACAATCATGCCAGTACAGATACGATCTCTGCTAACCAAGAAACACAAACCACCCTGAGGTTGGGACAATTGAATCACCTTGGATATTCCCCTGAGGTTGGGATCATTGAATCACCTTGGATATTCCCCTGAGGTTGGGATCATTGAATCACCTTGAACTTTCCCCTGAGGTTGGGATCACTGAACCACACATCTTTGACTTTCCCCACAGGTTGGGATCATGGAACCACACCTTGGACTTTCTCCTGATGTTGGGATCATTGAACCACACACCTTGGATTTTCCCCAGAGGTTGGGATCATTGAATCACCTTGGACTTTCCCCTGAGGTTGGGATCACTGAACCACACACCTTGGACTTTCCCTTGAGGTTGGGATCACTGAACCACACACCTTGGACTTTCCCTTGAGGTTGGGATCACTGAACCACACCTTGGACTTTCCCCTGATGTTGGGATCATTGAACCACACACCTTGGATTTTCCCCAGAGGTTGGTATCATTGAACCATACACCTTGGACTTTCCACGAGGTTGGGATCATTGAACCACACACCTTGGATTTTCCCCTGAGGTTGGGATCATTGAACCACACACCTTGGACTTTCCCGAGGTTGGGATCATTGAACCACACCTTAGACTTTCCATTGAGGTTGGGTTCACTGAACCACACACCTTGGACTTTCCCTTGAGGTTGGGATCACTGAACCACACACCTTGGACTTTCCCCTGACGTTGGGATCACTGAACCACACATCTTTGACTTTCCCCACCGGTTGGGATCATGGAACCACACCTTGGACTTTCTCCTGATGTTGGGATCATTGAACCACACACCTTGGATTTTCCCCAGAGGTTGGGATCATTGAATCACCTTGGACTTTCCCCTGATGTTGGGATCATTGAACCACACACATTGGATTTTCCCCAGAGGTTGGGATCATTGAATCACCTTGGACTTTCCCCTGAGGTTGGGATCATTGAACCACACACCTTGGATTTTCCCCTGAGGTTGGTATCATTGAACCACACACCTTGGACTTTCCACGATGTTGGGATCATTGAACCACACCTTGGACTTTCCCCTGAGGTTGGGATCATTGAACCACACACCTTGGATTTTCCCCAGAGGTTGGTATCATTGAACCATACACCTTGGACTTTCCACGAGGTTGGGATCATTGAACCACACACCTTGGATTTTCCCCAGAGGTTGGTATCATTGAACCACACACCTTGGACTTTCCCCTGAGGTTGGGATCATTGAACCACACCTTAGACTTTCCATTGAGGTTGGGATCACTGAACCACACACCTTGGACTTTCCCCTGACGTTGGGATCACTGAACCACACACCTTGGACTTTCCCCTGAGGTTGGGTTCACTGAACCACACACCTTGGACTTTCCCTTAAGGTTGGGATCACTGAACCACACACCTTGGACTTTCCCCTGAGGTTGGGATCATTGAACCACACACCTTGGACTTTCCCCTGAGGTTGGGATCATTGAACCACACACCTTGGACTTTCCCCTGAGGTTGGGATCACTGAACCACACACCTTGGACTTTCCTGAGGTTGGGTTCACTGAACCACACACCTTGGACTTTCCCTTGAGGTTGGGATCACTGAACCACACACATTGGACTTTCCCCTGAGGTTGGGATCATTGAACCACACCTTGGACTTTCCCCTGAGGTTGGGATCACTGAACTACACACCTTGGATTTTCCCCTGAGGTTGGGATCACTGAACCACACACCTTGGACTTTCCCCTGAGGTTGGGATCACTGAACCACACACCTTGGACTTTCCCCTGAGGTTGGGATCACTGAACCACACCTTGGACTTTCCCCTGAGGTTGGGATCACTGAACTACACACCTTGGACTTTCCCCTGAGGTTGGGATCACTGAACCACACACCTTGGACTTTCCCCTGAGGTTGGGATCACTGAACCACACACCTTGGACTTTCCCCTGAGGTTGGGATCATTGAACCACACACCTTGGACTTTCCCCTGAGGTTGGGATCACTGAACCACACACCTTGGACTTTCCCCTGAGGTTGGGATCACTGAACCACACACCTTGGACTTTCCCCTGAGGTTGGGATCATTGAACCACACCTTGGACTTTCCCCTGAGGTTGGGATCACTGAACCACACACCTTGGACTTTCCCCTGAGGTTGGGATCATTGAACCACACCTTGGACTTTCCCCTGAGGTTGGGATCATTGAACCACACCTTGGACTTTCCCCTGAGGTTGGGATCACTGAACCACACACCTTGGACTTTCCCCTGAGGTTGGGATCACTGAACCACACACCTTGGACTTTCCCCTGACGTTGGGATCACTGAACCACACACCTTGGACTTTCCCCTGAGGTTGGGTTCACTGAACCACACACCTTGGATTTTCCCCTGACGTTGGGATCAGTGAACCACACACCTTGGACTTTCCCCTGAGGTTGGGTTCATGGAACCACACACCTTGGACTTTCCCCTGACGTTGGGATCATTGAACCACACCTTGGACTTTCCCCTGAGGTTGGGATCACTGAACCACACACCTTGGACTTTCCCCTGAGGTTGGGATCACTGAACCACACACCTTGGACTTTCCCCTGAGGTTGGGATCATTGAACCACACCTTGGACTTTCCCCTGAGGTTGGGATCACTGAACCAAACACCTTGGACTTTCCCCTGAGGTTGGGATCATTGAACCACACCTTGGACTTTCCCCTGAGGTTGGGATCATTGAACCATACCTTGGACTTTCCCCTGAGGTTGGGATCACTGAACCACACACCTTGGACTTTCCCCTGAGGTTGGGATCACTGAACCACACACCTTGGACTTTCCCCTGACGTTGGGATCACTGAACCACACACCTTGGACTTTCCCCTGAGGTTGGGTTCACTGAACCACACACCTTGGATTTTCCCCTGACGTTGGGATCACTGAACCACACACCTTGGACTTTCCCCTGAGGTTGGGTTCACGGAACCACACACCTTGGACTTTCCCCTGACGTTGGGATCACTGAACCACACACCTTGGACTTTCCCCTGAGGTTGGGTTCACTGAACCACACACCTTGGACTTTCCCTTGAGGTTGGGATCACTGAACCACACACCTTGGACTTTCCCCTGAGGTTGGGATCATTGAACCACACCTTGGACTTTCCCCTGAGGTTGGGATCACTGAACCACACACCTTGGATTTTCCCCTGAGGTTGGGATCACTGAACCACACACCTTGGACTTTCCCTTGAGGTTGGGATCACTGAACCACACACCTTGGACTTTCCCTTGAGGTTGGGATCACTGAACCACACACCTTGGACTTTCCCGTGAGGTTGGGATCACTGAACCACACACCTTGGACTTTCCCCTGACGTTGGGATCACTGAACCACACACCTTGGACTTTCCCCTGAGGTTGGGTTCACTGAACCACACACCTTGGACTTTCCCTTGAGGTTGGGATCACTGAACCACACACCTTGGACTTTCCCCTGAGGTTGGGATCACTGAACCACACACCTTGGACTTTCCCCTGAGGTTGGGATCACTGAACCACACACCTTGGATTTTTTTTCAAATAAACAAGTTTGAAATATAAGTGAAATGTTGAAAAGGAAAACACTTGACATTACTTAAGAATTTAAAACTTCAGCAAACTTAAGATACCTACTATGATGATTGGGTTGCCGGTTGATGAAGCATTTTCAAACTTGATGAAATGTCGGAAGGCCTGGCCCTGAGATGTCTGGTAGATAAACTGATGAAGCAGCAATGCAAACCAGGCTTTGGAGTATGGATACTTTATATCTGAAGACAAAACAATCTATTCTGACCTAAAATATAAAATTCTCTTTCATGATCATGTTAAAACCACAATTTTTTTTTTCTTTTCCCTTCCTACCACCATCTTTTATCACACACAATCCTATTTTAAACAGGTGAAATTACTGCCATGACGGTAATGAATACAAAGGTTAAAGGGTAAGTATCTTTCAAGTGGCATGAAAAAGAAATTGTTAGACATTGATGACAGTAAGCCAGTCAATACATGCATACTATCAAAACTGTTATCCTATCTTAATGATTCTTCCAGCTGGAAATAACTGTTTCGATAAAAAAAATTATCAAAAAATTATAGTTAATTTTACCCCTTCCGAACAAGGACATATGAGATCCTGAGGTAATGAAATTCACAATTTCAGATAAGCACCTTCAGACACTTCCATACATGAAGAGCATTGGATTCTGGGACGAAAAATAAAAACACTTAATTAGGACCATCCCAGGTTTATTTCAGGTAAGTATCAGTTCAATCCCACGGGGAGAACTTAAGAAGTTTAAAATGAGTATTGTTCAGAGAAACCAAGTAATTATGTTACAAAATGTCCGCCATAGCTGCATGTAATGAGAAAGAAAATTACTTTTTTAGCTTCCCTTCCTACACATTCCCACCAATTTTTCTGCTCAATGACACTAGTGCAACTTGACAAGAAGTCTAAAATGTGTTTTTTATAATAATGGCCATATTGGATTTCTGACCAACCCAAAATATAATAACACTCAGTCAACACCATCCCAGGATCATTCCATGTGAGTTGCAGCTAATCTCACTTGTGGAACTTGAGGAAGAAGTTTTAGATATATTTCAGGGAAACCATGATTATATAGTCATGTTATAAAATGGCTGCCTTGGCTACTTTACTGAACTTTACTGAACCTGAAAAATAACATGTTGCCACGTTCCCATTCCCACCCATTTTCAGCTTAATGGCACCAGTGGAACTTGAGAATAAGTCTTACATGTGTTTTTCATACTGAATGTCAGACCAACCCCAAATTTAACAACAGGATCATCTCTGGATCATTTCAGACAAGTTTCAGCTCATGACGACCGATGAAACACGATGACTACAAGTCATCCAGACCGTTCAGCTACCAACTGAATAAAATGTTATTTGTTGGCCTCTGTGTTCATCAAACTGAAGATTAAATAAAGTAATGTAGCCCTCTATAAGGTCTCTCCGAACATTACCTCCGTACATGGTGTGGGCCACAGAAGGGTCATCTTTAATGGTGTCAAACCATTTGTTGAAGGCAGAGAACCAGAACACCACAGAACCATTGACGATATATGGATCCTGTACAATATCATGGTACATCTTCTCCATCAAATCTCGGCTCTTGTGATACTCAAAGTCTTCTACAAATAAAACCTAGATATCATAGTTCATCTTCTCCATCAAATCTCTTGTGATACTCAGTCTTCTACAAATAAAACATAGATATCATGGTCCATCTTCTCCATCAAATCTCGGCTCTTGTGATACTCAAAGTCTTCTACAAATAAAACCTAGATATCATAGTTCATCTTCTCCATCAAATCTCTTGTGATACTCAGTCTTCTACAAATAAAACATAGATATCATGGTACATCTTCTCCATCAAATCTCTTGTGATACTCAAAGTCTTCTACAAATAAAACATAGATATCATGGTACATCTTCTCCATCAAATCTCTTGTGATACTCAGTCTTCTACAAATAAAACATAGATATCATGGTACATCTTCTCCATCAAATCTCTTGTGATACTCAAAGTCTTCTACAAATCAATCTCTACAGTGTTCAATATCATGAAGATTAGTCCTTAAAGAATCTCTACATCATTCATTGTAATGCAATAAAACTGAATTACATATTTCATGTTTAAAGTTTGAACATTTCCCAACATCTAAGAACTTACTGCAGTACACAGCGGTGTCCACTCCATCAGAAGGAAAATACTTTTCCCTAGCTATGGCATATTTATGGGCATAGGAATCTGAAGGGATGTACATCGTCAGACTGAAATCCTGTCGCAGCTGGTAGAAACCCCAAACGTTGACTCCAAGTAATGTGAACGTGACGAGTAATACAAGAGTCTGGAATAAGATTTATATATAAATATAGAAGTGAAATGACCTGATGTTACCCAGCACAGCGATATCTCTCAAATCACTATTTCGTGAACAGCAGAGGCAGGGTCTCCTCGAAGTAGCTGATGACTACCTCAGTGAACAACATACAGGAGGCCCATTGCATGCTGTACATGGTAATTAGGGTGAAGTTTCATGTCCAAGGACACAACCATATCAGCACAGGTCAGTCTGTCTCCGAGCTTCATGAGTTGTACAAGAACACAACCATGTCAGCACAGGTCGGTCTGTCTCCGAGCTTCATGAGAAGTACAAGGACACAACCATATCAGCACAGGTCGGTCTGTCTCCGAGCTTCATGAGTTGTACAAGAACACAACCATGTCAGCACAGGTCGGTCTGTCTCCGAGCTTCATGAGAAGTACAAGAACACAACCATGTCAGCACAGGTCGGTCTGTCTCCGAGCTTCATGAGTTGTACAAGAACACAACCATGTCAGCACAGGTCGGTCTGTCTCCGAGCTTCATGAGAAGTACAAGAACACAACCATGTCAGCACAGGTTGGTCTGTCGAGCTTCATGAGAAGTACAAGAAAACAACCATGTCAGCACAGGTCGGTCTGTCTCCGAGCTTCATGAGTTGTACAAGAACACAACCATGTCAGCACAGGTCGGTCTGTCTCCGAGCTTCATGAGAAGTACAAGAACACAACCATGTCAGCACAGGTCGGTCTGTCTCCGAGCTTCATGAGAAGTACAAGAACACAACCATGTCAGCACAGGTTGGTCTGTCTCAAAGCTTCATGAGAAGTACAAGAACACAACCATGTCAGCACAGGTCGGTCTGTCTCCGAGCTTCATGAGAAGTACAAGAACACAACCATGTCAGCACAGGTTGGTCTGTCTCAAAGCTTCATGAGAAGTACAAGAACACAACCATGTCAGCACAGGTCGGTCTGTCTCCGAACTTCATGAGTTGTACAAGAACACAACCATGTCAGCACAGGTCGGTCTGTCTTCGAGCTTCATGAGAAGTACAAGAACACAACCATGTCAGCACAGGTTGGTCTGTCTCAAAGCTTCATGAGTTGTACAAGAATACAACCATGTCAGCACAGGTCGGTCTGTCTTCGAGCTTCATGAGAAGTACAAGAACACAACCATGTCCTTTTTAAAGGAAAGTCATAAAAAGAGAAAATCATGGTCCCACTTCAACAGTTTCACTTTAACATCCAATATGGAACTTTTAAATTACAGAAGACACTACCTTATTTGTTCTCTGATTTTGAGATACATAATAGCTATCCTGAAGTGTTTGTCCTTAAATGACCAGATCTGTTGACAGGACATTAAACAATATAGAACCAAAACCACATCCTTAATTGGTTTGAACGTGAACTATGCAAACAGCATAATTAATGCCTGTCTCTCTTTAGTTACATCAAAAATACCCAATACAGAGTGAAGAGCACAATAGGGTTCTGAGTTTTCAAAGTTGGTGATTGTTACTTGGAATTGTTTTGAAGTCAAGTTCTTAAAAACAACTGAATGAATAACCTTGTTGATCTGTTTCTGTGATAATATGATAAAATCTAAATGACAACATAACTGAAGTAGAACAGAATACCTGTTTGATTGGGAAGAAAATCTTTAAAACTTTTTCGTGTTTTATTCAAGGAAAAATGAGATGTATACACCAGAGAAGATAGACTATAAAAATAGTTTCATAAAAATGATGACTTACTTTGACAGGAAATTTCATGAGATTTGGTCCGATATATTTTTCGAAGGCTGTGGTCATTATGTCCCTCTGGCTGAAGGAATTTGGAGTATAGTTTTTGTGTACATAACAAGGAATACAGCCATCACGTGTTGCCTCAACTTTCTGTTGGTCTAAGGTGAGACAAGCCACAAAGAAGGTTGCCTGGAGACCGTACAACGCAAGTATTCCCAAGGCTGCATAGATACAGAAACCACTGAGACCCGGAATCACCTGTAAAATTTAAACAGATGACTGAAACTTCCATTAAATAATGACGTTGAACCTTGAATATTATGTATAAAAAGGCTGATCAGGGTTGAGAAACAGGGGAAAAATGGAAGGTCTAAAATGTCTGAAAACAGTATAAAGAAACCGTAAACATACTGTTGATGCTCCAATAGCGAAAGCCACTACGTCTGTGATCGACGTTACGGTGATGGACACACCAGCATGCTTGAGCGACAGTGCCATGCGGTCCACCAGGGGGAGCTTCATTTCCTTCTGTGACAAATTCTTCCAGGCCTCCACAATAACGAACATGTCATCCACACCAATACCTGTTCAAAGATGCTATAAGGTTAGTACAAAATCTGTTATCATTGACGACAAGATTAGTACAACATCTGTTATCATTGACGACATGATTAGTACAACATCTGTTATCACTGACGACACCATTAGTACAACATCTATCATCATTGACAACACGATTAGTACAACATCTGTTATCTTTGATGACACGATTAGTACAACATCTGTTATCATTGACGACACGATTAGTACAACATCTGTTATCTTTGACGACACGATTAGTACAACATCTATCATCATTGACGACACCATTAGTACAACATCTATCATCATTGACAACACGATTAGTACAACATCTGTTATCTTTGATGACACGATTAGTACAACATCTGTTATCATTGACGACACGATTAGTACAACATCTGTTATCTTTGACGACACGATTAGTACAACATCTATCATCATTGACGACACCATTAGTACAACATCTATCATCATTGATGACACAATTAGTACAAGATCTATTATCATTGACGACACGATTAGTACAACATCTGTTATCTTTGACGACACGATTAGTACAACATCTATCATCATTGACGACACCATTAGTACAACATCTGTTATCATTGACGACATGATTAGTACAACATCTGTTATCACTGACGACACCATTAGTACAACATCTATCATCATTGACAACACGATTAGTACAACATCTGTTATCATTGACGACACGATTAGTACAACATCTGTTATCATTGATGACACAATTAGTACAACATCTATTATCATTGACGACACGATTAGTACAACATCTATCATCATTGACGATACGATTAGTACAATATCTGTTATCTTTGACGACACCATTAGTACAAGATCTGTTATCATTGACGACACAATAAGTACAACATCTGTTATCATTGACGACACGATTAGTACAACATCTGTTATCATTGACGACACGATTAGTACAACATCTATTATCATTGACGACACGATTAGTACATCTATTATCACTGACGACACGATTAGTACAACATCTTTAATCATTGACGACACGATTAGTACAACATCTGTTATCACTGACAACACGATTAGTACAAAATCTATTATCATTGACGACACGATTAGTACATCTATTATCACTGACGGCACAATTTATACAATATCTATTATCATTGACATGTGACCTTGGGAGTCAAATGGCTCCACTGTAAAACACTCAACTGTCACCCTGACAACAAGGCATTGATTTCTTGACATCATCAGGTATCACTTGCCCACAAGTTAGGACCATCAATGTGTACTTACCCAGGAGGAGGAAGGGTTCTAGGGTGAAGTTAGGACATCAATGTGTACTTACCCAGGAGGAGGAAGGGTTCTAGGGTGAAGTTAGGACATCAATGCGTACTTACCCAGGAGGAGGAAGGGTCCTAGGGTGAAGTTAGGACCATCAATGTGTACTTACCAAGGAGGAGGAAGGGTCCTGGGTGAAGTTAGGACAACAATATGTACTTACCCAGGAGGAGGAAGGGTCCTAGGGTGAAGTTAGGACAACAATATGTACTTACCCAGGAGGAGGAAGGGTCCTAGGGTGAAGTTAGGACATCAATGTGTACTTACCCAGAAGGAGGAAGGGCATTAGGGCATGGACAGGACCGTACAGGATACCACAGGAGATGGCCAGACCATAAGCGAACCCGATGGCGAGTCCCACGCTGAGCAGCCCAGCAATCGACAAGTAGAACTAAAATCAAATAAAGGAATCCAATGACTGTGGAGATAGACATAGTATAGACATCAACACAGGTTCCACAGGTACTTTATTACAGCAAATACAGGTAGGTCAAGGACATATTCACTTGACCAAACTTTATTATCCTTCAACCAAGCATTCCTTTGATTAAATAGTATGGCATTCTGTGTTATTCAGAAGATGGCTTTTTGAAAAAAATCTTAGATCATTGACAAATGTGACCTTGACATTGGGTTTAGATTATTTAAACATGGAAGTTCTATACAACACCAGGTCAAATACCATGACCCTGAGCCGTTTGATTAGTCAGAAGATAACATTAGAGCATTTAAACACATATGAACCTTGCAACCTTTGCCAAGGTTATTTACATCCACAGAAGTTATTTCATCCTAGCAAACTTCCAACCATACATCAAAATCCTGGGACTTTTGATTATTTATCAAAAGTTGTTTTAAGATTTTAACATATCTGACTCCTGTGACCTAGAAAATGAATAGTTTTCCAATACTCAAACTTAAGAACTATTCTTCAAGTATGGTACTGACCTATTGAAAAGTTATTGAAAGATTTTATCACACTTGACCAATGACCTTGTAAGTGGGTCAAGGTCATTCATTTGAACAAACATGACTGTCTTTTATCACAGCCATGACTTTACATACATACACAGCAATATAAAATCACACATGGCTTAAATTTCAAGATTTAAAGAAACTGAAGTAGTGGAAGTATCGGGAACAAACATTTCTGTTAAGTACAATCAATTGTTGATATAGAATTTTGATCATATGTAGTACATATAATCAATGAAGCTTATGCTGTTTTACATAATGATAAATACAAAGGAGAGATGTGAAAATCAGCTTTAAAGTTATCTATAATCCTTCTTTATCTGGATTACACATCTAGCAACGTCCTTAACTAACATGCTCAGTTATTAAACTAAATATCATCTACAACTTACAATCATTTGATTCTGGCAAGCTTTGCTTAATAATGGCATGACAAAATATTTACCAATAGAATACATTCTAGTTAAAATTTTACTCTGATCTTTGACCTGGTGAATAAATGAAATACAGATAGTCATTAATTTTATATGAAATTAAATATCATTGGTGACAAGTCTTCCTTCAACTCCATGACATCTAAGTTACTGTGTCCTTTGGGTTCATCTGATGTTCATATGTACTGGTATATACAATCTCATGTTAAATGAAACACATACACAACACATCTTGTCAGCTGAAGAAAAACAAAAAGGTTCCTAGAGCTCTGTGATGTACAATGAACACAGATTTATTTTGTCTCTAAAAGGCACTTAGATCCATGTCTGTATATGTATCTACACAAAGTTCACCAAGATCAGATGGACAAAATTATTTTGTTGCAAAAAAAAAAACATTGTTGTTAAACAAATAAAATTGTGTACTGTAAAGTATGTGATGAAATCAAAGATAATTTAATTGTTTTATGCAAAGAGGATTTGATAAAAAAAATCTAATTTTGTACTCTAAAGTATGTGATAAAAGCAAAGTTATTCAGTGTGTTATGTCAAGGATTTGATTAAACAAAAACTTGTTATTTAATAGTGTTCTGTTAGAGATGTGATGAAAACACAGGCTATTTAATGGCATTATTTCAAGGATTTGATATAGAAAAATAAATTATGTACTCTAAAGGATGTGATGAAAACACAGGCTATTTAATGGTTTTATCTCACCTTCTGATGGACGAGATTAAATCTGCCCAGAGTGAGGATGAGGTAGACCTGGGGGTGGGGAGGAGTGACTCACCTTCTGATGGACGAGATTAAATCTTTCCAGGGTGAGGATGAGGTAGACCTGGGGGTGGGGAGGGATGTCTCACCTTCTGATGAACGAGATTAAATCTGCCCAGGGTGATGATGAGGTAGACCTCAGGTGTGGGAGACAACACTCACCTTCTGCTGGACGAGATTAAATCTGCCCAGGGTGAGGATGAGGTAGACCTCAGGTGTGGGAGACAAGACTCACCTTCTGATGGACGAAATTAAATCTTCCCAGAGTGAGGATGAGGTAGACCTCAGGTGTGGGAGACAAGACTCACCTTCTGATGGACGAAATTAAATCTGCCCAGGGTGAGGATGAGGTAGACCTCAGGTGTGGGAGACAAGACTCACCTTCTGATAGACAAGATTATATCTGCCCAGAGTGAGGATGAGGTAGACCTGGGGGTGGGGAGGGATGACTCACCTTCTGATGAAAAAGATTAAATCTGCCCAGGGTGAGGATGAGGTAGACCTGAGGTGTGGGAGACAAGACTCACCTTCTGATGAACGAAATTAAATCTGTCCAGGGTGAGGATGAGGTAGACCTGGGGGTGGGGGGGGATGACTCACCTTCTGATGAACAAGATTATATCTGCCCAAGGTGAGGATATAGTAGACCTGGGGGTGGGGAGGGATGACTCACCTTCTGATGAACGAGATTAAATCTGCCCAGGGTGAGGATGAGGTAGACCTGAGGTGTGGGAGACAAGACTCACCTTCTGATGGACGAGATTAAATCTGCCCAGGGTGAGGATGAGGTAGACCTCAGGTGTGGGAGACAAGACTCACCTTCTGATGGACGAAATTAAATCTGCCCAGGGTGAGGATGAGGTAGACCTGAGGTGTGGGAGACAAGACTCACCTTCTGATGGACGAAATTAAATCTGCCCAGGGTGAGGATGAGGTAGACCTGAGGTGTGGGAGACAAAACTCACCTTCTGATAGACAAGATTATATCTGCCCAGGGTGAGGATGAGGTAGACCTGGGGGTGGGGAGGGATGACTCACCTTCTGATGAACGAGATTAAATCTGCCCAGGGTGAGGATGAGGTAGACCTCAGGTGTGGGAGACAAGACTCACCTTCTGATGGACGAAATTAAATCTGCCCAGGGTGAGGATGAGGTAGACCTCAGGTGTGGGAGACAAGACTCACCTTCTGATGGACGAAATTAAATCTGCCCAGGGTGAGGATGAGGTAGACCTCAGGTGTGGGAGACAAGACTCACCTTCTGATAGACAAGATTATATCTGCCCAGGGTGAGGATGAGGTAGACCTGGGGGTGGGGAGGGATGACTCACCTTCTGATGAACGAGATTAAATCTGCCCAGGGTGAGGATGAGGTAGACCTGAGGTGTGGGAGACAAGACTCACCTTCTGATGGACGAGATTAAATCTGCCCAAGGTGAGGATGAGGTAGACCTGGGGGTGGGGAGGGATGACTCACCTTCTGATGAACGAGATTAAATCTGCCTAGGGTGAGGATGAGGTAGACCTGAGGTGTGGGAGACAAGACTCACCTTCTGATGGACCAGATTAAATCTGCCCAGGGTGAGGATGAGGTAGACCTGGGGGTGGGGAGGGATGACTCACCTTCTGATGAATGAGATTAAATCTGCCCAGGGTGAGGATGAGGTAGACCTGAGGTGTGGGAGACAAGACTCACCTTCTGATGGACGAGATTAAATCTGCCCAGGGTGAGGATGAGGTAGACCATCACCAGTGAGAATCCTGTTGACAATAGGTTTACATCAGCATTCACTGCTCCATAACCCTCATCATCGAAACTGAAATGACAAATCATTTAATCATATATTGTATACTTTTTTTCATAACTCATGTTAATTGTATTGTTATGTAGAGACAATCTAGAGTATCTGCCCTTGTAAATATCCTTAAGCCTTTCGGAAAATATCTTTAATGATTTTCCAAACACTGAGGAAAACCAGAGATCCATAAGGCTGACATGATTTGCCCTTTATAGATTGAATGAGCATTTTGCCACAAGAAAGGGGAAAGAAAGTCTGATCAACACATTAATGTCATTTACAGACTGTCAGTTGTGTAACGTTGCCAACTTTATCTCACAACTTTTCTTACAGTATCGTGACCCCTATTGTTGAGGTTTGATATATTGAAAACAGATCATGGAAGGCTGTTCTACGAAGTGGTAACCATTACTGTTGTCCAAAGTTTGTTGATATAACAGACAACTGAATGCAATTTATCAAGATCATCAGTGAATCATTTAATTTAAGTTTGTAAATGAATTATACACAGATAATGGTTTATTTCATTGGTGTAGTAAAAAATATGTAGAATACCAAATATTGGCTTGTCTACACACATATATAGGGCCTGATGTTACATATGGTTTACTAACCAATCTTTCCATCAGTGTCTGTAATGTTAAATATAAATATAAAGAAGGCCCTTGCTTGCTGACCAAATTTATACAGTTCTACGTCATTTCTTCTTGTAAGTAACGCAAAGCCATTCATATCATAGACAATAACTTTGACAAAAATTTGACCCATTACCGATGACCCAACAATCCTAGGATGCAAAAGGCTATTGCAAACTTCCGTTACCACTTCAAAGTAACTGCAAAAGTCCAGAAGATATTGTGATTCATATTAAAAGGTGTAATATAAGTAATTAAATCCACGAGAATGTTATTTTGATTTTCCTCTGTATATGATTGCAGGTTCTAGGCTGGCAGTTCTAGATGATCTGTTTCAGTCACAAACATGTTGAACAATCTTTGTTATTCTGTTATCTAATGTGTAATGTTACTTTACCAACAGTGTCATAACATTTTTAGTATACATAGACCTCTCTTGTTCTGTGATAGAAAAGAGAGCAGAGGCCACACAGGAGAGAGGCTAGTTTCCACTGGCGGGACGCTTGCTTACTCTGGCTTTTGAACGAGCAAGAACATCTCAGCTTGTTAACTATGATATGGTAAAGGATGGTTATTGTATAAAGCATACCTGCATATTGTACATAAATATAAAGATGAAGAATAAAACACTTCCAACAAGAACTGGACATCTTCATGATCAACTTTACGACATCTTCATCATCAACTCTACGACATCTTCTTCTTCAACTCTACGACCTCTTCATTATCAACCCAACGACATCTCTATCACCAACCCTACAACATCTTCATCTGCAACTCTATGACCTCTTCTTCAACTCTACGACCTCTTCATTATCAACCCAACGACATCTACATCTTCAACTCTACGACATCTTCATCTTCAACTCTGCGACCTCTTCTTCTTCAACCCTACGACATCTTCATCACCAACCCTACAACATCTTCATCTGCAACTCTACGACCTCTTCTTCTTCAACTCTATGACCTCTTCATCTTCAACCTTACGACATCTCCATCATCAACCCTACAACATCATCATCTTCAACTCTACGACTTCTTCATCATCAACTCTACAACTTCTTCATCTGCAACTCTACGACTTCTTCATCATCAACTCAATGACATCTTCTTCATCAACTCTACAACATCTTCGTCTTCAACTCTACGACTTCTTCATCATCAACTCTACAACTTCTTCATCATCAACTCTACGACATCTTCATCTTCAACGCTGCCACCTCTTCTTCTTCAACCCTACGACATCTTCATCACCAACCCTACAACATCTTCATCTGCAACTCTACGACCTCTTCTTCTTCAACTCTATGACCTCTTCATCTTCAACCTTACGACATCTCCATCATCAACCCTACAACATCATCATCTTCAACTCTACGACTTCTTCATCATCAACTCTACAACTTCTTCATCATCAACTCTACGACTTCTTCATCATCAACTCAATGACATCTTCTTCATCAACTCTACAACATCTTCGTCTTCAACTCTACGACTTCTTCATCATCAACTCTACAACTTCTTCATCATCAACTCTACGACATCTTCATCTTCAACTCTGCGACCTCTTCTTCTTCAACCCTACGACATCTTCATCACCAACCCTACAACATCTTCATCTGCAACTCTACGATCTCTTCTTCTTCAACTCTATGACCTCTTCATCATCAACTCTACGACATCTCCATCATCAACCCTACAACATCTTCATCTGCAACTCTACGACATCTTCTTCAACTCTATGACCTCTTCATCATCAACTCTACGACATCTACATCTTCAACTCTACGACATCTTCATCTTCAAACCTCTTCTCTTCAACCCTGACATCTTCATCACCAACCCTACAACATCTTCATCTGCAACTCTACGACCTCTTCTTCTTCAACTCTATGACCTCTTCATCTTCAACCTTACGACATCTCCATCATCAACCCTACAACATCATCATCTTCAACTCTACGACTTCTTCATCATCAACTCTACAACTTCTTCATCATCAACTCTACGACTTCTTCATCATCAACCCTACAACATCTTCATCTGCAACTCTACGACATCTTCTTCAACTCTACGGCCTCTTCATTATCAACCCAACGACATCTCTATCACCAACCCTACAACATCTTCATCTGCAACTCTATGACCTCTTCTTCTTCAACTCTATGACATCTTCATCTTCAACTCTAGGATATCTTCATTTTCAACTCTATAATTTCAACACATTAACATTACAACAAGTTTTCATCAAAACGTAAGGGGCAGGTACTGGCAAAAAAAAATCAGTACAGGCTCTACTCCAACAGTCCAGTAAGTGATCTAACTTACTCGAGCTTTCATGGTAATGACCCTTCCTGTGATCCATCGACACCACATATGCCCATGCACCCATCTGTGAGCACCCACCTGATCACAGGATAGCATAAATATGACGTCTTTCTAGATTTCCAGATTATAAGCCGCAACCTTTCTCTTTGTGAGCTGGGCGTGCAGCTTATACTGATGTGGCTTATATGTGGACGAAAACGAAAAATTGGCAGAATTTTCATCTTACATGTAAACGAATAAAAGAATAGGCAGAATGAAAAGAAAGTACTTAGTTTTATTTACAAATATCTGCCCGTGTTTGTTAATGAAACAGACCGCATTAAACCATCACTTGTAATCACATACAGAATGATCTGAAGTTTACAATAAAAAGAACATTGTTGTGGATTTAATCAATCCTACCTTGTAATATAAATCAAACTAACATCTTCTTGACTTTTGCAGCTTCTTCACAGCAATTACAAGAAGGCGTGGCAGAAGTTTACAATAACCTATTGCACCCTGGGATTGACAGGTCATTGGGTGATAAGTCAAATTCTAGACCACCATGCTGATTTATAATATGAATGACTTTGTGTAAATTACAAGAAATAATACTTGACTATAAGTATTTTGTCAGAATGCCCTTCGATAGAAAGATTGTTGGGTAGACCGTATGTAACGCCAGGCCCTATATTTGTGAGTAGACAATCTTTGAAGGCTCCCAAACCAAATAAGTTTGATATTTGCTATTTTATGTATTTTTAACATACATCAAAAGAATCATTAGATTATTTGTTCAAAATTCATTTACAAACTTTATCAAATGTTTGACTGACATCTTCTGTCAATTTATTTTGTAGTCCACTCCTTCTAAACTCTACCAAAGTTTCCTTTTTTGTGTCAGACATTCAAGCATCACTATGTCTGGTAAAAATTTCTTGGCCTCGGTCCAATTGTGTGATCGGTCAGCCTTATCTGTGCTAACGCGCCTAATTTTAAATTTTGATTGAACATTAATCCCTGCATTTGGTTTAAACAATATTTTATTTTCAGATTTTCATTTACAACATACACAAATTATGAAATTGAAAATGGATCTGGCAACAAGATTATAAATCTTATATTAAGCCATCTCCAATATAAAACAGTTACAATAATACAATTTACTTAAACACATTGAAAGATATTTTTTAACTTAACATTCACTGATGAACACTGACCGTTAATATGTGAACCATTAGAAGATAACATAAGTAGGTAAGATAGGAGAAAGGAAGAGGTAAAGAGAGCACAAAGAAACTCCATCCGGCACCTAGAATCTACCCGAATCTACGATGTACCTTTGCACCTTTTCAAATATAATGATATTATCAACTTGAGACAGGTTTGGGTCACCATAAATGAGTAATTCTAGTGATAAATTGAAATTTAATGTATCTAGGGTATTTTCTCTAGCTCGATTATAGCGTACACACTGCATCAGATAATGATAAGGAGTTTCAACCTGCCCACATACACATAGATCTGTATCTGAAACATGATTATTATAGAGATGATAATTTAGAGAGCTACATTCAAGACAAAGACGAGTGTGCAGTACTTGAGCCAAGCGTTCACCAACAAAGTAATTTAGAAGTTTGATAATTCGTTTATCTAGGTGTTTTTTGAAAGTGTTCAAAGTTGGAGAGTTTCTTATGTTATTTGGTATGCTATTCCATTCCCTGATAGCAGTAGGTCAAAAAGAGTTCATATAGATATTTGTCCTACTTGCTGGTGGATGCTTATTTGAATTGGTCCTTAAATTATAATTTTGGGCATTCCCTATAATAGGAGGAAGCAAATTTTGTAAGTATAATGGTGCAGCACCATGAAATATTTTGTATGAAGTTAACATTCTATGCTTGTAACGCCTTTAGCCAAAGTTTCCCATCCTGTTTCAAGCATAATGGAATTGGATGAAGCAGATTTGGTTGCTCCAGTCATGATTCTGCCAGCTTCAGTATGAAGTTTCTCAAGTTCTTGGCAATCTTGTTGGGCACAGTTAACCCAGATTATATCAGCATATTCCAAGATGGGACGTACATAACAAAAATACATAATTTCATGAGATTTCCCATCTAACTTAAACCTTAACCATCTAAGAATATCTAGCCTTTTCCATGCCTTAGCAAGGATATTAGTAATGTGGGCATGCCAAGAACAATTTCCATCTATAGTTACACCTACATGTGTATGTTGCTGGACTTCTTGTATTTGGGTATTATTCATAAATAAGGGAGGGTGAGCTGTAGCAGTTCTCTTTTTAGCAAGGACCATACTTTCAGTTTTGTTGGGGTTGAAATTAACTAACCACTGCTTGGCCCAGGTACTAATTTTGTTTAGGTCAGAATTTAAAATAGTCCCTGCACTCTCAGGATTTTCAATGATCATGAAAAGTGATGTATCATCTGCAAAAAGCCGAATATGAGCATCAATATCATTGCCTTATATTGGGCCCTGTGCAACCCCAGCATGTAGCTCCTTAGTAGTTGAAGAACTTCCTTCAATAATTACCTGCTGGCTTCGATCCTGGAGGTAGCTCCCAAACCATTCTAAAAGATTACCAGATATTCCATTTTGTTTTAGCTTAAACAGCAAACCCTTGTGCCACACTCTGTCAAAGGCTTAACTTATCCCTGCATTTATACAGGTGCACAAGTAAAAGTTCACCGTAAATCTGCGATGTTCTGTTTACTTTTTATGCACATTGCTGCTGGACACCACAAGGAAAACACCAGCAATAACTACAATGCCGATGCAGATTAATAAAAATACAAGTTTGTCATTGACACATCAGTTTAGAATTAAATACATTTGCTGGATATATATATACATATACAAACAACAAGTTTGTATTTTATTCTATTTCATGGTATACATGCTTACAGTGTGTTCTGTGTACAGTTATACCTCTGTGATGTTGCAGCAGCCTTTGTATTCTTCTAACTCAGCTCAGTATTATCAATGTTTTATCAATGTAGAATGTTCATGAGTACATATTTATGTTTTTTAAAATATATTGCTTACAGGACTTGTTACTCTAAAGATGTAAATGTGAGTACGATATCTGTATTACTTTAGGAATCAATTTCACTAAGTTCTGTGTATGAGAATGGATGTGTATCCACATGTGTTGTGTATGAGAGTGGGTGTGTATCCACATGTGTAGTGTATGAGAGTGGGTGTGTATCCACATGTGTAGTGTATGAGAGTGGGTGTGTATCCACATGTTTTGTGTATGAGAGTGGGTGTGTATCCACATGTGTTGTGTATGAGAGTGGGTGTGTATCCACATGTGTAGTGTATGAGAGTGGGTGTGTATCCACATGTGTAGTGTATGAGAGTGGGTGTGTATCCACATGTTTTGTGTATGAGAGTGGGTGTGTATCCACATGTGTTGTGTATGAGAGTGGGGGTGTATCCACACGTTTTGTATATGAGAGTGGGTGTGTATCCACATGTGTTGTGTATGAGAATGGGTGTGTATCCACATGTATTGTGTATGAGAGTGCGGTGTATCCACACATGTTTTGTATATGAGAGTGGGTGTGTATCCATGTGTGTTGTGTATGAGAGTGGGTGTGTATCCACATGTATTGTGTATGAGAGTGGGTGTATATCCACATGTATTGTGTATGAGAGTGGGTGTATATCCACATGTATTGTGTATGAGAGTGGGTGTGTATCCACATGTATTGTGTATGAGAGTGGGGGTGTATCCACATGTATTGCGTATGAGAGTGGGTGTGTATCCACATGTATTGTGTATGAGAGTGGGTGTGTATCCACACATGTATTGTGTATGAGAGTGGGTGTGTATCCACATGTATTGTGTATGGGAGTGGGTGTGTATCCACATGTGTTGTGTATGAGAGTGGGTGTGTATCCATGTGTGTTGTGTATGAGAGTGGGTGTATATCCACATGTATTGTGTATGAGAGTGGGTGTATATCCATGTGTGTTGTGTATGAGAGTGGGTGTGTATCCACACATGTATTGTGTATGAGAGTGGGTGTGTATCCACACATGTATTGTGTATGAGAGTGGGTGTGTATCCACACATGTATTGTGTATGAGAGTGGGTATATATCCACATGTATTGTGTATGAGAGTGGGTGTGTATCCACACATGTATTGTGTATGAGAGTGGGTATATATCCACATGTATTGTGTATGAGAGTGAGTGTGTATCCACACATGTATTGTGTATGAGAGTGGGTATATATCCACATGTATTGTGTATGAGAGTGGGTGTGTATCCACACATGTATTGTGTATGAGAGTGGGTATATATCCACATGTATTGTGTATGAGAGTGGGTGTGTATCCACACATGTATTGTGTATGAGAGTGGGTATATATCCACATGTATTGTGTATGAGAGTGGGTGTGTATCCACACATGTATTGTGTATGAGAGTGGGTATATATCCACATGTATTGTGGATGAGAGTGGGTGTGTATCCACACATGTATTGTGTATGAGAGTGGGTATATATCCACATGTATTGTGTATGAGAGTGGGTGTGTATCCACACATGTATTGTGTATGAGAGTGGGTATATATCCACATGTATTGTGTATGAGAGTGAGTGTATCCTTCTGCTGCTATGAAAAGAGTTTTACATTACTTATCTTTTTTATATTTGTACCTATATACACTGTTTATTTAAATAAAAGATATTGTCAGTGTATGAAATATAAAATGATCTTACCTAATTATTACGTATTAATAACTGTTCAGAACCAGTCCAGGTGACTGTTTCCAGGAACCAATCCAGGTTACTGTCTCCAGGAACCAGTCCAAGTGACTGTCTCCAGGAACCAGTCCAGGTGACTGTCTCCAGGAACCAGTCCTGTTGACTGTCTCCAGGAACCAGTCCAGGTGACTGTCTCCAGGAACCAGTCCAGCTGACTGTCTCCAGGAACCAGTCCAAGTGACTGTCTCCAGGAACCAGTCCAGCTGACTGTCTCCAGGAACCAGTCCAGGTGACTGCTATCAGAACTGAGCCACACACTACAATGTACGACACAGTGATGGAGAGTTCGCTTTGTACTAGTGTCTTTCAAGTACTTAATCCATGTGGAGAAAACAATTCAGTTTACCCACAGTATATGTACACTACAAAAAATTTATAACCAATATGATCTCTCTAAAAAAGGATTACCAGAAAATAAAAAACTCCTAAATAGATTGTAGAATTTGGCATAAACACATGTCTTTCATTGACATTAATCTCATGAGATTTTTATGTGGTCGTGATGTGCTTGAATTTTAAGGATTTAAGTTGAGGAAGGGGAGGGGGGTGGTGGGGGTAGGGGGTTGTATTCTTATCAGTCCCAACATCACAACAGCACAACTGAGGACCAAGAGGAACTGACATGTGAATTTTGGGTAAGATCTTTCCTGTACCTTAGTATTTTTATACCTCCGTTGTTCTTAGTGTCTTATCATCATTGTTTTCATGTCATCTGCTGTTTGTCATTAGTACATGTATATTTGTTACCTATATGTAGGACAAGAATGAAACATGTAAAATCCAAAACATATCAACAACTTGATGCAGGAATAAATTGGAGTTGGAATGGAGCTGTCCGTGTTGTCTTCACTCTCCACCTACATTCTGCCCTTTATAAGTGAGGACTTGGTGTACTTTTTGTATCCACGGCAGTTCCCAAAAGAATTTATGGAATATCATCGATTGTGGGACATTGTGACATTAGTGGTCAGTTTGGCGGAATTTTCTTTGTTTCGTGTAGATTTCGTCAGTTACCTTTGTGGACTCATAGCTGACGGACGTACCTGACTGATGTAAGTGTTTTGAATCATTTTCTTATATATTTATATCTTATTGTGTATATATATATATAATATACATTATACATCTATTTGGAAATTCTAAATAGTTTGAGATTTTGAAAGTCGGAATTTTCTTGATTTTGAATTATTAGTAAATTTGTATTTTGGAAACTTACAGATTACAGATTATTGCCAGAAGTTGTCTGAAACAAGCTCGCTGACAAGTTGTTTAGGGCACTGTGCCAATACACAGGTATGATATGGTATGTTGTATATCAATTAGTAGCTATTTTAATTGATTTGATTATTTTAATTTGACACTATGTACAACGTATTTGATGAAGGATAATTCAACAAATAAGATATTTTGTATTGCTAAGGCTACCAGTGTGTGTAGAGTTAAATGTAACGATTTAATGGTATTGATTGTATAAATTATAATCGTCAGTGAGTTTAGTATTATGTCTATAAGAGTTGTCTCCCTTGAATCAGCGACAATTGTGTTTTATGTGTAAATGTTATAATTGTCATGTATTAGGTCCTGTAGCGTGATTTTATTTTGTTACAGGGTTTCTACTTTCAACATTAATAAATAAAACGATTGACAGAGAACTCTAGAGGTTATGGTTGTGTTTCCATAAAATACCCCCCTCTGCCACATAGTGATATTGTAGGGAATTTGTACTTATGTATTTCATGTATTGTATTGTAGGGTCTTTAACCTAACAAGTAACCAGATAAAAGTGTTCACCCTCATCAATTACAACGACTTTACAGATAGCAACAAGATCTGTTAAAGGACAGACAACAAACAGACAGACGAAAATCCCATATCTGATGAAGGTAGACTAAAAAGCCAGGACAGACAACATACAGACCAAAAGTCCTGTATCTGATGATGGTAGACTAAAAAGCCAGAACAGACAGCATACAGACGGACGAAAAATCCTGTATCTGATGATGGTAGGTTAAAAAGCTAGGACAGACAGACGAAAAGTTCTGTATCTGATGATGGTAGACTAAAAAGCCAGGACTGACAGCATACAGACAGACGAAAAATCTTGTATCTGATGATGGTAGGCTAAAAAGACAGGACAGACAGCATACTGACAAAAGTCCTGTATCTGTTGATAGTAAACTAAAAGCCAGGACTGACAGCATACAGATGCACGAAAAATCTTGTATCTGATGATGGTAGGCTAAAAAGCCAGGACTGACAGCATACAGACGGATGAAAAATCCTGTATCTGATGATGGTAGGCTAAAAAGCCAGGACAGACAACATACAGACGGATGAAAAATCCTGTATCTGATGATGGTAGGCTAAAAAGCCAGGACAGACAGCATACAGACAGACGAAAAATCTTGTATCTGATGATGGTAGGCTAAAAAGACAGGACAGACAGCATACTGACAAAAAGTCCTGTATCTGATGATGGTAGGTTAAAACGTCAGGACAGACAACAAACAGACAGACGAAAATCCCATATCTGATGAAGGTAGACTAAAAAGCCAGGACAGACAACATACAGACAGACGAAAAATCCAGTATCTGATGATGGTAGGCTAAAAAGACAGGACAGATAGACGAAAAGTTCTGTATCTGATGATGGTAGGCTAAAAAGCCAGGACAGACAGCATTCAGACAGACAAAAAGTCCTGTATCTGATGATGATAAACTAAAAAGCCATGACACATAGCATACAGACGGACAAAAAATCCTGTATCTGATGATGGTAGGTTAAAAAGACAGGACAGATAGCATACTGACAAAAGTCCTGTATCTGATGATGGTAAACTAAAAAGCCAGGACTGACAGTATACAGACGGATGAAAAATCCTGTATCTGATGATGGTAGGCTAAAAAGCCAGGACAGACAGCATATTGACAAAAAATCTTGTATCTGATGATGGTAAACTAAAAAGCCAGGACTGACAGCATACAGACAGATGAAAAATCCTGTATCTGATGATGATAGATTAAAAAGTCAGGACAGACAGCATACAGACGAACGAAAAGTCCTGTATCTGATGATGTTAGACTCAAAAGCACGGAGAGACAATTAATAGGCCAACTCCTTTACTTAAAGTAAATTTTATGTGTTACCCCCTTGGGGGATATTACAGAAAAAATACCATATTGAGTCATATTTAACATACCATTGTCTGATATTCCTTATGTATCTAATCTAGCCTTGTGGACCTCAGATTGTCCAGTACTATAGTAAGATTGTGGATGAGGAGACCAGTCGACTGAGATATTGAACAGTACTATATTGCTACTGTCTGTGGATTAAGTGCCTTATCTTGACTGAGTGACATATATCAATGCACTTTTGTCTGCGAAAGTGCAACTGCCATTAACAGTGCTTACTTCAAGCAAAATAGACACATCCCAAGTCATTGGAAAACTAATATCTTCTTACTGATCAAAGAAAACAATGACTTACATCAAATTGTTGCTATATATAGTAACAAGAATTCCACAGAGTGAGGATGTGTGCTTCTGAGCAGCCGTAGATTTCGGGATTGTGAAGTAGAATTACCGATATATACTTATCACTGTTCTGTAATAAGCCCACCTCCTGACTGTGAAGCAATGTGTTGGTCTACTGGGTTTAAGTAAATACAGTACACTAAGAGAGATGATAAAGTGAAGCTTGTATCATTCAATTGAAAGCCATATATAATTTCACAACTGGTCTAAAATCACAATTACCAAATGATAAATTGATATCAAAATATTCTTACGAAAACCAAAACATCTTTTAGGCATCCTGGGATTTAATCAGGCGAGTCATTGGCAGCCATGATGGAATTCCAACGCAGTTCGTTAAAGGAGGAGTGCCAATTTGGGCCTTCTGGTGGCCATGACGAATACTTTTTATTTTTTGTCTATTAAAAACTCGAGGTCAGACGGTAATGACATAACATTAATCTAAGGTCAGCTCAAGGCCGTTCAGTTGTTATAGGGGGGACAAGTGGGGGATCAAATTCATAATTATTGCAAAAATTATCAAACTAAAATATTTTTTGTAGTTTTTTTCTCTTAAATGTCATTTAATGATATATTTTAAAACCTTCATTGGAAAAAATGACCAAAAAATATGCCATTGTTGAAAAGTAGGTCACGGTAATTAAGTGCCCTAATTACTAATTAAGTCACACTTGAGCACCGTTTTTTTGTCTTAATGCATCTATAAACAATATGTTTATCACGTGCAGTGTATTTATTTGAAATATTTTTGCAAATATGGATGATATTAAAATGGAAAAAATCAATTTAGCACCGGGTTTCACAGGATCATAAATGACCTTTGTCTATTACTTACGGGATTGTATTTTTGTTTACTGCTTTAGTAAGGGGAATGGTGGTGTTGGGATATTCATTTAGGAGTCTGACCAGTTCTCCACCGTCATTGCGTCATCAACACAACTAAGGAAACTTGAGGAGGCAGTAGTTTGTGTAGTATCAGACTGGTGTCGGTCATAAGAAAGATACCATAGGACAGATGCAATGTGGGCACAGCAGCCGACTACTCTGGCACCAACCTTATATTGACAATACCAGCCTGATATTGGGGTCAGTCCATTAGAATATTCAATCCAAAGATTGTACACCTTCGAAGCAACATTTTATAAAGTCCTGTGAGTCGATAATAATCTTGATCAGTTAATCCATCAGGTGAATCAAAGTCCAAACAACTTTTTCTAGAAGCCAGTGATCTCAGTGAAAGCAGTTCTGAGTCTTCACTTGTAGAAGTGAGTGACTGAAGAACATTGAAATGAATATCACCATCCACTATATGAGAAGCACAGCACCTAGATGTGTTTGGAATCAAGACACCTATCTTAATAAAAATCTTAACTCTTATTTCCGTGCATGGTTTCACCATTTTACTTTTTTCATCTCTGGACTTTCCACAAACGAAACATCGCGATTCAGTAAGCATAGCTCGTGGAATATCAAGTTTGATTTTTTTAGAGTCAGGTGTCTCATTCTGATGGTCTAAACCGCTGTTAGAATGCTCTACTGGTTCATGGTGTTTGTAGAATCTCCCTCTGCATTTCTTACATACAGGGTTACCTAAACATAAATCTTATTGATGTTATCTTTCAATAAAGACAGAACATCTGCCTGATTCAGACAATATATTCTGACTTTATAATCTGCTTTGCAGCAAGCACAGTGCTTGTGTGCTGGCATTTTACAAAAATAACAAAAAGTTAATAAAAATTAAACAAAATACTATAATACTATTATATATATGTCACACTTGTATGAATGAAATTATATTTAACGGTTTAGTGATACACAAGATATGTGCATAAGTCAATGCATGTACGAACTGCACAGAACAAAGTATACTTATATATCTGGATATACCATGTGTTACATACATTGCATTGTAGATTACTGAAGTTTGCTAGTGTTTACAACAAGTCCATTAACAAGGTATACATCAGGGAGATGTCATGATGTTATACTATTTTATGTTAAAGCTCTTGTGTCAAACCATCTTATGTTAAAGCTCAAGATTACAACTAACTAACTAAATACACTGCACATGATAAATGTATTGTTTATAGATGCATTCAGACAAAAAACGGTGTTCAAGTGTGACTTAATTAGTAATTAGGGCACTTAATTACCGTGACCTACTTTTCAACAATGGCATATTTTTTGGTCATTTTTTCTAATGAAGGTTTTAAAATATATCATCAAATGACATTTAAGAGAAAAAAACTACAAAAAAATATTTTAGTTTGATAATTTTTGCAATAATTATGAATTTGATCCCCCACTTGTCCCCCCTATAACAACTGAATGGCCTTGAGCTGACCTTAGATTAATGTTATGTCATTACCGTCTGACCTCAAGTTTTTAATAGACAAAAAATAAAAAGTATTCGTCATGGCCACCAGAAGGCCCAAATTGGCACTCCTCCTTTCATATTTGTGGAAGCAAGCATTCTTCAAAGGACTAGTCTCCAATTATTTCTATCTATTAAGTATATGTGACTTTGATCTTTTATCCAAGCATAGGTTTTCAGTAAGATGGCACTGTTTGAAACTGGAACTGCACTGTCGTCCTGAGGCCAACTGATACCCAATCTCCTTCCCTGGAAAGCCCATATAAAAACAAAATGCGAGCCGTTGTGAAGAAGTCAACACACAGGCATAGAGGAATTAAAGTATATAATAATTCAATGAGTTTGGTCTGTTTATACAATCTAATCTTACATGTGCCAATTCTTCATCTTATCACCAAATAACATAAAGAAATTGATGTCACTTTGCAACATGTTTGATTGGCCAATGCAATGGTGTGAGAAACTGTCATAGAAAAGATTCCCTTACAAATGTCTAAGATATTGCAAAGAGACATAGCTTTGTAGATAGGGGAAATATCTCCACCTGATAATCTACAATGCATAAAGATTATTACCATCATATTACGGCGAAATCCATGCACTAATTTAGAAGTAGTTGGTACATTTTGAGTTCCCAAAGGAGCTTAAGTTTCCAAAAAGGGGAGATAACTCAACCTGATATAGATTACATATCTCTACAAATATATAAGGATTATAGTCAGCAAGTAAGTTTGATATCCATTCAGTAGTATAGGGGAAATAGCCAGTACATCATTGTGTCTACAGACAGATGGATAGACAGATGGACAGACAGATGGACAACCTGATTCCAGAGTCAGGACAACCCCAACTTTGTTGCGGGATTTAAGTATAATGCACATGGATACCAATTCTCTGTTTTTCCAGATTATATGTCACCCTTTTTTCCTTGTGAGTTGGGGTATGAGGCTTATATACCAGTGCGGCTTATACAGGGACAAAAATCGGCAGGATGAAAAAACCCATAATTCAGGAAGCAAACAAGACGGTACCGAGTTTTATTTACGAAAAAATGCCCATCACATATTTCAAACTGAAACAGATCATCTAGAACTGTCATTTGCAACTGAATACAAGATGATTTTATGATTGAAATAAAAATAACATTCTGGTGGATTTAATTACTCATACATTTTAACAGGAATCACAATAATATCTTCTAAACTTGCCTTTTTGTTGAGAAGGAATACTTAATTACCCAATTTTCCAATATTATTTTTAACTCCACTTTTTGAAGACAGCACAACTTAGCCAAAATAAACAGGTTAATGATGAATTCTAAGTTGACTACAATGTTGAGCAATGGGTGAGACATGACTGGTATTAAATTGTTGTCGAATCACAAAGTCAGAAGGCTTCTACTTTAGTTTGTGCCACAACCTTTACATTTAGTTCCCCACTACAGGTCATATGGTAATGATTTTCTAATGACAAAAGATCCTACAGTGATCTTGGTATCCACCATTTAAATGAATAATCTTTATTGGTTCTATGAAAAGCTGATTTTCTCTACTTTCCCACCATTTTGTTTCACTTATCAGTCTCAAAATTAAATGGCCACAATTAAGGACTGCTGGAAACATACACATAGAAACTATAAACTTTATTTATTTTACAACAGTTATTTCAACTTATACTAATCACTCTTGTTGGTCCGCATGTAAGAGCACAAGGGGTCTTATTGTGGAGGAACCCAGAGTACCAGGGGAAAACTCATCCGTTCCAGGAGACAAACCCTGGACGGCTAGGTGAAAGGTGAGTGTGTTACCACTGTGCCACCCGACCACCCAATATACACGGCATGGTTGAGAAAGGGTCTTCCAGTATTTCTCAATAGCAATAAGAAGATAGTCACCTGTCTAAAAAGTGTCTGATCATTCATGCTTATTTTTGATAAAGTCAACCAGATTGTGGTTTGTTTGTTTGAATAGTTAAGAGTGTACACAAACTGGTCAGTCCTGTTTGAACAGTTCATTGTACACTTGCACTTTATCGGTCAGTCCTGTCTGAATGGTTCGTTATAGATACCTGTACTTAGAATAGTACAAGTACACATTCAGGTAAGGAAGATCAACAATAAAATTTCCAATAACAAGTAAGCTAGTTTGCCAAAACCATGGATCTGATCATATTAACTAAGGTGGTGTCTTCATTATATTCCTATGTAAAATCCAATGGCTGGCCATGAAAAATGGATCTTTGCAATTAGGTGACAGTTAATTGTCTGGGATAAATGATAACTGTATTAGGCTAGGCAGTGTACTTGTACAACCAGGGTAGAGTGCATAGTTCCCCCTGCTGCCTGGATTAACTGTTTTCACTGAGACCTGACTTCCTGACAGACATGGCAGACACTTTGTACCCTGCCAAGTTCATAGACTCACACTCCATACCTATTTATCTTAAATCAAATTTTTACTGTAAAATTATGTTTCTTCTTAGAATGTGACTTAAGAAATATGTAGATATCTGAAGAAAAATATTGTGAATACATGTAATTGAAGTACATACAACATCAAACAACAAGATCCAAATGATATATGGGAAAATGTTTTACTACAAAATAACTTGTGACCATCTATATCCAGGCATTCACCACGGTGTTATCAAATGTTCAGTCACATGACTAGTCAATCACTAGTCACATGAATAGTCACCTCATCAGTCACATAACTAGTCACCTCATCAGTCACATGACTAGCCACCACACCAGTCACAATACTAGTCACCACATCAGTCACATGACTAGTCATCATATCACATCAGTCACATGACTAGTCACCTCATCAGTCACATAACTAGTCACCTCATCAGTCACATGACTAGTTACCACATCAGTCACATAACAAGTCACCTCATCAGTCACATAACAAGCCACATCACAACTAGTCACCACATCAGTCACATGACTAGTTCATCAGTCACCACCTCATCAGTCACATCACTAGTCACCTCATCAGTCACATGACTAGTCACATCTCATCAGTTACATCACAAGTCACCTCATCAGTCACATGACTAGTTACCACATCAGTCACATGACTAGTCACCTCATCAGTCACATGACTAGTCACATCATCTGTCTCATGTCACATAATCACCTCAACAGGCACACACTAGTCATACTAGTCACCACATCAGTCACATGACTAGTCACCTGATCAGTCACATCACTAGTGAATTACCAGTCACATAACTAGTCACCTCATTAGTCAAATAACTAGTCACCTCATCAGTCACATGACTAGTTACCACATCAGTCACATAACAAGTCACCTCATCAGTCACATAACAAGTCACCTCATCAGTCACATGACTAGCCACCACATCAGTCACAAGACTAGTCACCTCATCAGTCACATGACTAGTCACCTCATCAGTCACATGACTAGTCACCTCATCAGTCACATGACTAGTTACCACATCAGTCACATGACTAGTCACCTCATCAGTCAAATAACTAGTCACCTCATCAGTCACATGACTAGTTACCACATCAGTCACATAACAAGTGACCTCATCAGTCACATGACTAGCCACCACATCAGTCACAAGACTAGTCACCTCATCAGTCACATGACTAGTCACCTCATCAGTCACATGACTAGTCATCTCATCAGTCACATGACTAGTTACCACATCAGTCACATAACTAGTCACCTCATCAGTCACATGACTAGCCACCACACCAGTCACAATACTAGTCACCACATCAGTCACATGACTAGTCACATCACTAGTGAATTATGTGTAACATGACTAGTCATCTCATAAGTTACATGACTAGTCACCTCATCAGTCATATGACTAGTCACCTCATCAGTCATATGACTAGTCACAATATCAGTCACATGACTAGTCACCACATCAGTCTCATCATTAGTCACCTCATCAGTCACATAACTAGCCACATCATCAGTCACATGACTAGTCATCACATCAGTCACATGACTAGTCAATTATCAGCCACATAACTAGTCACCTCATCAGTCACATGACTAGTTACCACAGCAGTCTCATCACTAGTCAGCTCATCAGTCACATCACTAGTCAGCTCATCAGTTACATCACAAGTCACCTCATCAGTCAAATGACTAGTTACCACATCAGTCACATGACTAGTCACCTCATCAGTCACATGACTAGTCACATCATCTGTCTCATGACTAATCACCTCAACAGGCACATGACTAGTCATCTCATCAGTCACATGACTAGTCACCTCATCAGTCACATGACTAGTCACCTCAACAGTCATATGACTAGTCACAATATCAGTCACATGACTAGTCACCACATCAGTCACATAAGTAGCCACCACATCAGTTACAAGACTAGTCACCTCATCAGTCACATGATTAGTTACCACATCCGTCACATAACTAGTCACCTCATTAGTCACAATGACCAGTCCACAAAAGTCACAAGACTACAGACTTCATCAGCCATGTGAGTAGTCACATCACCAGTCACATGACTCGTTACCTCATGAGTCACAATGACCATTCACCATTTACTTCACATATCCATTTATCTCTTCAGTCCAACTGACCAGTCCAACAAGGAACTGCAAAGCAAGGCATTATCCCCTGCACCCAGCTGTTGGTGTAAAACCCAAATATGATCTACATATATATACTGGTAAAACAATTTATGACATCACTCAATTATGTACCGCTACTACAACTGAAGATCTAATACAGTGAAAGCAAGTAGTGCAAAATGTAACATCTTCTTTTGTCAATTATCAATTAAATTTCCTTGCATCTCCTCAACTTCTACATTTCATTTATATATCTAATATATCAACCTTATAATAAAAGTTTATATAATCAACATAAACGGAATACACAACTATTACAAATTCTTTATAAACAACCTCAAAAGTATACAGTTATTATTGGAAGCTAATCTACCTCAAAAGTGTCATCACAAGATAATATACCTTCAAAGTGTCATCACAAGATAATCTACCTCCAGTGTCATCACAAGATAATCTACCTCCAAAGTGTCATCACAAGATAATCTACCTCCAGTGTCATCACAAGATAATCTACCTCCAAAGTGTCATCACAAGATAATATACCTCCAAAGTGTCATCACAAGATAATATACCTTCAAAGTGTCATCACAAGATAATCTACCTCCAGTGTCATCACAAGATAATCTACCTCAAAAGTGTCATCACAAGATAATATACCTTTAAAGTGTCATCACAAGATAATCTACCTCCAGTGTCATCACAAGATAATCTACCTTCAAAAGTGTCATCACAAGATAATCTACCTCAAAAGTGTCATCACAAGATAAAAGTGTCATCACAAGATAATATACCTTCAAAGTGTCATCACAAGATAATCTACCTCAAAAGTGTCATCACAAGATAATATACCTTCAAAGTGTTATCACAAGATAATCTACCTCCAGTGTCATCACAAGATAATCTACCTCAAAAGTGTCATCACAAGATAATCTACCTTAAGTGTCATCACAAGATAATCTACCTCAAAAGTTTCATCACAAGATAATCTACCTCAAAAGTGTCATCACAAGATAATATACCTTCAAAGTGTCATCACAAGATAATCTACCTCAAGTGTCATCGCAAGATAATCTACCTCCAAAGTGTCATCACAAGATAATCTACCTTAAGTGTCATCACAAGATAATCTACCTCAAAAGTTTCATCACAAGATAATCTACCTCAAAACTGTCATCACAAGATAATTTACCTCCAGTGACATCACAAGATAATCTTCTTCAAAAGTGTCATCACAAGATAATCTACCTTAAGTGTCATCACAAGATAATCTACCTCAAAAGTTTCATCACAAGATAATCTACCTCAAAACTGTCATCACAAGATAATCTACCTCCAAAGTGTCATCACAAGATAATCTACTTCAAACGTAAACAGTCTCACAAGAAAATCTTCTTCAAAAGTGTCATCACAAGATAATCTACCTTCAAAGTGTCATCACAAGATAATCTACCTTAAGTTTCATCACAAGATAATCTACCTCAAAACTGTCATCACAAGATAATCTACCTCCAAAGTGTCATCACATGATAATCTACCTCAAAAGTAAACACAGTCATCACAAGATAATCTACCTCCAAAGTGTCATCACAAGATAATCTACTTCAAACGTAAACAGTCTCACAAGAAAATCTTCTTCAAAAGTGTCATCACAAGATAATCTACCTTCAAAGTGTCATCACAAGATAATCTACCTCAAGTGTCATCGCAAGATAATCTACCTCCAAAGTGTCATCACAAGATAATCTACCTTAAGTGTCATCACAAGATAATCTACCTCAAAAGTGTCATCACAAGATAATCTACCTCCAGTGTCATCACAAGATAATCTACTTCAAACGTAAACAGTCTAACAAGAAAATCTTCTTCAAAAGTGTCATCACAAGATAATCTACCTCCAAAGTGTCATCACAAGATAATCTACCTTAAGTGTCATCACAAGATAATCTACCTCAAAAGTTTCATCACAAGATAATCTACCTCAAAACTGTCATCACAAGATAATATACCTTCAAAGTGTCATCACAACATAATCTTCTTCAAAAGTGTCATCACAAGATAATAAACCTTCAAAGTGTCATCACAAGATAATCTACCTCAAAAGTTTCATCACAAGATAATCTACCTCAAAACTGTCATCACAAGATAATCTACCTCCAAAGTGTCATCACAAGATAATCTACCACAAAAGTAAACACAGTCATCACAAGATAATCTACCTCCAAAGTGTCATCACAAGATAATCTACCTCAAGAGTGTCATCACAAGATAATCTACCTCAAAAGTAAACTCAGTCATCACACGATAATCTACCTCAAGAGTGTCATCACAAGATAACCTACCTCCTGTGTCATCACAAGATAATCTACCTCCAGTGACATTACAAGATAATCTACCTCAATAGTGTCATCACAAGATAATCTACCTCAAAAGTAAACTCAGTCATCACACGATAATCTACCTCCAGTGTCATCACAAGATAATCTACCTCCAGTGTCATCACAAGATAATCTACCTCAAAAGTAAACTCAGTCATCACACGATAATCTACCTCCAGTGTCATCACAAGATAATCTACCTCCAGTGACATCACAAGATAATCTACCTCAAAAGTGTCATCACATGATAATCTACTTCAAAAGTAAACACAGTCATCACAAGATAATCTACCTCAAGAGTGTCATCACAAGATAATCTACAGTGTCATCACAAGATAATCTACCTCCAGTGACATCACAAGATAATCTACCTCAAAGATGTAGTTAGTCAACATAATCTTCATTAATTATATTACATTGGGGGTCTGTAGTTTACTTAGTGATGTGCTATTGAAGCATTTCTATAAAGTACTCACCTTCTTGTCGTGTAGATGAAGATATCACTTAGATCACTATGACCTGCATTTGCAAGCTTGACCATCTGTAGTTCCCAGTCCATGGCAGGTTTCTTCAACTGGAACAGAAAATAAAATTGGTTCATTGTACAAATACGGACAAACAGCAATTACCACAGCCTACATGTGATGATGGTGGGCTTATATTTGCCACTTACACATCTTTGTTAGAAAGTTTTCTGAAGTTATTTAGAGGAAAGGATCAAATAATGGAAAAGACACATGTGAGAGTTTTAAGGATCTACAAACGGTGGCGCGAATTCAAAATTTGCTTACCTTAGGTTTATCATGGAGCAGAAACAATACAGAGGCAGCCTTGGCTCCTACTATCTGACCAGCAGAATCACGCCATGTCTGACCAAGCAGGGAGCCCAGGTGGAGCTCACTGTGGTACATAGGACTGTGAACAGACAGAACTTGGTTAAATAAAATCATTATAAGCTCACATTTTTATCATTCCCTTATTTCATTATTACAAAAGTGGTAAGTTGTTACCTATGACCTTTCAACTCTGACCCCAGATCTATAATATATCATAAGTCAGTGTGAATATGAACAAGGACATAGTCATAAAGATCCCCCGCCAATGTTTATTTGTAAAACATATACATTTAAAGTGAGCACAATGGAAAACTGGAAAAGACAGCAGATAATCAGGTCATAGCAGTCTCATTCAATATGCACAAAATTTTTCGATAATCAAACTTGAAAAAGGGATTAAGGTAACAAGTCTACCAGGCAATTCTCATCATTATCCAATTGTTCCTTCAAAACATCACATGGAGAAAGCATTCAGTTAGAGTGCCAAAAGGTATCAGCCAATCAGGTAACAGCAGTCTCATAAAATATCCATAGAATTTGCCGATAATCGAACCTGAACAAGGAATTAAGGTAAACCTACAAAGCAAGTTTCCTAAACATCTTATCATTTCTTCATCAGATAATGTGCAGAAAGGTTTCCCATAGACTGATTAAAGAAATCAGCCAATCAGGTCACAGCAACCTCATTAAATATACATGGAATCCACCGTTCATCAAACTTGAGTAAGGGATTAAGGTAACAAGTGTACCAACCAAGTTTTATCAAAATCTGGCCAGTTCTTCAAAAGATATGCGGAAAACAGCATTAGGACAGACGAACGAAACCCATTTGAATATCGTCCACCAGCTTTGTTAGGTGAGGGATAACTAAATACATAAAACTTACAGTATTATATAGGCTATATCTAAGGTATTATAGAGAAGATAATCAAGTAGAAGAACTTTGGTAATTATTTGAGATAGAGTGCACACCGGCAGTGATTGAATATCAATCAGATTTAACCTTCACAAACGCTGGCTGGTGAAATGGAAAAACAATTAATTTCAGAATTTTAAATGAGAGTTTTAAGGAGACAAATCAATCTGTGTATGGCCCGTATAAAGCTCTGTACTAATCCCTCCCAATACTTAATCAGGGTTTCTTTTTTATACCAGTAAGACAATTTTACCAACATGGTTATCATTATAGCACATATCTGACAGATTTTCCACAGAAATAATTAATCATCTCTCCATCGCTGTACTAAACACACTTGTTTCAAGGTCGTCTTTCTGTAAGTTATCATTTAATCACTAAACTCAAGGACAGCGATAGTCCCTGGGGAACAGTCTGTAGAAACAGCTGTGATCTCACTGTGTTTTGTTTTGATGGAGAAGGCAAGATCTCCACTAGTCAAGGTTTATATTTCTAGTTGATAATTTTTATTGCAGAAACTAACAACAAATAAGCATCATAATAAATATTACCATGAATAGATTTCAATTCTTGTTAAGAAATCTTCACTGTCAACTGAGTAACATAAATCACACAGTAACACTTTACTCTATCTCTTTCTCTGGGTTCACTAACCTCACAATAACATTGTGACCAGTACAGGAAATAGGTTAATAATGCAGAGTACTGAACTCATTATGACCTCTACAGGAACTGGGTCAATGACACTAAATACTGACCTCATGATGACCTCTTTAGAAACTGGGTTAATGAAACTAAGTACTGACCTCATTGTGACATTGTTGATCTTATGAATGATGTCTTCCTGAGTCAATGAATTGATGAGCTCTTCATTATAAAACCAAAGCTCAAGTACACTAGTCACATGACAAACAGGACCCACCCTGGAAAAATAAAGGGAAATAAGTACAATATTTACAAGATATAAGTACATTATTTACAACAGCAAGTAGGTACAATATTTACAAGATATAAGTACATTATTACAACAGCAAGTAGGTACAATATTTACAAGATATAAGTACATTATTACAACAGCAAGTAGGTACATTATTTACAAGATATAAGTTCATTATTACAACAGCAAGTAGGTACAATATTTACAACATATACGTACATTATTTACAACAAGAAATAGTTACAATATTTACAAATATTTACAACATATAAGTACATTATTTACAACAGGAAATAGGTACAATATTTACAAGATATAAATACTTTATTTATAACAGGAAATAAATACAATATTTACAACATATAAGTACATTATCTACAACAGGAAATATATACAATATTTACAAGATATAAGTACATTATTTACAACAGGAAATAGGTACAATATTTACAAGATATAAGTACAATATTTACAACAGGAAATAGGTACAATATTTACAAGATATAAGTACATTATTTACAACAGGAAATACGTGCAATATTTACAAGATATAAGTACAATATTTACAACAGGAAATAGGTACAATATTTACAAGATATAAGTACATTATTTACAAAAGGAAGTAGGTACAATATTTACAAGATATAAATACTTTATTTATAACAGGAAACAGGCATAATATTTACAACTATCTACAGCTACGACCCCTATGCTGAAAATAGGATCAATGCTACAATTCAAAATTTAGTTAATTTTCATTATGTCCATGACAAGATCCTTGTGAACATATTATATACATTCAAAGGACTAAAAAGAGCTACCAATAAAGAGGTATGTCTGAAAACAAACATACTCACCCAACAAGTTGACCAACCCAACAGTTGGACTCACCTAACTAGTGGACCAACCCAACAGGCATACTCACCCAACAAGTGGACCAACCCAACAGGCATACTCACCCAACAAGTTGACCAACCCAACAGTTGGACTCACCCAACTAGTGGACCAACCCAACAGTTGGACTCACCCAACAAGAGGACCAACCCAACAGTTGGACTCACCCAACAAGTTGACCAACCCAACAGTTGGACTCACCCAACTAGTGGACCAACCCAACAGTTGGACTCACCCAACAAGTGGACCAACCCAACAGGCGTACTCACTCAACAAATGGACCAACCAAACAGTTGGATTCACCCAACAAGTGGACAAGCCCAACAGTTGGACTCACCCGACAAGTGAACCAACTCAACAGTTGGACTCATGCAACAGGTGGAGGTGGTCATATCCAAAAGTGGACTCATCCAACACATATACTCACCAAACAGGTGGACATACCCAACAGGTGGACTCACTGAACAGGTAGACTCATCCAACAGGCAGACTCATCCAATAATCGGACTCACAGAACAGGTAGACTCATCCAACAGGTGGATATACCAAACAGGTGGACTCACAGAACAGGTAGACTCATCCAACAGGTGGATATACTAAACAGGTGGACTCACAGAACAGGTAGACTCATCCAACAGATGGACCCACTGAACAGATGGACTCATCCAACAGGTGGACTCACCAAACAGGTGGACTCACCAAACAGGCAGACTCATCCAATAATCGGACTCACAGAACAGGTAGACTCATCCAACAGGTGGATATACCAAACAGGTGGACTCACAGAACAGGTAGACTCATCCAACAGGTGGATATACCAAACAGGTGGACTCACAGAACAGGTAGACTCATCCAACAGGTGGATATACTAAACAGGTGGACTCACTGAACCGGTAGACTCATCCAACAGGTGGATATACTAAACAGGTGGACTCACTGAACAGGTAGACTCATCCAACAGATGGACCCACTGAACAGATGGACTCATCCAACAGGTGGACTCACCAAACAGGTGGACTCACCAAACAGGTGGATTCACACACTGAGTGGACTCATCCAACAGGTGGACTTACCCAACAGGTGGACTCTCACACTGTGTGGCTCACCAAATTTAAACAATGAAGTGACTTCAGTCCTTTTTTACTGTAACAAAATGGCTGTGTTGGAAATTGACACATATTGCAATTTCTTCTAAAACATCCCCCTTCCAGGTAATAAACCCATGCCTTGTAATAAATCCCTATCTGAAAATAAGTCCATGTCTGTTAACAAGTCCATGTCTGGTGATTAGCAATAAGTCCATGTCTGGTAATACGTGTATGTCTAGTAATAAGCTCACATCTGGTAATAAGTCCATGTCTGGTAATAAGCCCATGTCTGATAATACATTCATGTCTGATAATAAACCTATGTCTGATAATACATTCATGTCTGATAATAAACCCATGTCTGGTAATAAGTCAGTGTCTGGTAATAAGTCCATGTCATGTAATAAGTCCATGCCTCCAAAGAAGGACATGTCTGGTAATAAGTCCATGTCTGGTAATAAGTCCATGTCTGGTAATAAGTCACTGTCTGGTAATAAGTCACTGTCTGGTAATAAGTCGACATCTGGTAATAAGCCCATGCTTTGTAATAAGTCCATGTCTGGTAATAAGTCGACATCTGGTAATAAGCCCATGCTTTGTAATAAGTCCATGTCTGGTAATAAGTCCATGTCTGGTAATAAGTCACTGTCTGGTAATAAGTCGACATCTGGTAATAAGCCCATGCTTTGTAATAAGTCCATGTCTGGTAATAAGTCCATGTCTGGTAATAAGTCAATGTCTGGTAATAAGTCAATGTCTGGTAATAAGTCCATGTCTGGTAATAAGTCAATGCTTTGTAATAAGTCTATGTCTGGTAATAAGTCCATGTCTGGTAATAAGTCACTGTCTGGTAATAAGTCGACATCTGGTAATAAGCCCATGCTTTGTAATAAGTCCATGTCTGGTAATAAGTCCATGTCTGGTAATAAGTCCATGTCTGGTAATAAGTCCATGTCTGGTAATAAGTCAATGTCTGGTAATAAGTCCATGTCATGTAATAAGTCCATGTCTGGTAATAAGTCCATGTCTGGTAATAAGTCAATGTCTGGTAATAAGTCAATGCTTTGTAATAAGTCCATGTCTGGTAATAAGTCAATGCTTTGTAATAAGTCCATGTCTGGTAATAAGTCCATGTCTGGTAATAAGTCAATGCTTTGTAATAAGTCCATGTCTGGTAATAAGTCAATGTCTGGTAATAAGTCAATGCTTTGTAATAAGTCTATGTCTGGTAATAAGTCCATGTCTGGTAATAAGTCCATGTCTGGTAATAAGTCACAGTCTGGTAATAATCCAATGTCTGGTAATAAGTCCATCCATATCTGTTCTTGACATTTTATTTTCCTGCAAATATGTCCACCTCTTGAAATGATATCTACATGTCAGGCCTCAGGCTTGTTGCAGTATCAACACAAGTAATACATTTTTATTTGCTTGTTTTATTTTGGTTTTTATTTTCTTGTATTCTTTGAATCATGAAGTGATTTTTATGAATAAGATGAGTAACTTCTGTACTTACCGAAAACACATGGTTTCTAGGTTGTGAGGACCAGTTTCTAATGTGTAAGCAGATTTGTAGAATTCCATCATCTGTAAGGAAATTATCATATTTTTTTGTGTAATTTCAGAATGAGAGGTCTGGTATCATATTTAGCATTTAAATAATAGATGAAACGTGCAACTACATTCCATTATCCATTAGAGTGATTTGTTACCAAAAATTCTATCTGTCATGATAAGTACATTGTATTTCAAAGCTCTGAATATTAAATAACTCATCGAAGTACAAAAAATATATAATAAAAATATAATAAATGAATATCAATGAATACTATATAACTCATTAATATTCAAACACTTTTCTAATTTTCTATAAACTCATGAATATTCAAACACTTTTCTAATTTTCTATAAACTCATGAATATTCAAACACTTTTCTAATTTTTCTATAAACTCATGAATATTTAAACACTTTTCTAATTTTCTATAAACACATGAATATTCAAACATTTTTCTAATTTTCTATAAACTAATGAATATTCAAACACTTTTTAATAAATCACATTTGCGTTTTCCTATGTTTGTTTCTTTTTCTTGGATATTTTTTCATTAATTTCTATCATGAGGATAAGTAGATCAAGTTTTTATGGTAACACACGCAAATTGTTTTTATTTTAAATTTGTCACAACACAATAAAATAATGAACAAAAGATTGAAGAAAACTTCAATATTTTTTTTTAAATCAAAAGGCTTAAAACATGAAAATGTAAACTTAATTAATAAACAACTGCAAAACAAGTTTTTTTTAAACCAATATATCTACTGTTATTGTTCATACAGATGTAAATGTATGAGGGTTCTTAGTACAGGAGGAAACCGGGAGTAACCAAGGAAAACCAGTAGGTTTAGTCAGGTGGTCCCCTACCTTTTCATCTGGAGAATTGAACCTTGGATGATTTGGTGAAAAGCAACTAGTTATCTCTGCGGCACCCAACCATCCAAATATATACAAGAGCTTTCATGTCTGTATGACAAAACTGTCAGACAGATCAGCAACGACAGCTAAAAATGTCTGTGTTGCTCTTTAGCTAACTAAAGATTAAAACAAGGGTAATGGAGAGGTGCTTTCTTTTTTTTTTCAGAACATATTTGAATCATAAATTAAATAGGTAGATTTAAAATATAGAACAGTAAGACAGTTAAAAACACACTCAAATTTGTCTTATTCTATAAAAAGGGAGTAATTCCTATCAAATATGAATTTCAATTCAATGATTCAAGCAAATAGTGACAAAATATCATTTTCTACTCTCTCTGAGGACAGTGACAATAAAATAACAATCTATTTTATTTTATCTTTTTTTTCAAAATTGTGACCAGTTTAGCAATTCTTTATCACATTCAGAAAGTTTTGAAAGAAAAATCTCAACATTCCCTTAAACTTGGGAGACTTTCACAGTAAAAGATATATCAAAAAGTATTACCGCTTTCAGTGATGTTGGTGAGAGGACATTGTTGTTGGTAAGGATGACAGAAGCATAACGAGTGAATGGTGGGAAATTTTCCATCACCCAGTGTTTCTCATTTTGTATTCTTGATGTGGCAGGTACCCACAGTTTCTCTGCTTCGTTTGTCTCTTTGAAGTCCTTCATCCCTATTGCACACAACCCACATACGAGGACACACAGACAGATTGTGAAAACTGGGTGACTTGCAACAGAGTATCCAAGTCTGGAAAATAGAACAAGAGATCCAGAGGGCCTGTGTATCACTCACATATTTGATAAAGCATTCCTAAAGAAAATTCTCATAAAAACAAACATATCCTGTAAAAGGTAGCCAGCAATGAAAACAAAAATTTACAAGAAAAATCATTAGATAACGTCTTCAAAACGTGACCTGTGAATTACACTTTGTACAGCTAACACTATCTGTGTATTACACTATGTACAGGTAACACTATCTGTGTATTACACTATGTACAGGTAACACTGTGTATTACACTATGTACAGGTTACACTGTGTATTACACTATGTACAGCTAACACTATCTGTGAATTACACTATGTACAGGTAACACTATCTGTGTATTACACTATGTACAGGTAACACTATCTGTGTATTACACTATGTACAGGTAACACTATCTGTGTATTACACTATGTACAGGTAACACTATCTGTGTATTACACTATGTACAGGTAACACTATCTGTGTATTACACTATGTACAGGTAACACTATCTGTGTATTACACTATGTACAGGTAACACTATCTGTGTATTACACTATGTACAGGTAACACTGTCAATATAATATGTACAGGTAACACTGTGCATTACACTATGTACAGGTTACACTGTGCATTACACTATGTACAGGTTACACTGTGCATTACACTATGTACAGGTAACACTGTGCATTACACTATGTACAGGTAACACTGTGCATTACACTATGTACAGGTAACACTGTGTATTACACTATGTACAGGTAACACTATCTGTGTATTACACTATGTACAGGTAACACTGTGTATTACACTATGTGCAGGTAACACTATCTGTGTATTACACTATGTACAGATAATACTGTGCATTACACTATGTACAGGTAACACTGTGTACTACACTATGTACAGGTAATACTATCTGTGTATTACACTATGTACAAGTAACACTATCTGTGTATTACACTATGTACAGGTAACACTATCTGTGTATTACACTATGTACAGGTAACACTGTGTATTACACTATGTACAGGTAACACTGTGCATTACACTATGTACAGGTAACACTGTATATTACACTATGTACAGGTAACACTATCTGTGTATTACACTATGTACATGTTACACTGTGTATTACACTATGTACAGGTAACACTGTGTATTACACTATGTACAGGTAACACTATCTGTGTATTACACTATGTACAGGTAACACTGTGTATTACACTATGTACAGGTAACACTGTGTATTAAACTATGTACAGGTAACACTATTTGTGTATTACACTATGTACAGGTTACACTGTGTATTACACTATGTACAGGTAACACTGTGTATTACACTATGTACAGGTAACACTATCTGTGTATTACACTATGTACAGGTTACACTGTGTATTAGGTATCTTCTCACTTAGCCAACATTTTGATTTTTTGGTTATACAGGTAAAGGTATTTTGTCGGCCAGGTAAGACTAGGTGTGAAAGGTAGAACAATAGGAGATAATTACAGGTTAGACTTCATCAGACTTCCTACTTCAAGAGGAAAATAACTCTGGATATTCAAGAATTACATGTATTTTTATTTCACATTGAATGCATTTACAGTATTAACTTACTTATATACCCTATATATAAGAAACATAGCTACTATTTTTAAATTATAGAAAAACATAATAATATCACAAAGTACACATATAGCTACTATTTTTCAACTATTTCAATTATTTATGTATATGCACATATATAGACACATAAAGTAGCTAGATTTCAAATGTCCTTTTGAATAGGAGTATTATAATGTTCTGTGCATCCTCTATATCATGAATTAAAATCACCTATTGATAATTCAATGGTAAAGGCTTATGATTTGTATAACTGATACACTATATACGTGAAGGAAAAAGGTGTTCCCATACAAAAGGAAATCAATTAATTCAATTTGGTACTGGAATGTTTTTTCACAGCAGAATTTTCCATAACAGATATTTCTTTTTTTATGCAAAACATGCAGTTTATTTCACTATTTTACTATAAATGAAGTAGATGGGAAGCAGAATCAGCATAACCGAGCACATCAATTTGTCCATTTCTGTACTGGTTCTTTAATTGACTAAGGCGAGAGTCTTTGTGGCAGTATTTCCTCTTCTTTGATCTTGGTTTACCTCCTGTCGAAAGTTGGATCATCTTTGCTTCATCGGTAGTCTTAATTTTCTTCAGAAGCTGAACAGCCGCAAAGATGTTTGGGTGCGCATGCTGACAGAGCTTGTTGACCTTGCTGTGCCATCCCTCAACATGATTTGTTGTCCATGGGCCCTCATTGTCATAGTGGTTCCACAAAGCTACAATCTGTCCAGCAACCCACGTTTCTGTATAATAGTCCTTAAATCGTGTACATCCTCCACTTGATCATTGGGCACTAACGGAAGCACAGCTGTGCGTCTCACTAGAGTTTTTATTTCGTCATCCTGGCGATAGCGTCCAGCCAGTCCAGAGGAAATCTCTCTCCTGCTAGGGTTTCCGTCCAGGCGCCCTGTAAGTCCACTTCTTGTTGTGTAGATGGAAGTGTTGGCAAAGTCTTTAGACGTGATCTGTAGAGGGATGCTTTACAACTCTCAAATGTCGGAATCTTTGAAATCATCTCACCAACATCATCATCAAAATCTCTATCACGCAGATTTCCTAATGCCTTGTCGAAGATAGTAGGAATAGGACAAACTTCTTCAGGACAACGTTGTTTAACACCATCGGGAAACACATCCGCTACCAGTTTGATGGTATCCCCGGGATGGTCAAAGATCTTTCCAAAGGTAACTGGAATGTTGTTTAGTGTTGTAATAGTGGCCGGGCACGGTCTCTGTACACATCTCCAATAAACTCTATCGTTATGTCTGGTCCTGACGAAAAACTTGTAGCCTTCATGAAGAAGATAGTATCCACCCCTTCCATTTTCTATGAAGTTGATGTTAACTTGTGCATTAGCCATCATGGAATATGAACGATTGGAAAATGTGAAAATTAGTGCAAGACCTTTGATATGTTTTGTTTTAATTCCAACCCACCCAAGCCGAGAAGAAATGGTAACACCCATCAAAACTGTTATGTCTTCTTTCATCACATCCATGTTTTAATTAATATGAGTTACAACAACACTAGTATATAAGGTAAACATTTAGGTACACAATTACCATTATTTCACGAACAGACTATTAAATGATAAAACAACATTTCAGCAATTAATGTTAACAATATCTAATTATATTCATCAATTCTATCAATTATATAAGTGATTAACAGAAGACACAACAACATCTAATAGGATATTATATATTTTAGAATTACTGGTAGCAGGGAATATATTTTTTTGCGTTTTCAGTTATAAATCTGTCATTTTGAAAAAAAAAATTATTGAAACACTTGTAAATAGATTTCCTATTGATATCACAATTTAAACTCTTGAGATTAAGATTTTAGAATATATTACATAATGCATGTAGATTTTAGTACATATATATTAAGTTATTGCAGCAAACACTTAAGAATTAAATATGATTTCCTACATGAATTGATTTAAATCTTTATTTTATAGACCATATTCAACTTGTCATTTTCTATATTTTCTGTCAAGGAAAGCAGGAACTCACTATAGCTTAAAATCACTCAAGTGTAAAATTTGACATGTTGGCCAGGTAGTACAGGTAAATTTCAGAATGTTGGCTAAGTGAGAATGAACTGTGTATTACAATATGTACAGGTAACACTATTTCTACCTGTTAACACCTGGGGAAGTTTAAATATCTAGAGTTATTTCCCTTCTTAAAAGGATTCTCATTGGTTGATCGTTTGTGAAGTCAATTCCGCCACCAGACACATATTCCTTGGTAGTGTTTATGAAGATTACATTAAATCGGCTATATCTGTTTAATAATTTGAGATATGAAGGTCAAGCAGATCTATACACAATGGAGTCGTAGTCTAATTTTGATCAACTTATGTTATACTGACGTAATGTTCTGATGAAATAATGTTGTCCGTCACTTGTCTATCTTTACTGAAACATTCTGTAAAGAACGATAAATTCATCTCAAACTCCATTTAAAATTAAAGCACTGCCAACTTTCATTATGTCTGTTAATTCATAATCATACTTTGGAGAAATCATTTTTGCAATGTTATTGTTGTCAGGTACTTGTTCATGAATCCATGCAAACAATGATTTTGATAAAGAAAGTGAGATCTAACACCCTGCAGAAAATCTTCTAAAAGTGTAATAATCTTCTGGAGATGGATTTCTAATGGAATACAGAGTCCAGTTCTGAAACAGTAATCGAAGTTAAGGCTAGATATGACCAGACATTATCTGTTGGTGACAAATGAATATTGATACATGAACTCAAAAATACTTTCCTTTACCACATAACATTAATTAATTATACTTGATAAGGGTGTCTGTGCCTTTTTTTCAGGAAAATTTCTCAGCGGAGTGTCCATTTGCGTTCAGAAATGTTAAAAAAAATTACTACATCTACCTTTTTATTCAGAATATATGAATAGACCTATACTGCACTGTGGACATTGAAATCAGGCCTGATTTAAATGTCCAGGGCTAGTGCTGTCATAGTAATCATACATCATCAGTAATAAGTAAATAATGGACGCAGGCAAAACTAATGCCTCTATATCCATATCTAAAGTTATATGATGATCAGGAGATGTTTCCTATAAAAAGTCTAATATTCTCAGTTATTACATATGTATAGCCAATCAAATCAGGAGATGTTTCCTATAAAAAGTCTAATATTCTCAGTTATTACATATGTATAGCCAATCAAATCAGGAGATGTTTCCTTTAAAAAGTCTAATATTCTCAGTTATTACATATGTATAGCCAATCAAATCAGGAGATGTTTCCTATAAAAAGTCTAATATTCTCAGTTATTACATATGTATAGCCAGTCAAATCAGGAGATGTTTCCTTTAAAAAGTCGTTTCTTATTCCTACAGAGGAAAGTTGGCTATGATTTCTTATTTTTCTGATATTTTTAAAGATTCCTTTCTTCGGTTGTTGCGACTCAAAACGAACTAGAATAGGCTGGCTGTTATTGGTTATGTCACTGGACTCTGGTCTATTTCCCAATTGTATAATTTTTCTAGGCCTATCTTTGATTGACACGCAACAGACTTCTAATAAATTTCCTACAACTTTAGCATCTTCTTCCATCTTCTTTCCGTCATGATGGGACTGTTCCAGAACTCCAAATAGAATTCTGTTGTTTTCCCTCTCTGCTCGCTCTTTAATTTCAGCAACTATTTCGTCTTTGCTTGGTGCAGATTTCTCAGATTTCAAGTTCATTTCCATTTTAGCGATTAACCCTTTTACCTCACTTTCAAGTTCCACAATTCTATCTTCAAATTCTTGCGTGATTTGCCTACACCTCTCTTCTATTTTTCTGTCCATGAGAATATTCTTTTCGACTGTCATTCTGCATGGTGGACAAAACCATATTGTATCTGATTTTGATAGGATGTCATATGTCTTTGAATCAAAATCAAGACATCTGATGCAGAAAATGATGTAATGGTAACATTGTGTTTATATATCTAACAGATTGCACAGTAACGACCCCTCAGAATAACTCATATTCATGGCCGTGTCTCAGAAAGATGTAAGAAATCGTGTACTTAGCCGGTTGTCTGTACTGTGACATAAGTAAATGACGTACAAGCATCCTTAATATATTACTTGGCCAGGTCTAATGTTATCCCTACAGCCCGGTATTTTCAAACAATCTCCCAAGGAGAAAACCATAACCTATCCGTCTATCCACCATTCCACGGAACCGATTTAATTTTCGAAGTTGAGTTTCCCGTGTAAGATGACAATAACAAAGTGCACTCACCTGTAAAACGCTTTTTCCAACAGGCTGATAAATCTGTTACTCAGTATCTGAAGACAGGAATTTTTCCGGGGTTTGGTTTCAGACACGATTTCGGCGGCAGTGGAAGCATCCATGTTTTCAGCGTCCTCGATAAATACTGTTCGGGAAGGTAGGTTTATGTCATCATCTCTACGTTGAGTCCATTTATTGGCATTCGGGAGAGAGGTAGCCGACCTTACCCCTGACACGTTTTGTTGACAATCTGCTGTGAGGTGTCTCCTCAAATTCATACCCAATAATAAGGTTCCGTTAGACTATGTACTTACACTACACTGGTGTAGGGCACGCGCGCCAGAGCGCGTCAACTACCCTCTCCCCTCTCCTTTCCATGAAATATATGTTCATTTAAAAATATAAACATTTAAGAATAGTTTACAGTATCAATGATAGATTTCACCTTATTGTCTAACAAGAGGCCCAATGGGTATGTAGCACTCACATGCAATATATATACCATGTGAGTGCTGCATACCCATTGGGCCCCTTATATATATATATATATATACAAGCCAAATATCATGCCTCTAGGCGTTTTAATTAACGAGAAGAAGGCATTCAAACGTTTTAACAAACTTGACCCGCGTGACCTTTAATATAAGTCAAGGTCATTTCAGGCTTCATCATAAGAGCATACCACCCAAATACTATGCCTCTAGGCCTATTCGTTTATGAGCAGAAGTTCTTTAAATGATTTAAAAAAATGACCCCTGTAACACAGAATATAATTCAAGGTCATTTCGTTTTGCAAACTTTATCGAGATTCATACTACGAACATACCAGCCAAATATCATACCTCTACGTTATTTAATTCATGAAAAGAAGTCATTTAAATGTTTTAACAAATATGGCTCCTGTGACCTTGGATGTAGGTCAAGGTCACTTCTTTTCGCAAACTTTGTCTGGTTTCACCCTAGAAATATTCAAGCCAAATATCATGCTTTCAGGTCTTTTAGTTCATGAGAAGAAGTCGATTAAAGGTGTTTTTTGTTTGTTTTTTAATTTGACCCATGTTAATTAGAATATAGGTCAAGGTAATTTCTTTTCGCAAACTTTGTTAGGTTTCATTGTGGGAACATACCAGCCAAATATCATGCATCTATGCCTTTTAGTTCCAGGAAAGAACTTGCGTTTTAACAAATTTGACCCTTGTGATCTTGATTATTAATGAAGTTAATTTCTTTTCGCAAAAGTTGTCAGGTTTCATACTGGGAACATTCCAACTAAATATCATATTCTTTAAGGCCTTTTAGTTCATGAGAAGAAATCGTTTAAAGCTTTTAACAAATCTGACCCCTGTGAACTTGAATATGGGTCAAGGTCATTTCTTTTCGGGTAACCTCTTAGGACGGCGCGCCACGGCATAAACTCACTTGGCCCTCCATAACATAATGAATGAGACCTTAAGATGACATACTAACAAGTCTTTATAGATTTTTTTAAAAAAAAAACTAAACCGTTTTTTTTCAAGTCATACAGTAATCGATGGACAGAATATAAAACGGCGACCTTTTACGTGGCAACTGCAAACAGCCGACCGTGACTGTAAGATGAGTGTAAAAATTACTTATATACATGTTTATTTCTGTATTTAATTTTTCCTCCATTTTGTTATAATTATCATTTGTGTTGCCGAGGGGATTTTTTGTTGTGTGTGGTGCCAAGGGAAAATGTATTGCGTGTAATGCCGAGGAAATTTGCATTGTGTGCGATACCGAGGGTATTTGTGTGTGATACCGAGGGGATTTGTGTTGTGTGTGATACCGAGGGGATTTGTGTTGTTTGTGATGCCGAGGGGATTTGTGTTGTTTGTGATGCCGAGGGCATTTGTGTTGTTTGTGATGCCAAGGGGACTTGTATTGTTTGTGACGCCGAGGGGATTTCTGTTGTTTGTGATGCCGATGGGCTTTGTGTTGTTTGTGATGCCGAGGGGATTTGTGTTGTTTGTGATGCCGAAGGGTTTTGTATTGTTTGTGATGCCGAGGGAATTTGTGTTGTTTGTGATGCCGAGGGGATTTGTGTTGTTTGTGATGTCGAGGGGTTTTGTGTTGTTTGAGATGCCGAGGGGATTTGTGTTGTTTGTGATGCCGAGGGGTTTTGTGTTGTTTGTGATGCCGAGGGGATTTGTGTTGTTTGTGATGCCGAGGGGTTTTGTGTTGTTTGTGATGCCGATGGGCTTTGTGTTGTTTGTGATGCAGAGGGGATTTGTGTTGTTTGTGATGTAGAAGGGATTGTGTTGTATGTAATGTAGAGGGGAATAGTATTGTTTGTAAGGTAAAGGGGATAAATACAGCATTTGCATTGGTTGTGAAGAGGGAATTTGTACTTTTTGTGAAGCAGAGGGAATTTCTACTTTTTGTGATGCCTTCAAATCGGCATCGTTTATGATAACAAGAGAATAAGGACAGACACGCTGATTCCAGTATACCCCCAGTTATAGGCTATAGGACAGACACGCTGATTCCAGTATACCCCCAGTTATGTTATAGGACAGGCTCGCTGATTCCAGTATACCCACAGTTATAGGACAGACACGCTGATTCCAGTATACCCCCAGTTATAGATTATAGGACAGACACGTTGATTCCAGTATGCCCACAGTTATAGGCTATAGGACAGACATGCTGATTCCAATATACCCCCAGTTATAGGTTATAGGACAGGCTCGCTGATTCCAGTATACCCACAGTTATAGGCTATAGGACAGACATGCTGATTCCAATATACCCCCAGTTATAGGTTATAGGACAGACACGCTGATTCCAGTATACCCACAGTTATAGGTTATAGGACAGACACGCTGATTCCCGTATACCCCCAGTTATAGGTTATAGGACAGACACGTTGATTCCAGTATACCCACGGTTATAGGACAGACACGCTGATTCCAGTATACACCCAGTTATAGGTAATAGGACAGACACGCTGATTCCAGTATACCTACAGTTATAGGACAGACACGCTGATTCCAGTATACCCCTAGTTATAGGTTATAGGACAGACACACTGATTCCAGTACACCCACAGTTTTAGGACAAACACGATGATTCCAGTATACCCACAGTTATAGGCTATAGGACAGACATGCTGATTCCAATATACCCCCAGTTATAGGTAATAGGACAGACACGCTGATTCCAGTATACCTACAGTTATAGGACAGACACGCTGATTCCAGTATACCCCTAGTTATAGGTTATAGGACAGACACACTGATTCCAGTACACCCACAGTTTTAGGACAAACACGATGATTCCAGTATACCCACAGTTATAGGACAGACACGCTGATTCCAGTATACCCCCAGTTATAGGTTATAGGACAGACATGCTGATTCCAGTACACCCACAGTTTTAGGACAAACACGCTGATTCCAGTATACCCACAGTTATAGGACAGACACGCTGATTCCAGTATACCCCCAGTTATAGGTTATAGGACAGACACGCTGATTCCAGTATACCCCCAGTTATAGGTTATAGGACAGACACGCTGATTCCAGTATACCCACAGTTATAGGACAGACACGCTGATTCCAGTATACCTACAGTTACAGGACAGACACGCTGATTCCAGTATACCCACAGTTTTAGGTTTTGGACTGACGAAAATGCCACATTAACATCAAATGATAACTAGGGATACTTTCTGCTTCTTGGCACCCTATCAGTCATGCAGGCTAACACATCACCTCCGACCCACAGTAAGGACGTAGCTCCATTAATTACACATCACCTGGGCCACCTAGTACGGAGATTGGACCGATAATTACACATCACCTGGGACAATAATTACACATCACCTGGGACATAGAGGGGAGGTATGACCACTAATTACTCATTACCTCAGACTCATGGTGGGGAGGTATGGCCGCTAATAACACATCACCTCAGACTCCTGGTTGGTAGGTATGACCATTAATTTACACATTACCTCAGATTATGGTATGTAGATTGGGCCATCAATTACACATTACCTCAGACTCATTGTAGGGAGGTAGGGCTGTTAATTACAAATCACCTCAGACACATGAACATTAATTACACATCATCCTTGACTCCTGGTTGGGAGGTATGACCATTAATTACACATCACCTCAGACTCCTGGTTGGGAGGTATGAACACTAATTACACATCACCCTAGACTCCTGTTTGGGAGGTGTGACCATTAATTACACATTACCTCAGACTCTTGGTAGGGAGGTATGGCCACTAATTACACATCACCGTGGTCTCATGGTAGGGCCATTAATTACACATCACCTGGGACACATAGTGGGGAGGTATGACCAATAATTACACATTATCTCAGACTCGTGGTGGGGAGGTATGGCCACTAATTACACATCAGTTCAGACTAATGGTAGGGAGATAGGGCTGTTAATTACAAATCTCCTCAGACACAAGGAAGGGAGGCATGGCCACTAATTACAAATCACCTCACTCATGGTAGGGGGGTAGGGCTGTTAATTACAAATCTCCTCAGACACATGGTAGGGAGGTATGGCCACTAATTACACATCACCTCAGACTCATGGTAGGAAGGCATGGCCACTAATTACACATCACCTCAGACTCCTGGTAGGGAGATATGGCCACTAATTACACATCACCTCAGACTCCTGGTAGGGAGATATGGCCACTAATTACACATCACCTCTAACTGATTACAGAAAGTATGAGAACTTCAAAAACATAACACAAGACAATTTTAAAGTTGTTACATTTTAATTCCATGCATGCAGATTTAAAACTCTTATAGTATGTACATATGGTGTAGATAATGTTAGCACAGATGTCCAAATCTAGTAGCTTAATAACAAATAATGATGTCAAGTCTAAAATTGATCAGAAAAATTAATGCAGTGAATTACGGCTTCAGATCAAGAACTGTCCCCTTAAATAAATGGAAATGTGTTTATTACATTACTGCACAAAGGTTCACACGACAACATTACAGAAACTACGTACGTGGTTAAAGAACTTGGAGCAGACTGAAAAATATCCTACAATACATTTTATTACAAAATAATTTATTTACTATTTATAATCATAAATAATGTAAAAAGAAAAAAATAAAATAAAACCCTTCTCATTATTTTCTTTATTATAACAATACTTCTCATTAGAATGGATGTTTGCACTCTTTAAGTTACTTACTATATAATAATAACTGCATCTAACAGCATACAATTGAAAGACTTACAAAACACCTATCATAAAATCAAAAATACAACAACAATAATAATAATATAACTTCAAAAAAAAAAAAAAAAAATAATAATAAAAAAATTCCCAGATTATAATAACATCACACGTTAAAAACACCTATAGTAGATCACAGATTGCAATACACAAGGACCTGCTAAGGTGTGCGGCTGTCGGGAACTCCTGTAGTACACAAGGCCGGCAACACCTCGTTTACAAGCTCCAGAAGCTAATCTGTAATTGGGATCATTGTACAATTTTCTTGTCATTTGGTGTAACACTTGTAGAAAAAAAAGGACAGAACTAGAACGTACACTTCACTGATCAATTCTCTATCTCAATTACTTTTGTATTCCATAATTAACCCAATCCATGACTCCACAGCCCCATTTCTTTTCTTAGTCCATCAAACATAAATAAATAAAAAAATACCTATCATTTACAAATATATATACAAAATATCACATTTTAAAAATACCCACTAAAATTGTGCTTCCACATATTCATTGGAATTGTTCAGTGATCCCAATTACGATCTTTGGTGACAAAAAGTCATGTGACTTCGGAACTGAAATTGAAGCATGTGTGAGTTGTGTACGTTGTTATTAAACACATATTTCACGGCTTCATTGTGTTATTTACAAAGTTCATCAGAGGCTAAGAATAGTTCTGTATGTTGTCGGTCGACCAGTCCAGGTCCGACCTCTACTGGTGGTGCTGTAGGACACAGAACTATCATGAACTTTCATAGAAAGGTGGTATTCACCTTAAGTACATATGTACGTCTAACGCTTCGAGCGTGGTGGATGCAGGGCTTGATTAACTTTTAACTCCTGCTAATATTCTGCCCCCAGTCCCAGGAGCATCGAAACATCTCCTCCTTCATTGGGCAGAATTTTCTCCTATATCAAGTCGCTTATGTTGGGTTTAGGTAGCGTGTACAATCAGTGACAGTAGCGGTTATATTAGCATTGTAGATGATCGGTCAATGAGTGACCGGTCTGAAGATGGACAGAGTAGAAAGGACAGAATAGTGACCTGGACAGCCCAGGTTTTAATAGTCAACACACATTGACATGACAGGTGACACACAACTTCATTTACCAGTTGTAGGACATTTTCTCCTAGACTACTTACTACGAAACAGCAAATGAGTTATCTGCATATTAAAACTTCATTCAACTGGTCTCTTTAACGGAAATGAAAGCATCATTACGTCTTCTCATCATTAATTTCATTTTTTACTCTTCAAAATTACAATTTGTGATTTTATGAAAAGGAAACAAAATTGGAGATATGGTTCAACATTTTTAGGTCTTCTGAAATTCAGCAATTTTTTTTTCAAATGTTATAAACTAAATGTTCCTGAAGATTTGCTTCATAAAGACAAAATGCGTTTCATATCTAACAAACCATCCATTTTTCACACAACTGAATATTTAGATCTCGTATTTTCATGCGCTAATACATCAAACATTTCAAAAAGACGGTGATATTTGTTTAATTATTTGTTAAAAATCATCTGGATAATAAAGGGTACTTTTTTGAGGATAAATAGACAGAAATATGTCAAGGTGTCAGTGAGACAGCCAGATCCTGCACATGTACACAGGATGACACTAACAAAATGAGAATGCAGTCTGCAAGCTATCAACAAAAGCGCTAGGTCTCCAAGCTCATCATGTTCATCGAAAGAAGACTTTTAATTTGGAACAAGGAAATCAATTTTCTTAAAGGTAATAATCATTTTGAAACTCTCATTTAAACAGTTGCTTTTCAACTGATTGAGGAGCAACAAAAAACACTCCCTAATAAACAGCTGATATAACAGTTATTCAAATTCAGTCCAATGCTGAAAATAGAGAAAAACAAGTGATTTTAGAGTCCTCTTAGACGAGACACAATCAGCTGCAGAAGGTTCCTATGCCCTCTTTAAGTTTTACTCTACTGCTAAACTTCAGAAGAAAAATACTGATGCTATGACATGTACTGGACATGGGTCTCTAGGAGTATCACAAAACTCTGTCTGGCCATGCAATACTCTACTGAAACCACAGTTACCTAACAATCCCGGTGACAAATCTGTCGGACACGGATGTACTGTAATATGATGTATAAATACTCGACATAGCCCTCCCCTTGACGCGACCCTCCCTCCGCGATGGATACATTGGTGCTGCGGTACAGCTGGGCATGCTGAATGGCTGGGATGTTCCCTAGCTCCCTGCCCTACTGATCCCGCGAGCTGACGGCTACAGAGGCCCCCCTCTGAGCTGGCCCTCCCATTTCGCGATGCCAACCCCTTTGTGTGTGGCCCCAGTGTGCCTGGGCATAGGATTTGCCCGGATAGCACATTCCCTTTTCCCCTTGCCTGAAAAGAAGAATGAAGAGTTTATCAATCATCTACACCTCATAACAAAAGTTCTCATTTACAACAGGCAACTTTTAACATAATTCAGTCTTATTTTACTGATGTTCATTTAAAGATATTTTGATATTTTACTTTAAGGGTCAATAAATTTCTGATGTTCATATAAACCTGATGGACAAATACATGAAAATGTTGATTTTTAGAGAATATAACCTCTGTACTCGCCTGTTTGGAGACAGTTCACACTGCGTAGTGGACAGCCAGGCGTTCCCTCAGTGGCTGAGGAAACTGGTCGGAAAACTTGGTCCAGTTTTCCTCTCCCACCTGGTTCTTAAAGCCATGTAGGATCTAAAAAAGAAATGATATGCTCTAATTTCATTAATTTATGACAAAATAGGAGATTATTACAGGACAATGAAATACCATTGGGATCATTATTTGATTGCACAGCAATACATATGAATAGGCTTTTTGTCTGATAAATGCAGTATCTATTTCGATTTCTTTACAAGCGGTTAGGTGACAATATATTCTGCAATGACAAGTTAAAAATATCTGATTAATCTTGAGGGCCTAATATTTCACAGCTGACCAGGTTTGGGCTAATTCACTGGTATGTCAATAAACCCAGGCATAACAGACATTTTCACTCACTGTAGAAATGTTTGCTGGGTATTTAATTTGAAGTTGCCTTGATAATGAAACTAGTGAAATTCCATCTTGCAAATATCACCCACTATATGGTACAAGCTGTTGAAAGTTGCTCTCACTTCTATTTTGCCTCCTGAGCAGATAGTTTTGTATCTGTTGTCAAGTGCTGACACTTAACTCCAATGTATCCTCAGTTAACCATTCACAAACAATTGAGCTCTTAATTTGCAAGCAAAACTGTATATGGAGAACTGTTGCTGCAGCTTAAATTCCACTCATTTGGCCCGTATGTCAAATAAAGTGAGAATGGTGGCTGAAGTTTTTTTGAAGACATAGCCAAAATATATCATTTTATGCTTTAAGGACAAATAGAACACAACAACTATAATTAGTGGGGGTGGATATTTCCCTATTTACAGGAAACTCTCTTAATATCTAAGATTGCTGAAACTAAGCTTTGCCAACAAACATAATTATTTTGTTAGCAGCAGTTACATAAAGGCAAGTGTTTTATTGAAGAAATGTCACCTGTTCATAGTCAGCCACAGTTACTTCCCCTAGGAAGGTATTGCAAATCATTCCTTGATAATAGCAAAGTTTGACAACTAGAACTAAATTTTGTATTGTTTTTAAATGTATGAATCTCTATAAAGCACACCTTAAGTTATTGCCTAGGTATTCTAATTCCTAGGATATTTAGGCAACCAGCCTTCTCAGAATTTTACTAATTTCAACAAGAATTGACTATCTATCAACTTCTGGTTCTATACCTTGTAGAACATGTCTTTCAGATCGGCCTTCGGTTGTGACCATGAGGCCACGGCATCACAGAAGAAAATGAAGTCCTGCACGACTCCTCCTGGATTAACATTGATCATGTGACACACGCCACGGAAAGCGGAGTCCTTCTCTTCATTATCACGAATGTTACGCAGGGACGTACACCTGTAGAGCAGAGTACCATAATAACAATACCACACTTACTAAATAGGCCAAGCAGTAAAACCAAATTCTGTTCAAGTGAATATTTACATCACTCAGAACTTTAACAAAAAGTAATACCAAAACTTTGCCACTATAGAAGTATTGCAATAAACTATTTACACAAAACATGCAAGTGGAATACTTCAAGTTTGCAGACAGACAAAATTTTCTAAAGATCAACCAAATATACGTATCAGTTAATGACATTGGCCAAAATTAATGCAGTAATTTTATGGTATCCAGCAGTTAATTTCATGCAAACTGATTTATCCCCTGGCTTCTAAGGTATCAACTTCAGATAAAAACTACCTAGGAGAAACTTGAAGCTTTTTCTAAAACTGAAAAGCTTTTCACCAGATTCAAATGTAAGGAAGTCTACATATGTGTCACTCTATATCATGTATATTATATCCAAATAACATTCCAAGACTGAACTTTGAATATGACTGCAAGACAGCAAAATCTATGAATTCATCAGTCTGAACTTTGAATTTAATATGACTGCAAGACAGCAAAATCTATGAATTCATCAGTAATTCTTGAGACTGCAGTATTGAAATGACTCACCCTTACTTGATGCTGTACTACTGAAATGACTCAGCCTTACTTGAGACTGTACTACTGAAATGACTCAGCCTTACTTGAGGCTGTACTACTGAAATGACTCAGCTTTACTTGAGACTGTACTATTGAAATGACTCAGCCTTACTTGAGACTGTAGTACCGAAATGACTCAGCCTTACATGAGACTGTATTATTGAAATGACTCACCCTTAGCTGAGACTGTACTATTGAAATGACTCACTCTCTTACTTGAAACTGTACTATTGAAATGACTCACTCTTACTTGAAACTGTACAATTGAAGTGACTCAGCCTTACTTGAGGTTGTACTACTGAAATGACTCGCTCTTACTTGAGACTGTACTACTGAAATGACTCACTCACTCTTACTTGAGACTGTACTATTGAAATGACTCACCCTTACTTGATGCTGTAGTACCGAAATGACTCAGCCTTACACGAGACTGTATTATTGAAATGACTCACCCTTTGTTGAGACTGTACTATTGAAATGACTCAGCCTTACCTGAGATTGTACTATTGAAATGATTCACTCTTACTTGAAACTGTACAATTGAAATGACTCAGCCTTACTTGAGATTGTACTATGGAAATGACTCACTCTCTTACTGGAGACTGTAGTACTGAAATGACTCACTCTTACTTGAGACTGTACTATTGAAATGACTCGCTCACTCTTACTTGAGTCTGTACTATTGAAATGACTCACACTTACTTGAGACTGTACAACTGAAATGACTCACACTTACTTGAGATTGTACTATTGAAATGACTCACACTTACTTGGGGCTGTACTACTAAAATGACTCGCACTTACTTGAGACTGTACTATTGAAATGACACACTCTTACTGGAGACTGTACTATTGAAATGACTCACACTTACTTGAAACTGTACAATTGAAATGACACACTCTTACTGGAGACTGTACGATTGAAATGACTTGCACTCCATAAAGCCTGGTTTGTTTATCAGGTTTTGTGAGCAGTCCATACATATTCCTATAAAACTGTTAATACTTTTAATCTCCTGGGCAGTTCTTAAATAATCTATACCACTTAACTAAAATTCAATCATTACTTTGAAATTTTCTGCCATATTGACAGTCTAGAATTTCTGTAGGATATTTACAGTTCTACCGATCATGAGGAAGAACAGTGGTATCATAAAATGAAAGAGGCATGTGAAACCCATACTGAGTACAATACAAACAAACACACAAAATATGTAAGATATATAATATTCAGAATAATATATACATAATAAAGAAAAGTAAAAAAACAAGTGTTACACACCACTGCCGTATAAACTGTTGTAAACTAGGCGCCACCTCTTGTGGGCATACTAAACCAAGGCGACCGATTGTTATGGCTACGTAACCACGGTGACGATGACGACGGTGGCACAGAGACGAGCACGAGGGCAATGATAAGGGAAGAAAAACAGAGAAAGACAACAAATCAACCAAACGTACAAGCAAATCAAATAATCATTGATAATAACCCACACCTGCTTCAGACTTGCAGACAAGCTCCTTAACAAGTCACCATGGTCCATGGTCATATATGGCTTTATAGACCTGTTTAAATAATTAAATTTTTGATAAAAAGTTGCTTTCTTTTTTGTTTTCTTTGTGATGGTGGTGGTGGGGGTTTGGGTTGTGTGTTCCTATTTCACTATTTTTTAAACCATAAATGACTCCATGGTTTAATCACAAGTTTGATAATGTGTTGCTGAAAAAAATCACTTGAGGATTTTTGTTAAGATCAGGGGCTTTTCTCAATGTTATCAAAAGCATCTTTGATTACATATAATAAATGACGTCTAAAGAGGTTGTCTGAGGTTTGAAACATGAAATCATCTTTATAATCATGTAAAATATAATACAAGCAAAAGAATGTGACACTGTTTGTGCTGGCTTTGAATACAATGGTCAGATGTAGATGTATACAAATCTTCAGTTCAAAAAACCTGAACAGAAAAAAAGAAACAAGGAAATGTTAAAACATGTATACACAGGACATACACAGACAAACTACTTTAAATTACCACTTCCAACATTTTTTATTCATCTAATGAGAAAAAAATGAGGAAAAAAAAAGGATGTTTTTATTCCTTCCTCGTCAATTAGACAAAAGTAACCTTTGACCTTTGAACTTCAGTAATGACTTATGTCTGACCTGGTCTTCAAATGGAAGTTACATGCAGTTTTTACAGTTTGCTCTGTAGATATCTAGTTTAAAAACAATTTCTGCTCATTAAAGCCTGATGGTTAAGTGTGATGTCTGATCATTTAAGTCTGACAGATGTCCAGCAGTGGTTAAATGTGATGTCTGATCATTTAAGTCCGACAGATGACCAGCACTGATCATTTAAATCTGACAGATGACCAGCAGTAATTAAGTGTGATGTCTGATCATTTAAATCTGACAGATGACCAGCAGTGATTGTGATGTCTGATCATTTAAATCTGACAGATGACCAGCAGTGATTGTGATGTCTGATCATTTAAATCTGACAGATGACCAGCAGTAATTAAGTGTGATGTCTGATCATTTAAATCTGACAGATGACCAGCAGTAATTAAGTGTGATGTCTGATCATTTAAGTCTGACAGATGACCAGCAGTGATTGTGATGTCTGATCATTTAAATCTGACAGATGACCAGCAGTGATTGTGATGTCTGATCATTTAAGTCCGACAGATGACAAATATTGTTACTCCTTCTTTGTCACTACTTTCATACTATCTCAGTTACTTCCCTTATAATGTTTTTTCAATATTTCAAACAATTAAAGTCAAAGAAATGAAAAAAAAAAAAGTGTATTTGTTCATTTGACAAAAATGAAATAACAAAAATAGTATTGCAGCATGTCTCCCCTCTAACAAACAATAACTACATTTAAAATCATGGCGAGTAAGTGAATATTATGTGTGATTGACGCCACTTGGACATAACATGTACACTAAAAATATTATTTAAACCTAAAAGTTTAGAAAACACAAATTGAACAATTTTTTTGCAAAATATACAATATGAAAATTTGCTTAGCTAGAAGATCTAAAGAAATTCTGCTTTGTTATGGAGTTTGTCTTCAATCCAGTATATTACAGCACCATTTGTGTTTTCTGTCAACCAAATTCACCTATGAACAGTTTAGATATTAAGCCACAACCAACTGTAAAAAATGGTAATAGCGTGCATATTGGTCGATCAATACCAGGTTTAATACAATACAGAAGTCAGGTTACACTTCTATTGTGAACAGAAGAAATGTATAGAAGAAAACGATTCTACTGTCCAATGTTAGGATCTACTAAAGAACATCAGCATGCAACCACAACATAACAATTAACAATTTCCTCAGCTTTTACCAGAAAATCACCAAGCTATTCAAAGCATACTCAAAATATTTATCTATTTTATTAAAATAATTAATAATCATCACTTTTCTCCGTTCAATATCAAACTTGAGGTAATTGCTATAGCCGATGTATTGAGATTTGTGATATGATCTGTTGTCAGAACCTACCGGTGTTCTCCAGGAGTGTTTTTGGAGTGTTGGGTCGATTAATGATGTCGATGAGTGGAGCCAACACCAGGGTAACATAAGGCTGCATCTCCGTGGCAACTAAAAAACACATCAATATCATGTACCTATCTCTAGTAGCAATCTGAATCTCATGCGACAAATGGAAGACATCAAAAACACTATGAAGACTTTTTACCGATTATCAGAAACGACACTTCTCAATGACAGATACCAAACAGCCACAAGCTTCTGTACCTAGTTATCTCAAGTCAGACAGTACGAATACAATGCAACACTCATTGTCCAAGGACTTGTGTGCACAAATGTCATCATCATACTTGAGCATTATCACAAAATATTTTACACATTAATTCTCAATAGCAAATATAATACATACTGTTTTGTACAAGATGTAAGCCAAAAATGCAACATGATTGATTTCTAATGATTAAAGCCAGAACAGCAACATAAATATATCTTACTCATCTTGATGGAGATTTCTCCGATGGCCCAGGTGGCATTGTTACACACGGAGATAAATTCAGGATTTAGGTTCGAGCCTAAGATAGGCATGAAGTCTCCTGTAAATGATAAACACGAAACATGGATAGCCTTCACACACATTAACTCAACATTTTTTTCCCATATCATTCTATTGAGTTTGATCAATTTCCGATTCCTTTTTCTAGTAATTAAACTTCATCCAATATTTTCCTTCACTTCTTAATACAGATTTTTCCTCAAGTGAAAATGAAATGTTTCAAGATTAAGCCAATTTATTCACCTCTGAATACTGAAGAACAAAGTCAGATCATAAAAATATGCTGCAACACTCATTGCTTAATACATTTTGTGTAAGAATGTTATCATATCTAACTTGTAAGATAAAATATTCCTTGATAAAAATCTAGCTGTAAAACCATTGTCAAAAATTCCTATAAGAGACGGCAATAGTTGTAGTGATGCTGTAGTGAAACTTGAAACTTGTGGTATTACTACATCCACAACATAGCCATCCCATGTGTGTGGAAGCACAAGACACACAAAAAAAAGAAGAAAGCGACAAAAAAAAAAGTCACAATAATAACAGGTGATTCAACATGATAACTTGATATTATTTACAATGATAAGGATCAAGTGGAAAGCTTGAGAATGTCACTACAGGTACAACATAAGAAAGAGATTTACCAACCATGCTTGCAAACAAGCACCCACCTATGCAAGGTTTGACATGCTGAAAACAGGCCTTGGTCAAGTCACCTAGAAGTGCAAATGAGCTCTGTCGAACCTCTGGCATGGGGTCCTGTTGTGTAGGGCAAGAATACAATATCATCTAAAGGCAAAATTAAAACTCCAAGCCAAACATTTGTATAACATCATGGCTATATTTGTCTTACTCATTTACAGCAAAGAACAATAGCCTTAGTTTATTATTGACTTGAAAAATTGAAAAATAAATCAAGTTACATTCTTTTATAAGATTCCAATAAAATCTAAGCCAAATCTGTTTTGTTCTTTTTGGAATAAATTTCCACTTTAACATTCAACTTGATGAATTTTAAAAAGTAAGGACCAGTATAGCCAATACGAAATGAAAAATCAGTCATTTGACCTAATGAAGAATGTTTGACAAAGTAAAGGACATTTAACATCTGGGGTATCACAATAGACATGTAACAAAAGAAACATGTGTACTAATTATCACTACTGTCTAAATATAGCCCTGTAGTACTAATTACATGCAAAGTGTACAGCATCAAATATCATATAGTAAAATAAACACATAAAATCAACAACAACAACTCCAGGCAGATCTTAGTTCTTAAAATAGAATTTCTGTAGGATTTCATTCGGTCCCTGTATGATCTCATTCCATTTCTGTAAGTGGGGTTTGATTAGGATTTCTGTACAACCTCTGTCTCTGTAAATGGGACGCGAGTAGAATTTCTGTACAACCTCTTTCTGTCTCTGTAAATGGGACAGGAGTAGAATTTCTGTACAATCTCTTTCTGTCTCTGTAAATGGGACATGAGTAGAATTTCTGTACAACCTCTTTCTGTCTCTGTAAATGGGACACGAGTAGAATTTCTGTACATTCTCTTTTGTCTCTGTAAATGGGACAGGAGTAGAATTTCTGTACATTCTCTTTCTGTCTCTGTAAATGGGACAGGAGTAGAATTTCTGTACAATCTCTATCTCTGTAAATGGGACAGGAGTAGAATTTCTGTACAATCTCTGTCTGTCTCTGTAAATGGGACATGAGTAGAATTTCTGTAGGATTTCTTTGTCTCTGTAAATGGGACATGAACATAATTTCTGTAGGATTTCTTTGTCTCTGTAAATGGGACATGAATAGAATTTCTGTACAATCTCTGTCTGTCTCTGTAAATGGGACATGAGTAGAATTTCTGTAGGATTTCTTTGTCTCTGTAAATGGGACATGAATAGAATTTCTGTACAATCTCTTTCTGTCTCTGTAAACAGGACATGAGTAGAATTTCTGTAGGATTTCTTTGTCTCTGTAAATGGGACATAAGTAGAATTTCTGTAGGATTTCTTTGTCTCTGTAAATGGGACATGAGTAGAATTTCTGTACAATCTCTATCTCTGTAAATGGGACAGGAGTAGAATTTCTGTACAATCTCTTTCTGTCTCTGTAAATGGGACATGAATAGAATTTCTGTACAATCTCTTTCTATCTCTGTAAATGGGACATCAGTAGAATTTCTGTACAATCTCTGTCTGTCTCTGTAAATGGGACATGAGTAGAATTTCTGTAGGATTTCTTTGTCTCTGTAAATGGGACATGAACATAATTTCTGTAGGATTTCTTTGTCTCTGTAAATGGGACATGAATAGAATTTCTGTACAATCTCTGTCTGTCTCTGTAAATGGGACATGAGTAGAATTTCTGTTCAATCTCTGTCTCTGTAAATGGGACAGGAGTAGAATTTCTGTACAATCTCTGTCTGTCTCTGTAAATGGGACATGAGTAGAATTTCTGTAGGATTTCTTTGTCTCTGTAAATGGGACATGAATAGAATTTCTGTACAATCTCTCTTTCTGTCTCTGTAAACAGGACATGAGTAGAATTTCTGTAGGATTTCTTTGTCTCTGTAAATGGGACATAAGTAGAATTTCTGTAGGATTTCTTTGTCTCTGTAAATGGGACATGAGTAGAATTTCTGTACAATCTCTATCTCTGTAAATGGGACAGGAGTAGAATTTCTGTACAATCTCTTTCTGTCTCTGTAAATGGGACATGAATAGAATTTCTGTACAATCTCTTTCTATCTCTGTAAATGGGACATGAATAGAATTTCTGTACAATCTCTTTCTATCTCTGTAAATGGGACAGGAGTAGAATTTCTGTACAATCTCTTTCTGTCTCTGTAAATGGGACATGAATAGAATTTCTGTACAATCTCTTTCTATCTCTGTAAATGGGACATCAGTAGAATTTCTGTACAATCTCTGTCTGTCTCTGTAAATGGGACATGAGTAGAATTTCTGTGGGATTTCTTTGTCTCTGTAAATGGGACATGAGTAGAATTTCTGTACAATCTCTATCTCTGTCTGTCTCTGTAAATGGGACATGAATAGAATTTCTGTAGGATTTCTTTGTCTCTGTAAATGGGACATGAGTAGAATTTCTGTACAATCTCTTTCTGTCTCTGTAAATGGGACATGAATAGAATTTCTGTACAATCTCTTTCTATCTCTGTAAATGGGACATGAGTAGAATTTCTGTAGGATTATTTTCAGTCTCTGTAAATGGGACATGAGTAGAATTTCTGTGGGATTTCTTTGTCTCTGTAAATGGGACATGAGTAGAATTTCTGTACAATCTCTATCTCTGTCTGTCTCTGTAAATGGGACATGAATAGAATTTCTGTAGGATTTCTTTGTCTCTGTAAATGGGACATGAGTAGAATTTCTGTACAATCTCTTTCTGTCTCTGTAAATGGGACATGAATAGAATTTCTGTACAATCTCTTTCTATCTCTGTAAATGGGACATCAGTAGAATTTCTGTACAATCTCTGTCTGTCTCTGTAAATGGGACATGAGTAGAATTTCTGTAGGATTTCTTTGTCTCTGTAAATGGGACATGAGTAGAATTTCTGTACAATCTCTTTCTGTCTCTGTAAATGGGACATGAGTAGAATTTATATACAATCTCTTTCTGTCTCTGTAAATGGGACATGAATAGAATTTCTGTAAGATTTCTTTGTCTCTGTAAATGGGACATGAGTAGAATTTCTGTACAATCTCTTTCTGAGTAGAATTTCTGTACAATCTCTTTCTGTCTCTGTAAACAGGACATGAGTAGAATTTCTGTATGATTCTTTTGTCTCTGTAAATGGGACATGAGTAGAATTTCTGTACAATCTCTCTTTCTGTCTCTGTAAATGGGACATGAATAGAATTTCTGTAGGATTTCTTTGTCTCTGTAAATGGGACATGAATAGAATTTCTGTAAGATTTCTTTGTCTCTGTAAATGGGACATGAGTAGAATTTCTGTACAATCTCTTTCTGAGTAGAATTTCTGTACAATCTCTCTTTCTGTCTCTGTAAATGGGACATGAATAGAATTTCTGTAGGATTTCTTTGTCTCTGTAAATGGGACATGAATAGAATTTCTGTAAGATTTCTTTGTCTCTGTAAATGGGACATGAGTAGAATTTCTGTACAATCTCTTTCTGAGTAGAATTTCTGTACAATCTCTTTCTGTCTCTGTAAATGGGACATAAGTAGAATTTCTGTAGGATTTCTTTGTCTCTGTAAACAGGACATGAGTAGAATTTCTGTAGGATTCTTTTGTCTCTGTAAATGGGACATGAGTAGAATTTGTGTACAATCTCTCTTTCTGTCTCTGTAAATGGGACATGAGTAGAATTTCTGTAGGATTTCTTTGTCTCTGTAAATGGGACATGAGTAGAATTTCTGTACAACCTCTTTCTGTCTCTGTAAATGGGACAAGAGTAGAATTTCTGTACAACCTCTTTCTGTCTCTGTACATGGATATGAGTAGAATTTCTGTAAAACTGAAAATCTACATTTCTCAATCTGAGGTCAACTACCCCAATATTGATATTTTCTAATTTTTTTCTCATTCTATTTTAATCTTCCTACAAATTTCAGTTCAGATTATAGTAACGAATAAGCTAAGAACATGTATACAGAATCAAACATCACACACCTTCAAAATGCTGAAAATATTCCTTCCAGGTCAATCTGGTGACTTACAGATGAGACTCATGAAGCTGACTCACAGAGATGTGATTATGTCTTGAAACTAACTTACCTGCATGCACTGAAAGAGCAACTTGAGGATGTTACTGTTGGCTACAAGAGCTTCAATGTGCTGTTCCAGTCCCTCAGCTAGGCCGCTCAGAAGGTCAAGGGCCACAATCATAAAGTCCTTGTCTGGAGGTTCGTATCGGTCAGGGTGAGACATGCTCATCTGCAATGTCACATGGATTTTTTTCTCTCTTTTTCTCTTATTGACTCAGTCCTAAGTATACCAGATAGAATATTTCTGTGCCTTAAGAGTACCAGGTAGACTATTTCTAGGCCCTCAATGTCCCAGAAAGGATATTTCTGTGCCCTAATAGTTCCAGGTAGAATGTTTCTGTGCCCTAATAGTTCCAGGTAAAATATTTCTAGGCCCTAATAGTTCCAGGTAAAATATTTCTGTGCCCTAAGAATACCAGATTAAATATTTTTATACCCTTAAGAGTTCCAGGTGGAATATTTTTACCTGTCTCCACTGACCAGTTAAATGTTGAACAGACCAGTTTTAACATTACTATTTAAGATTTAGATATTCTAAACCCTGATACTCCCTGCTGCTACTTACAAAGTTCTGGTTAAGTGTCTGTTCCACCAAGGACACACATCTACGGTATACCGGCTCACAGTAGGGCAGGAAACCAGACTGAAGGGCTGTCGCAACACTGGACAGACACTGTAAACACAGAGATCATTCATTAAACCTTGATGATGGTGGGGTTGTAAACTTTATGACATAATAATATCATTATTTACAGATTAGCAAACAGTTTTCTCATTAGTCAGAACTTGACTGTGTGTCAGGTGATGAAAAGTGATATGGACTTTGAACTTGTGTAAAAATCCTTGAATTTCCTGGTACTTTTCTAAATGTTGGTAAATAAGGACCTTCTACATGAAGATAGTTTGGCCTTCACTGACCTCTAACAAAGGGAAGAGATCTTTGTCTTCATCCTTTAAGACGTTCCACTTCTGTATAAGGGGTGGCATCAGCATGTTGACATAGTCCTACAATGAAAACCCTATTAGTTATCATAAGATTATAAACATCCTGTAAAAGGCCAAAGGAACCAATCCACCAAAATGTCTGGCTTATTCAGGACAATTAAATACCTAGAACAATGTAGTACACCTTATTTCCTATGAATTGCTCAACAATTTTGTTTGTTTGTTTGCTAAATTTACAAAATTCGACAGCCAGAATCACTTCGAGCAAAGTCTACTCGTAGTAGCTAGTGACAACCTCATGAACAACATATGAGAGGTCTGTCACATGCCCCTAGGGTCTTGCCCAAGGTCCTAACAAAGGCATCACATGCTGGTCCACTTTTTAGCTTCCCGAGAAACAAAAGCAAACACTGCCAAAGGTCAGAAACCTCAAACCACACACCCTTTACTTCAGGTTGTGTAAGTCAACATTCTACAGTCTGATTCAAAAGATGAGACAGCTATTTGGTTATACACTTATAAATCAAGGTCCAACCTACCGGTTTGTTAAGGTGATGGCCGACAGAATCAGCTAGGGTTCCAATTGCGTCATACAGAATCAACAGGTTCTTGTGCTAAAAAACAAATATTTGACCACTATTACATTCTATTTATTTATATATATATATACACTATTTCTATATCAGTACATATATACATCATAAAACAAGTTTTGTTGCTTTCAGATTTTATTAATATAACAACGCCTAAAATTACCAACATTGGCATTCAGGAGGATTCGTGAGGATATGATTGAAGTCTTTAAAATTACAAACAATTTTTGTGAAGTAACGCTGCTAGTTTCCTTAAATTGTGGATCGACAAAGTTCAAATTCAGCTAACAAGGGGTCACTCCAAAAAACTTTACATGTAGCCCTGTAAACTTGACATCAGGAAACATTCTTTTTCTTTGCGTGTGGTCAAAATATGGAACAATCTTCCCGAGTATATTGTATCGGCACCAACAGTTTAACTCTTTCAAAAACAGATTAGATGAACTCTGGGCAAATCAAGAACTGGTATATAATTACAATCAGAAATTATGTAGTTCCTGGATCTGACGTCTCAAATGACAATAATTATAAACATTATCATTGTATCACTGAGACCTGTATAGAGGATCGTAACGATCCTGCATTGGTAATAAACTAAACTAAACTAAACTAAACTAAACTATAACAAGTTTGCAGCAACTTACTTTTATGAATTCAAAGTCACTATTGTAGAATTCAAAAGTGCACAGTCTTCAGTGGGAAGCCTGATATCTGGTCACTAATTTGGTCATAACATAGAATTTATCAATAGTATACGGTTTAACACCAAATGAACAAACAGGTATTATAAAGTGATATCACCAGATACTTGTTGTAGGCATAGACAAGTGATATCACCAGATACTTGTTGTAGGCATAGGCAAGTGATATCACCCGATACTTGTTGTAGGCATAGACAAGTGATATCACCCGTTACTTGTTGTAGGCATAGAAAAGTGATATCACCAGATACTTGTTGTAGGCATAGACAAGTGATATCACCCGATACTTGTTGTAGGCATAGACAAGTGATATCACCCGATACTTGTTGTAGGCATAGACAAGTGATCTCACCCGATACTTGTTGTAGGCATAGACAAGTGATATCACCCGATACTTGTTGTAGGCATAGACAAGTGATATCACCCGATACTTGTTGTAGGCATAGACAAGTGATATCACCAGATACTTGTTGTAGGCATAGACAAGTGATATCACCCGATACTTGTTGTAGGCATAGACAAGTGATATCACCAGATACTTGTTGTAGGCATAGACAAGTGATATCACCAGATACTTGTTGTAGGCATAGACAAGTGATATTACTCGATACTTGTTGTAGGCATAGACAAGTGATCTCACCCGATACTTGTTGTAGGCATAGACAAGTGATATCACCCGATACTTGTTGTAGGCATAGACAAGTGATATCACCAGACACTTGTTGTAGGCATAGACAAGTGATATCACCAGATACTTGTTGTAGGCATAGACAAGTGATATCACCCGATACTTGTTGTAGGCATAGACAAGTGATATCACCAGATACTTGTTGTAGGCATAGACAAGTGATATCACCCGATACTTGTTGTAGGCATAGACAAGTGATCTCACCCGATACTTGTTGTAGGCATAGACAAGTGATATCACCCGATACTTGTTGTAGGCATAGACAAGTGATATCACCAGATACTTGATGTAGGCATAGACAAGTGATATCACCCGATACTTGTTGTAGGCATAGACAAGTGATCTCACCCGATACTTGTTGTAGGCATAGACAAGTGATATCACCCGATACTTGTTGTAGGCATAGACAAGTGATATCACCAGATACTTGTTGTAGGCATAGACAAGTGATATCACCAGATACTTGTTGTAGGCATAGACAAGTGATATCACCAGATACTTGTTGTAGGCATAGACAAGTGATATTACCCGATACTTGTTGTAGGCATAGACAAGTGTCACAAGTGACATTACCTGATACTTGTTGTAAGCGTAGACAAGAGTCACAAGTGATATTACCTGATACTTGTTGAAAGTGTAGACAAGTGTCACAAGTGATATTACCTGATACTTGTTGTAAGCGTAGATAAGTGTCACAAGTGATATTACCTGATACTTGTTGTAAGCGTAGATAAGTGCCACAAGTGATATTACTCGATACTTGTTGAAAGTGTAGACAAGTGTCACAAGTGATATTACCTGATACTTGTTGAAAGCATAGACTAGCGTCTCCAGGATAAATCCGAGATAAGGAACCAGTTCTGTACAAGCCTCTTCTTCTAGGGTGGCAAAAGCTGAGCAGGCTGCTTCTTGTACTCTTTTGTTGGAGTCAAGCACTCTCTTCAGTAGCTACATGGGTAAAAACGTTTAATAACAAATCATTATAGTTTCTTTCCCTTAGGAATTATACCTCTGGGTTAAGTAGGAGAATTATTTTGTTAAACTTACTACAAAATTTTGTTATCATCGATTACAGTACAACAATGCCCGGTAAATTCTATTTCTATCTGATGTGGATTATATTGTGTAACATTAATACACACATTAATATATGGGATTCAAAAACAATTCTAATGGCGACTTGATGTGTGTAGAAAATTGGAGCCTTTTTCTTTCAGAAGATCTTACCTCTGTCATGAGTGGTTTGAGGTACAGTTCATGGGGCTGGCCCACAACCCAGTGGGCATATCGACTGAGTGTCCAGCATGTGATAGAGCGCACCAGGGCCTTCTTGTCTGACAGTCGACTGATGAGATATGGGATGAGTTCAGGCAGATGTGGGATCATCCCATTCATGCAGCCCTCTGCAATAGCTCCTAGCACCAGAATACCAGATTCTTTGATATCCCAGTCATTGTGAAACAGCGTCTCTTTCAGGATTGGCAACAAAATGGGCAGTATCTCCTCTCGAAACACATTTGCAAGCACATCAAGGGCTGCTGCAGAGCATTTTCCTATAGAAACATGTAAGGTTAACATAAACCTGAACATGTGGACCCAATTGTATTAACACAGACAGGTTGTGTCTCAGGTCATATTAATAGGTTATATCTAGTCTTGGCGATTAGGTCAGTCATTTAAAATCTGGTAAACCCCTTGTATAGAAAGAGGTTTATGGAACCACACTAAAACAGGCCCAAGCCTATACCTGGCACTGCGGGAAAGAAAAGTCAAAATAATTTCTGGAAGACATGAACACTCAACTCTTTAGGAATATAACCATGTTAAACCATATTGTAGATTATCAATTCACTTATGTCTTCACTAGACATTATATCTGCAGAATGTCACAGGTGTAGGAAACACTGATATCATACACAAGGCATCATGTTTGCAGAATGTCACATGAGGTGTAGGAAACACTGATATCAAACACAAGGCATCATGTCTGCAGAATGTCACATGAGGTGTTTGAAACACTGATATCAAACACAAGGCAACATGTCTACAGAATGTCACATGAGGTGTAGGAAACACTGATATTAAACACAAGGCATCATGTCTACAGAATGTCACATTGTAGGAAACACTGATATCAAACACAAGGCATCATGTCTACAGAATATCATATGAGATGTAGGAAACACTGATATCAAACACAAGGCATCATGTCTACAGAATGTCATATGAGATGTAGGAAACACTGATATCAAACACAAGACATCATGTCTACAGAATGTCACATGAGATGTAGGAAACACTGATATCAAACAAGGCATCATGTCTACAGAATGTCACATTGTAGGAAACACTGATATCAAACACAAGGCATCATGTCTACAGAATGTCACATTGTAGGAAACACTGATATCAAACACAAGGCATCATGTCTACAGAATATCATATGAGATGTAGGAAACACTGATATCAAACACAAGGCATCATGTCTACAGAATGTCATATGAGATGTAGGAAACACTGATATCAAACACAAGACATCATGTCTACAGAATGTCACATGAGATGTAGGAAACACTGATATCAAACAAGGCATCATGTCTACAGAATGTCACATTGTAGGAAACACTGATATCAAACACAAGGCATCATGTCTACAGAATGTCACATGAGATGTAGGAAACACTGATATCAAACACAAGGCATCATGTCTACAGAATGTCACATGAGATGTAGGAAACACTGATATCAAACACAAGGCATCATGTCTACAGAATGTCACATGAGATGTAGGAAACACTGATATCAAACACAAGGCATCATGTCTACAGAATGTCACATGAGATGTAGGAAACACTGATATCAAACACAAGGCATCATGTCTACAGAATGTCACATGAGAAGTAGGAAACACTGATATCAAACACAAGGCATCATGTCTACAGAATGTCACATGAGATGTAGGAAACACTGATATCAAACACAAGGCATCATGTCTACAGAATGTCACATGAGATGTAGGAAACACTGATATCAAACACAAGGCATCGTGTCTACAGAATGTCACACGAGATGTAGGAAACACTGATATCAAACACAAGGCATCGTGTCTACAGAATGTCACACGAGATGTAGGAAACACTGATATCAAACACAAGGCATCATGTCTACAGAATGTCACATGAGATGTAGGAAACACTGATATCAAACACAAGGCATCATGTCTACAGAATGTCACATGAGATGTAGGAAACACTGATATCAAACACAAGGCATCATGTCTACAGAATGTCACATGAGATGCTACCCTATAATCAGAATGAGTGAACAAACAAAATATTTCTAATAAGTCACAAGAATATCTTTTTTCACAGTAAAAATATGAGGCAAATACTTCTTCCAATTTTAAGACCACAATTACATATTCTAATCTGAAAACAGGTTTAAGAATGCTTTTACTAAAGTTCACTAAAGTATTCATTCAATCATAATACCAAATGAATGCCTTAATGAAATATATATAAAAAATCTGTTTTCATGCATCAGGCTAGACACAAACATCAGTCCTAACCTTTGTATTTATAAAATCATTACACAAATACCATTGAAAAAGTAATTAAAACATCTTCTCTTTCACTGTCAACACCAGCCATGTAAATTTGATAGGAAACTGCAAACAAATAGACAAGTACTCCATGGCATTGACTTACCTTGGTCTTCTGAACCATGTGAACCTGATCCATTTCAAACAAGCAGGGAAGGGGAAAAGCTTAAATATCTCAAATTCTATGCAAGTACCAAAGATTGATTTGTCGAGAAAAAACCTGATCTTAAAGTTTTTTTTTTTTTTTTTTTTTTAACTTTTTTCATGCAGCCAGGTTGAAACAGTTGAACAGCCTGGAATTATTCCGAGATCAACAAATGAACCTGTACTGGATGTTGGAACCAATATATAATATAGGTTCAAAATGCACAGTTTAAGGAATTATTGTCAAACATAAAATCCTGAACCAAAACTAAAATATACATCTAAACTTGTTATTGATGGCATAACATTACCAGAAATAGAGGCATGAATATTTCTAATCACACAAATAACTCCAGAAATTTGCCCAACACTGAATAACTTCATGATACATGGAGAAAGGTTTTGAAGTGAACAACCTTTGATACAAAGGATGAAAAATACTAGGCCCCAGCAGTGTTAAAATCTTGCTGTTTTGTAAGATTTTGAAAACAGATGGTTTTAAAAACAGGTTTCCACACAAGCAAACACCTTTTTGAAGATTTGAAAGAAGGAACTAGTTGGTGGATCTCTATTACAGCTTACATATTATATAGGGTATTTAAATAGCACCCGAAACAAATCAGATTCCAAACCTCAATACAGCAGGAAGATATATTGTAGATGAACAAATGTAAAGGTATTCTTGTGTAAATCAGGGAAGTAAGAAGTGCTGTTTATATATAGTGATATGTGTAGACATTCTTTGTATAAAACAATCCACATAGATATGGGAAATATATTCTGATTGTGTAACGTTAGCATATGTATATACTTCAGGCTGAGAAGATAAATATAATCATGGATGGAGTATATATACGAGCAAAACATAAAACATTTTAATGTGTCCAGTCATCATTTATTTGTTAACATTTTTTCTCTGACAAATTAATTCCATCAGCACAAATGTGTATCTACACTAGGTGGCAATGTACAGCATGCCTTTTCAATAAATAACAAAGAAAAACTTTCTGCAGCATGCTGAAATTCTCAGCTGCATTTGATGTCATACATACTAGTATGAGACACATTAAACATTTTTATGCTAGTACAATTGTGATATACTTACTAAGATTCCAATCAGAGAGACTATCATCATCGTCAAAACCGTCATCTGACAACTCCCCATCCTATAACAAATATCATAACTCTCCGTTTTTATGTGGAATTTGTATGTATATTTCACGATAGTTGGATATCAAACAATAAAACATGATATAACTTTCTACAGGACATAACTTTACATCAGACAGATGACATTTTCTACAGGACATAACTTAACATCTGACAGATGATATAACTTTCTACAGGACATAACTTAACACCTGACAGATGATATAACTTTCTACAGGACATAACTTAACATCTGACAGATGATATAACTTTCTACAGGACATAGCTTAACATCAGACAGATGACATAACCTTCTACAGGACATAACTTAACATCTGACAGATGATATAACTTTCTACAGGACATAGCTGAAATCTGAAAGATGATGTAAATTTCTACAGGACATTACTTAACATCTGGACAGTTACAGTGCTAGCCATGAAAATGCTTCTAAGATCTGTTTTTTTTTTTTTTTGACATCTTATAGAAATCCACATAAAACAATACTCCATCATAACTTAAAATCAGGAACACACATTAAACTGTATTGCTCTACCATAAATATATCACAACTACTGGAGGTGCCATGTTGTTGAGGGACAAATAAAGAAAAATGTATACTTACACTAGTACCGTTACCTACCTCCTCACCGTCCTGGTGTTTCTGGCTGTGAGTGCGGGATTTGTGGAAACGAGGTTTGATGTCAGACTCCTTATCTGGAACCATTTCATCCTCCTCAACATCCCCCTAAAAAAAAAGGGGGAAAAAAAAAGTCATCTTTGGAATCTGTACCAATGCAGAATTTGAATTACATCAGGTTTTTTGTCCTACTTGGGTAAGATGTTATCAGCTATCTTACAAACACCCATCAGTCCACCCATATCAATTACGGATCTCTAGAACTATCCCTGATCTCTAGAACTATCACTGATCTATCACTGATCTCTAGAACTATCACAGATCTCTAGATCTATTACTGATCTCTAGAACTGTTACTGATCTCTAGATCTATTACCGATCTCTAGAACTGTTACTGATCTCTAGATCTATTACTGATCTCTAGAACTGTTACTGATCTCTAGATCTATTACTGATCTCTAGATCTATTACTGATTTCTAGAACTGTTACTGATCTCTAGAACTATCCCTGATCTCTAGAACTATCACTGATCTATCACTGATCTCTAGAACTATCACAGATCTCTAGATCTATTACTGATTTCTAGAACTGTTACTGATTTCTAGAACTTTCAGTGATCTCTAGAACTATTACTGATCTATCAGTGATCTCTAGAACTATCACTGATCTATCACTGACCTCTAGAACTATCACTGATCTCTAGAACTATTACTGATCTCTAGAACTATTACTGATCTATAGAACTGTCACTGATCTCTAGAACTATCAGTGATCTCTAGATCTATCAATGATCTCTTGAACTATTACTGATCTCTAGAACTATTACTGATCTATAGAACTGTCACTGATCTCTAGAACTATCAGTGATCTCTAGATCTATCACCGATCTCTAGAACTATTACTGATCTATAGAACTATTACTGATCTATCACTGATCTCTAGAACTATCAGTGATCTCTTGAACTATTACTGATATATCACTGATCTCTTGAACTATTACTGATATATCACTGATCTCTAGAACTATCAGTGATCTCTAGAACAATCAGTGATCTCTAGAACTATTACTGATCTCTAGAACTATCAGTGATCTCTAGAACTATCACAGATCTCTAGAACTATTACTGTTCTTAGAACTATTACTGATCTATAGAACTGTCACTGATCTCTAGAACTATCAGTGATCTCTAGATCTATCACTGATCTCTAGAACTATCAGTGATCTCTAGAACTATCACTGATCTCTAGAACTATCAGTGATCTCTAGATCTATCACTGATCTCTAGAACTATCAGTGATCTCTAGAACTATCAGTGATTTCTAGAACTATCAGTGATCTCTAGAACTGATCTCTAGAACTGTCAGTGATCTCTAGAACTGTTACTGATCTCTAGAACTATTACTGATCTCTAGAACTATCACTGATCTATCACTGACCTCTAGAACTATCACTGATCTCTAGAACTATTACTGATCTCTAGAACTGATCTCTAGAACTATCACTGATCTCTAGAACTATTACTGATCTCTAGAACTATTACTGATCTATAGAACTGTCACTGATCTCTAGAACTATCAGTGATCTCTAGATCTATCAATGATCTCTTGAACTATTACTGATCTCTAGAACTATTACTGATCTATAGAACTGTCACTGATCTCTAGAACTATCAGTGATCTCTAGATCTATCACCGATCTCTAGAACTATTACTGATCTATAGAACTATTACTGATCTATCACTGATCTCTAGAACTATCAGTGATCTCTTGAACTATTACTGATATATCACTGATCTCTTGAACTATTACTGATATATCACTGATCTCTAGAACTATCAGTGATCTCTAGAACAATCAGTGATCTCTAGAACTATTACTGATCTCTAGAACTATCAGTGATCTCTAGAACTATCACAGATCTCTAGAACTATTACTGTTCTTAGAACTATTACTGATCTATAGAACTGTCACTGATCTCTAGAACTATCAGTGATCTCTAGATCTATCAGTGATCTCTAGAACTATCACTGATCTCTAGAACTGTCAGTGATCTCTAGAACTGTTACTGATCTCTAGAACTATTACTGATCTCTAGAACTATCAGTGATCTCTAGAACTATCAGTGATCTATAGAACTGTCAGTGATCTCTAGAACTGTTACTGATCTCTAGAACTATCACTGATCTCTAGAACTATCAGTGATCTCTAGAACTATTACTGTTCTTAGAACTATTACTGATCTATAGAACTGTCACTGATCTCTAGAACTATCAGTGATCTCTAGATCTATCACCGATCTCTAGAACTATTACTGATCTATAGAACTATTACTGATCTATCACTGATCTCTAGAACTATCACTGATCTCTAGAACTATCAATGATCTCTTGAACTATTACTGATATATCACTGATCTCTAGAACTATCAGTGATCTCTAGAACTATCACAGATCTCTAGAACTATTACTGATCTCTAGAACTATCAGTGATCTCTAGAACTATCAGTGATTTCTAGAACTATCAGTGATCTCTAGAACTATCAGTGATCTCTAGAACTATTACTGATCTCTAGAACTATCAGTGATCTCTAGAACTATCAGTGATCTCTAGAACTGTCAGTGATCTCTAGAACTATTACTGATCTCTAGAACTATCAGTGATCTCTAGAACTATTACTGATCTCTAGAACTATCAGTGATCTCTAGAACTATTACTGATATCTAGAACTGTCACTGATCTCTAGAACTATCAGTGATCTCTAGAACTATCAGTGATCTCTAGAACTGTCAGTGATCTCTAGAACTATTACTGATCTCTAGAACTATCAGTGATCTCTAGAACTATTACTGATCTCTAGAACTATCAGTGATCTCTAGAACTATTACTGATATCTAGAACTGTCACTGATCTCTAGAACTATCAGTCATCTCTAGAACTATCAGTCATCTCTAGAACTATCAGTGATCTCTAGAACTATTACTGATCTCTAGAAGTATCACTGATCCTTAGAAGTATCACTGATCTCTAGAACTGATCTCTAGAACTATTACTGATATCTAGAATTTGATTTGAATGTTCTACAACAAGCCCTTCATAAGCTTCAATAAAAAATTATGCCTTATCCCCAGGTTGTCGGAGATCTTGCAGATAATTGTATAGTTATAGATGTTGACATTGTACAAACCTTCAGCAGTATAATGTCGATCTCTGAATATTTCATGCCTTTAACAAGGACAGGGACGAGACGTTCGATGTGTGATGCCAGCACGTCTTTACAGATAGGCTGTTCGGCCAGCGAAAGCCAAAATTCGCATGCCTCCAATGCCACACTATCGTCGTCATCCTGGGTTCGCAGCATCATGTACTATTAACACCGATATAAGAATAAAAATGGGTTTGTAGCATCATGTACTATTTAACACAGAGACAGAGATAAAACTGGGTTTGTAGCATCATGTACTATTAACACAGAGACGGAGATAAAACTGGGTTTGTAGCATCATGTACTATTAACACAGAGACGGAGATAAAACTGGGTTTGTAGCATCATGTACTATTAACACAGAGACGGAGATAAAACTGGGTTTGTAGCATCATGTACTATTAAAACAGAGACGGAGATAAAACTGGGTTTGTAGCATCATGTACTATTAACACAGAGACAGAGATAAAACTGGGTTTGTAGCATCATGTACTATTAACACAGAGACAGAGATAAAACTGGGTTTGTAGCATCATGTACTATTAACACAGAGATGGAGATAAAACTGGGTTTGTAGCATCATGTACTATTAAAACAGAGACGGAGATAAAACTGGGTTTGTAGCATCATGTACTATTAACACCGATATAAGAATAAAAATGGGTTTGTAGCATCATGTACTATTTAACACAGAGACAGAGATAAAATTGGGTTTGTAGCATCATGTACTATTAACACAGAGACGGAGATAAAACTGGGTTTGTAGCATCATGTACTATTAACACAGAGACGGAGATAAAACTGGGTTTGTAGCATCATGTACTATTAACACAGAGACGGAGATAAAACTGGGTTTGTAGCATCATGTACTATTAACACAGAGACGGAGATAAAACTGGGTTTGTAGCATCATGTACTATTAACACAGAGACGGAGATAAAACTGGGTTTGTAGTATCATGTACTATTAAAACAGAGACGGAGATAAAACTGGGTTTGTAGCATCATGTACTATTAACACAGAGACGGAGATAAAACTGGGTTTGTAGCATCATGTACTATTAACACAGAGACGGAGATAAAACTGGGTTTGTATCATCATGTACTATTAAAACAGAGACAGAGATAAAACTGGGTTTGTAGCATCATGTACTATTAACACAGAGATGGAGATAAGACTGTAGAAATCTCTGGTGTAGAGACAATTTTAAAATCATCTGTATATATCATTGTAATAATATTTATTTGACCCTAAAATATTGTGAAATTCTTCAGCTATATGCACTTTGTTAATGATAATGAGACATTTGATCCCTGCAGTGTGACTTATGTTTTGACCCTTGACCTACTTACCTCTATAATGCTGTTGATATGAGGTATTAGCCTGTCCATTCGGACCTCAACCAGCATCACCAGTGCTCGACAGACATTTTTCCTCACTTCTGTGTCCTCATCTGTTGCCAGGAAAAATAGGTTCTGGGTGGAGGAAGTGAGAAATATTTGTACACAAACAAGAAAACTATATTCTTAACAATACAAGGAAATTTTGGGTCCAGAAAGAGCCTCCAGAACCTCAAAAAAATCTTCTCTTTGTAAGAAAGATTGTTGACTAAATCACTAGCCTATGGCACTCAAAGACTGCCACTTAAGCACACTAAAATCATATATGAAAATTCAAGGATTATGAAGAACAAAACAATTTTTTAAATGTCTTTTATTACTGCTACTCCAATAAAAACACATATCTGACTCTAGGGCTCTAAAATGCACCACTTCTATCCACTATTTGGTTTCCTGTCTGTTGCTTTTAAGCAAAGTTTTAATTGTCTGTGTGATGCCTTTAATTAAAAGTCCTGGAGCAGATTTTTACAGGAATAGCCACAAGAATATATGTCATTAGGCAGGAGGACATTAAGTTGTTTGTTGTGTTGTTTACCGTTAAAATAATACATCACGATCTACTATTTATAGTTCAGCAAAGGACACTCGTATCTCATTTTTATGGATTAATAAAGAAAGTCTGTACCAGTAATTATTGTTAACTGAGGACAGCTAAAATCCTAGTTCATACTGATTTTTATTTTAACAAGACTACACACAAGGAAAAATCACGGAGTCTTATGACTCCACTTATTTATCAGACATTATAGAACTTTTAATCTTGAAAATGAATCTATTTGTGGTTCACATGATTTTCTGCCCGAGGCTGTGAATCAATAACAGGCCAACACTGGTACATCTTGCTAGAAGCTGTCTGTAATGGCCAGTGCACAAAACCTAACAAGATTTCATCACTCTACATCAATTAATTATTTACTATTTAATGTCATATCTTAATCAATCCTTCATGCGAGAGACAGTAGTACACTGACTTAATCTATCTCAAGGCAGACAGGAATTGTTGCTTACAAAATACTGAAATGTTACAGGACAGTATTCCCATACAGACAAGTTTCCCATTTCCTATGGCCATGCAAATGAAAAGTCAGTTTTATACATACAAGTTCTATAAATATATTGTGCCTTATGATGTACAGAATTCAATCTACTTTCCTGCTGTCAGTCTGAATTTTTTCCCTCTACAATTAATTAATCTTACCTCGATGAAACCATCGATATGCACCATTAGGGCCTGAGTGCGACTAATGATAAACTGATTCACACATGCTATAGCATGGGACCTGTCAACAAAAACAAAGGCATTTCAGTTACTTCTAGTCAACAAATTCATGAAATACATCAATTTCACAGTATTAGAATATTATTTAACCATGAGCAAGTGTGGCATTGAAATAATTTTTTTCTGGAAAACCAGGAAATTCAAGCCCTACTAGCAGGGCATTGTGAGGGTGGGAGAATTTATTATCATCAAACTCTAGAACTGTGATATTGAAGGAGCTAGAGAGAGAGTATGTCAAGGGCCATGTGCTGTAAAACCAGGGAGACTGTACCCGATGTTTGAGACTGGTGTCAATAGAGCTTGAGAAACTAGTGAGTGATGATGAGGATGGGATACTGTCAAATTAGGATGGAGAATTTATCATCACCTGATTTTGGGACTGTTGTGTTTAAAGAACTGGAGAAACTTGGGAATGAGGATGTTAAGAGGTCGAGTGCTGTCATTGTCAAGGTCCTCGGCAGTGTCCTCACAGATCTTCTGTAATGCCCCAAAAGCTCCCTGAAACAAATAAAGAGAAAGTTCTTTGATTTCCCGCAGTTCCCAATCAGTGCAAGATCAGAAGTACAATTACTATATATTTCTATCAATGTACAAGGAAATGATTTACCATGTTGTAGATAGTAACAACCTCCACATCTGACCAATTCACCATCAGCACTTTCTATAATTCACCATCAATACTTTCTATAATTCACCATCAGTACTTTTTATAATTCACCATCAGTACTTTTTATAATTCTATAATTCACCATCAGTTCTTTCTATAATTCACCATCAGTACTTTTTATAATTCACCATCAGTACTTTTTATAATTCTATAATTCACCATCAGTACTTTCTATAATTCACCATCAATACTTTCTATAATTCTATAATTCAGCATCAGTTCTTTCTATAATTCACCATCAGTACTTTTTATAATTCATCATCAGTACTTTTTATAATTCATCATCACTACTTCTTATAATTCACCATCAATACTTTCTATAATTCTATAATTCACCATCAGTTCTTTCTATAATTCACCATCAGTACTTTCTATAATTCACCATCAGTACTTTCTATAATTCACCATCAGTACTTTCTATAATTCACCATCAGTTCTTTCTATAATTCACCATCAGCACTTTCTATAATTCACCATCAGTACTTTTTATAATTCACCATCAATACTTTCTATAATTCTATAATTCACCTTAAGTTCTTTCTATATTTCACCATCAGTCTTTCTATAATTCACCATCACTACCTCTTATAATTCACCATCAGTACTTTCTATAATTCAGCATCAGTACTTTCTATAATTCACCATCACTACCTCTTATAATTCACCATCAGTACTTTCTATAATTCAGCATCAGTTCTTTCTATAATTCACCATCAATACTTTCTATAATTCTATAATTCACCATCAGTTCTTTCTATAATTCACCATCAGTACTTTCTATAATTCACCATCACTACCTCTTATAATTCACCATCAGTACTTTCTATAATTCAGCATCAGTTCTTTCTATAATTCACCATCAATACTTTCTATAATTCTATAATTCACCATCAGTTCTTTCTATAATTCACCATCAGACTTTCTATAATTCACCATCAATACTTTCTATAATTCACCATCAGTACTTTCCATAATTCACCATCAGTACTTTCTATAATTCACCATCACTACCTCTTATAATTCACCATCAGTACTTTCTATAATTCAGCATCAGTTCTTTCTATAATTCACCATCAGTACTTTCTATAATTCACCATCAGTACTTTCTATAATTTACCATCAGTACTTTCTATAATTTACCATCAGTACATTTTATAATTTACCATCAGTACTTTCTATAATTCACCATCAGTACTTTCTATAATTCACCATCAGCACTTTCTATAATTTACCATCAGTACTTTCTATAATTTACCATCAGTACTTTCTATAATTCACCATCAGCACTTTCTATAATTCACCATCAGTACATTTTATAATTTACCATCAGTACTTTCTATAATTCACCATCAGTACTTTCTATAATTCACCATCACTACCTCTTATAATTCACCATCAGTACTTTCTATAATTTACCATCAGTACTTTCTATAATTTACCATCAGTACTTTCTATAATTTACCATCAGTACATTTTATAATTTACCATCAGTACTTTCTATAATTCACCATCAGTACTTTCTATAATTCACCATCACTACCTCTTATAATTCACCATCAGTACTTTCTATAATTCAGCATCAGTTCTTTCTATAATTCACCATCAGTACTTTCTATAATTCACCATCAGTACTTTCTATAATTCACCATCAATACTTTCTATAATTCTATAATTCAGCATCAGTTCTTTCTATAATTCACCATCAGTACTTTTTATAATTCATCATCAGTACTTTTTATAATTCATCATCACTACTTCTTATAATTCACCATCAATACTTTCTATAATTCTATAATTCACCATCAGTTCTTTCTATAATTCACCATCAGTACTTTCTATAATTCACCATCAGTACTTTCTATAATTCACCATCAGTACTTTCTATAATTCACCATCAGTTCTTTCTATAATTCACCATCAGCACTTTCTATAATTCACCATCAGTACTTTTTATAATTCACCATCAATACTTTCTATAATTCTATAATTCACCATCAGTTCTTTCTATAATTCACCATCAGACTTTCTATAATTCACCATCACTACCTCTTATAATTCACCATCAGTACTTTCTATAATTCAGCATCAGTACTTTCTATAATTCACCATCACTACCTCTTATAATTCACCATCAGTACTTTCTATAATTCAGCATCAGTTCTTTCTATAATTCACCATCAATACTTTCTATAATTCTATAATTCACCATCAGTTCTTTCTATAATTCACCATCAGTACTTTCTATAATTCACCATCACTACCTCTTATAATTCACCATCAGTACTTTCTATAATTCAGCATCAGTTCTTTCTATAATTCACCATCAATACTTTCTATAATTCTATAATTCACCATCAGTTCTTTCTATAATTCACCATCAGACTTTCTATAATTCACCATCAATACTTTCTATAATTCACCATCAGTACTTTCCATAATTCACCATCAGTACTTTCTATAATTCACCATCACTACCTCTTATAATTCACCATCAGTACTTTCTATAATTCAGCATCAGTTCTTTCTATAATTCACCATCAGTACTTTCTATAATTCACCATCAGTACTTTCTATAATTTACCATCAGTACTTTCTATAATTTACCATCAGTACATTTTATAATTTACCATCAGTACTTTCTATAATTCACCATCAGTACTTTCTATAATTCACCATCAGCACTTTCTATAATTTACCATCAGTACTTTCTATAATTTACCATCAGTACTTTCTATAATTCACCATCAGCACTTTCTATAATTCACCATCAGTACATTTTATAATTTACCATCAGTACTTTCTATAATTCACCATCAGTACTTTCTATAATTCACCATCACTACCTCTTATAATTCACCATCAGTACTTTCTATAATTTACCATCAGTACTTTCTATAATTTACCATCAGTACTTTCTATAATTTACCATCAGTACATTTTATAATTTACCATCAGTACTTTCTATAATTCACCATCAGTACTTTCTATAATTCACCATCACTACCTCTTATAATTCAGCATCAGTACTTTCTATAATTCAGCATCAGTTCTTTCTATAATTCACCATCAGTACTTTCTATAATTCACCATCAGTACTTTCTATAATTCACCATCAGTACTTTCTATAATTCACCATCAGTACTTTCTATAATTCTATAATTCACCATCAGTACTTTCTATAATTCACCATCTACTTTTTATAATTCACCATCAGTACATTTTATAATTTACCATCAGTACTTTCTATAATTCACCATCTACTTTTTATAATTCATCATCAGTACTTCTTATAATTTACCATCAGTACTTTTTTTAATGGAAAATAAGTGATATTGTTTAGGGATGTGTTGGTATAAAAGAGAGTAACCATTGTTACGTGCAACAGTATATCATCAAACTACCATCTCAAACTTAAAATTCATAGATTTATGAACAGCAAGTACATTTCCCATCAAAACTAAATATCAGTTCCTTACATGATATTATTAACTTTACCTCTCCAAAGGGGGAGATGTAAAATCTTTTGGTCAGAAATTCAGTTAAGAATGGCTTTTCCATTCAAGAAGAGTATTTGAACCTAACATTTATGTATTTGAAGAAGATCTTTAAAATTTCAATTTCACCCTTTTGACCTACTCATCAGTTTTAATTAATTTTCCTACATAAACCAAAGTAAATTTCCTAGTCAGGTGAAAATGAGAGATCCTTGAACTGTGAAATCCACATTTTTGGTATAGTACCCAGAGATTCTCCAATCAATAATATTTTATTCTTCCATATGTGGGTCATGAGATAATTCTAAAAATTTCTTGAAATATTATTTATAATATTTATCAAGTTGTGAGACTAATTAACAAAGAATCTAATTCTTTGAAGCCCAATCACACTTTCCAACTTTCCATTATCGTCTGCCGTAAGCCACCATTAAACTAGTGTAGTCCAATTTTCAGCTGTAGTTGTTTCAACATTCCTATCATTAACTTACCATTCCAAACTGCAGGTTTCACTTACACAAGACTGAAGGCTATATCCCAATAGAGCTTTACACAGTATCTAAACTGTTCTAGTTACCATGGAAACAATTCATTTTACTGGAATACACTGATGTCCATGAAGTCTTATCAGTTTTCACCTCTCTTTAGTGGAATATTATGGTTTTTCCCTTTGTCCAATAAATAATAATACGTTATAACAACACATCACACAATGTTCAGACAATCAAACTGTGTTCAGACTTCACACAATGTTCAGACTTACATGAAGTTCAGATTAAATTGTTCAGATGATTATACAATCTGGTGTTAAGACAATTACATGGTGTTCAGACCATAACATCTAAATATGGTATTCAGACAATGACATGGTGTTCCGACCGTAACCTCTAAATATGGTGTTCAGACCATTACATGGTTTTCTGACTAGAACATTGCATTCAGACAAACATCTAATGTTCAGAAAATACCAAGGGGTCTAACAACTGTACAACATGCAAATACCCATGCAGTGGCTTTAGACTTTTAGGCTATTAATGTGATAGGCTTGTAGACTTTAAGGCTATAGATGTGATAGGCTTGTAGACTTCTAGGCTATTAATGTGATAGGCTTGTAGACTTTTAGGCTATTAATGTGATAGGCTTGTAGACTTTAAGGCTATTAATGTGATAGGCTTGTAGACTTTAAGGCTATTAATGTGATAGTCTTGTAGACTTTTAGGCTATTAATGTGATAGGCTTGTAGACTTTAAGGCTATAGATGTGATAGGCTTGTAGACTTTTAGAATATCAGAACTATAATAACAGTCTCACAGATTTTTATGCTCTCTAATGCTCTTTAAGCAGTTTTACAATGTACATGGTACCAGACAGTGACTTAAGTGTTCTTGAAGTTGTGTGCCATTGTATTGGGTCCCTGGCAATGACTGAAGTATTACTCTTGAAGCAATGTCCTGTATACGGTACCAGGCAGTGACTGAAGTATTACTCTTGAAGCAGTGTCCTGTACATGGTACCAGGCAGTGACTGAAGTATTACTCTTGAAGCAATGTCCTATATACGGTACCAGGCAGTGACTCACGGCTCGCGCTGGCGCCATTGGCGAAAGTGAAATGAGATTGGCGATTTCAAATTTCTATTAGCGAAAATGCCGATTACAGACATTTCCAGTCACCGATGACTGTATAGAGAAAAATCACTGGCGTTTAACTTATTTGTAACGAGTGACACAGGTAAATTTTGCTCCGACATCGTTGTGTACTACACGGTCACGGTTGACTGACTCACACAGCTGGGGCAAGGTCAGCTATTGGAACTCTTTTGTGTTTTGACAGAAACGTTTACCTGTCTAAACAGCAACACGCCTGAAATGAAAATCGCCAATTATCCAATGATGTCTCCATTGTCTCAATCCGAGATAGCCTCTGCCGTGAACAATAAGGTAAGTTAGCTGAAGGAAAGATGTTGTTTTATCGGCAATTGGCTTACGGTAGGTGGATCATTAGGTGTGTCGATGTCGTTAATTGGGCACGAGTTTGTGATTTCTGCAGACATAACTTAGTAAACTAGTGTATTTGAAAGGGCCTGAAATGGGCTTCTTAACCTTTTTGATCGACAATCAAAATAGCAAGAAACACAAGATATAATTTCATTGTTTTTACACTATGTTGCTGATTTTGTTTTATATTTTTGTGCATATTTTGGTCACATCAGATTTGGCCCTTCACTGAGATAGATCGTTAGATGAAATGGGAAAACATAAACTCCCCTTTAGTGATAGGGATGGGAAAGTACCCAGATTGTCATCATTTGGTTTTAAGACACGATCTATTGAAAAGGAAAATGATAGTCCTGATCAGGTTACTAACAGGGGCAGTAGTTCAAGAAAGTTTCTAGATAGTTGGAAAATTGGCAGGCCATGGCTAAAATATGACCCAGAGCAAAAGCTCATGTTTTGTGACATATGTATTAAGGCATTAGTTAGAAATAGTTTCACTGATGGCTGCAGTATCATGAAGAAGTGCTTGGTTAAGCATGAGAAAGGATCAGTATATACAACTATTCATCATTTATGAACAGAAAATTATGTAAATTTAGATTAAGTAATTCAGAAATACTATACAGCCTAAAGGATGGTACAATATAGTTACTCATTACAGCCTGCTTGGCACATGAATTAGAAACTCAATCTTTTAGTTTAACGATTATGTCTTTATTATCTCTGAAGTGTTTTTAAGAGATATATTACTTAGGAAGTTACTGTAATAAGTATAATACTTTGATGGTGTAAAATAAGGTTCGATGTAATCCTGTATCTCTCTGCAAATGTCCAATTCTATTCTAAATTTTATTTTCAATTTTACAGATGAGAACTCTCACTCTGCTGCTTTGGCAACACAACAGCAAACTGTCGAGATGCAGAAGGCCTGTAATAATTCCATGTTTATAAACTCTTTTACCATATACTGTGTTATGTTTGATGTATTGTTAAAACAGTGAATAAATAATGTAATTATATAATTAGCATATGTGTTTTTATTATATGAGGAAATTAAGGGCTCGTCGGGTGAGGGTGAGTTCTGGAATCTGTTCGCGCGCTTATAGAAAAAAAAATTTGGTTTGGCGAAATTGAATTTTGACCCAGAGCTAGCCCTGTGACTGAAGTATTACTCTTGAAGCAGTGTCCTGTACATGGTACAAGGCAGTGACTGAAGCAGTGTCCTGTACATGGTACCAGGCAGTGACTGGAATGTTCCTGTACATGGTACCAGGCAGTGACTGAAGCAATGTCCTGTACATGGTACAAGGCAGTGACTGAAGCAGTGTCCTGTACATGGTACCAGGCAGTGACTGGAATGTTCCTGTACATGGTACAAGGCAGTGACTGAAACAATGTCCTGGACATGGTACCAGGCAGTGACTGAAGCAATGTCCTGTACATGGCCTGTACATGGTACCAGGCAGTGACTGAAGCAGTAACTGAAGCAGTATCCTGTACATGGTACCAGGCAGTGACTGGAATGTTCTTGTACAGAGTATAGCTTCATAGCCTGATTGCCTTGTGTTCCATAATGATAAAGTAGACCAACTGTAGAACACAAAATGATTCCTAACACTACAATACTTGGAGTTTTTGCTTATTAAAGCCATATGTACAAATTTTGGAAACCAACAGACATCCTGAATAACTCCGATCGACAGCTATAGCTAGCTTCTAACCATGTCATATTCACCACACTTACGATATACTACCTGAGACTAAGAAATTGGAAATGTACAAATAGTAGCCCCCCCCCCTCCTAAAAAAAAAAAAAATGAAATTGGGAGTACAGAACTGGAATGTTTTAGTTTAGACAACATAAAATCTCTTTGTTTCATTGTTTATTTACTATTTATAGTGATATAACAGGTGATACTTATTTGTATTCAAATGGTTTCAAGGATTGTTGACTTGAGATTTAATGCATGTGTTAAATGACCTTGGCATCTGACCATCAGTCACAGGTTTCTTATAACCACAACCTACATCATAGTCCTTGCTTGTCAAACTATGTTGGACTTGCGGACCTTTCGGCTAATAATTCCCGTAAAAAAAGTGCCAGTCCAGTAAAATATTCAATAATGCCAGCCCCAAAGTCTGGTAACCGTTACTTCGTTAAGTATCGTTTTTAGAACAGCGACTTTGTGTCCGGCATCGTTGGAAATTGTTTCAACTAAAATATGTTGATGGGGCTTTACCTGGAAAAACCAAGAAGGAGAAGAATTCTGGTGTTGTAAATCAACATGCAAAACACTACGAAATGAAACGGAAGAGAAATTTTTTTTATGCAATGGCAAGAAGACTGTGATTAGCTGGTTTTTGGACGATTAGTAAGTTGGTGATGACATGTATTGTATGTACTAAATTTTATGGATGTGATTTCAGCCCTGTCACACATCACTGAAAGGGCAGCATTTGTTAATTACAAGGTGTTGCAACCTCAAAATTTCAGCTATACAAAACCATGATAGAAGTGTTGGTCACAAAAAAGCTACAGAAGTGAAATCGGTTAAATCCACACTGGAAATACTTGAAGCCACATGTGCAGGTAAGGCACATAGAGAGTTAAACAAACAGAAAAGAGGCAAGCTCGCATATCTGTTTTGCAATGCCAATGTTGTATAAAAAAATAACAGGCCTTTAGAGGACTACAAATGGCTATGTGACCGGAATAAAGACTCAAAAATTGATGATGGGGATACATATTTCAATGGCAAAGCTGCCATGAAGTTTGTTAACACCAATGCCCCAACAGAAATAGAGAAGACCTCTAAGCTTGAAGACTGCAGTTTTCTTATCTTTCTTAATTGATGGTTCAACCAATATCAGTGGTGACGAACAAGAAGCTATCTATATAAGGCAATGTGTGGTATCGGTTTCCTTGTCATTGGTACACCTGCTAGTACATGTTCTAAGGACCTAAAAGAGTTATTATAGACACAATGCAGTCTCTTGGTATTGACACAGGTAAACATAAGATTGTATAGAATTAAAATCATCAGCAGTAAATTATAATGTTTACTTTCTATATATGAAATTGAATATTTCATTAAATCAGAATTATTGACAAATTAAAAAATTTTGGTCTGGTAATTTTCTTTTTTTGGGGTCTGGTATTTTTTGCCTGTTTACCAGACAGACTGTGCTGTGAAGATTCTGAAAGTTTGGCAAGCACTGCATAGTTCATAATAAAAACTGGCATTGTTTGTTGATGTCTTCTACTTATGAATAATATTAAAGAAATTTTCTTAATTTGACAAGGTGCAAGAATAATAAAAAAAATATCTTGGAAATTGTGTATAAGGTAAATTAAAATATTAGAGAAATTTCTGCATACAAATTTATACCTGCTTTAAATTATTTTTTGTGAAATATACAAACTGTTTTATTTGATAGGATTACAAGATTTATAGGATATAGTGTTATTTTCCAACTCGTTTAATTTTAATTAATATAAGCCAAAAAACATCAAAGTACCATTATCAATATATTAGACAAAAATGTCCTGTTTGTGTCAACAAATATCTCTGATTTCTAAACAGTATCTCTCATTTTACACTTTAGACTTGCCAACCACACAATACCAAGTGTCAATTTTTTGTTTCTTTTTCTCAAGTTTAACAAGACTGCTTTTTTTGTATGAAACACAGGTGATTACGATCACCTTCAGAATACTTAAGGTCCTGTTAACAGCTACACTCATTAAAGGATGGCAGAAAATAATTGCTCTATTCATCATTTTGACTCACAATAACTGATTATTACGAAGATATCTCATTAATTACAACAAGTGGATATGCATCTTTCCTATTGAATTTTCTTGAATTGGCCACATCTTTTTCCGGATCTTTCAATAAGAGTGAAGCGCAGGCTAAAACCATGTTAATTTTTGTGATATCATTCCATCATCTACTGATCATGATATCTGAAAACAAACTCTATTCCAGTTGTATCTGACAATTTATGTTAATATTTGTATAAATTTAGACAATAGCAAATTTGTACATATTTTGTTACTCAATCATGTGTTTTGCACACTCAAGCTAAGTATTGATTTTTCCTCCAGTGCTAGGCCGAAAAAGTCCATTAGAATGTTTCTGACAAATTCAATAAGAATTGATTCATACTGGGGGTTATACATGAAATTGGGAATTTGTACATACAGGCGATTTTTAGAACAACAGTGAAGAGTAAACAGCCTGGTTGATCTGTAAAGTAGATTCTGATGTTGACAGAAGACTACAGATCAATAATCAAAGTACTGGAAGTACTTGGGAACAAACATTTCTGTTAAGTACAATCAATTGTTGATATAGAATTTTGATCATATGTAGTACATATAATCAATGAAGCTTATGCTGTTTTACATAATGATAAATACAAAGGAGAGATGTGAAAATCAGCTTTAAAGTTATCTATAATCCTTCTTTATCTGGATTACACATCTAGCAACGTCCTAAACTAACATGCTCAGTTATTAAACTAAATATCATCTACAACTTACAATCATTTGATTCTGGCAAGCTTTGCTTAATAATGGCATGACAAAATATTTACCAATAGAATACATTCTAGTTAAAATTTTACTCTGATCTTTGACCTGGTGACCCAGTTAACGTCTCCTGGATTTTTGTATGTACATATATGTAGTTAATATCAACTTCCCGTTTGATTTCAGTCAGTTATTTAGCCATGACATATTTATATGATAATTTTCAAAGTAAGAAATCAACAATTCAATGCTGTCTATCTTATAGGGTATCCTGTACCTTTTGGTAAATTCATGATGTTGATATATTAAGTTGTAGTTTAAACAACATCTAGTGAATATTTCAAAAATATTACATATACCACATCCTGGTGTGATATTTGTACAATTTGGGAAAAAAAAAAATCTGACCCCTGTGACCTTAATAACGAGTCAAGGTCATTCATCTGAGCAAACTCGATAACTCTTCAATACAACATTGCTCCTGGTCAAATATCACGACGCCAAGTCTTTTTTGATGTGTAGAGGATGAATATTATTTTGAAGGATTTGACTCTTGGACTATCAAACAAGAGGCCCATGTTATATGACTATAAAGGCGTTTATAGAATATAACTGCAGTGTAATAGTTTTATTCTGCAAAAAACACTCCTCTTTTCAGTTTCACAAAATGTCAACTTCATGGCACTGGTGGAGTCAAGAAAAAGTTTTAAAAATGTGTAAATGAAGAGGGTGGTCATGGAGGCCATATTGGATTTCATTCCTACTCAAAGAAAGAACACTTGGTCAGGACCATTTAAGGAAGTTTTAAAATAGCTATTGTTCAGGGAAACCGTGATTGTCCAGTCATATTTAACCTGTTGGCCTGGATGTAAGCATGCAAGGAGTATTAAAGCGGGAGGAAACTAGAGTCCCAGGGGAAAATCTACATAGTCTATTCCAGCGTAAAGAAATAATAGCATTCTGAAGCTAAGTATTGATTAACTTTCCCATTTGAAGTTGCACCCATCCCCAGGTCCCTAGGGTTGAATCAACCTCCTGTATTGAAGAAAAAATTCTCCATTCTCACTGATGTTTCAGACTAAATTTGGTTGAAATCTATCCAGCTATAAAAGGATGGGTTTTAAAGAAAAAATTTACACACGGCGCACGGTGACTATATAGGTCATCTTGACCAATCAACATTATCTGATAAAATTTTGACATGAAAGTAAAATGTTCTGGTGTTGCTCTAAATGGATGATTTACGGGACTGAGGAAAATCAGGATTGTTTTAATGGTGATGATATAAATTTTTTTGACTTCAAATTGTCAAACATGAAACAAATTATTTTTAATTGAAAATTAAAATAAATACATTTTTTACACATGTATTTTGAATGCACAAGACAATCCTTCTCAATCCTGTAAATCATCTTATCGATCCAAATGTGTTTTTATTGACACATGTGCACCGATAATATCACTGGGTATGGAAGTTGCCATTATATATGCATCATGTTTATTTAAAAAGAGGATAGTATAAATATGCATGTTATCTATAAACCATGGGCTGCCATGATATATACATTATGTTTATTTAAAAAGAAGCTAGTATAAATATGCATGTTATTTATAAATCATAAGCTGTGGTAATATCACTTTCTATACCTAAATAATTTCATGTATACTCGCAAATAATAATAAGAGATCCCAGAGGGATCTTGGCGCCCACCATTTGAGGATCTGTTTTCAGTTCTTGATGATTTGTTTATTTTATTTTGTGTGTTACAGGTGTTGTAAATGTTCATGAACTGGTCTTCATTGAATGTACTCAATGTACTCAATGATATTTTTATTAAGCACCTATTAGCAAATATCATTTGAAAAAGATCCCAAAGTATTATAAGATAGCAGTCAGTTACAGGTGGATAATGGACAATATGCTTGTGCTGTCGACATCCAAGATGGCTGCCTGTGGGCCACCTTGATTTCAAATCAGTCCAAAAAAGGTACAATGCACAACTAGGGACCAAGGGAAACCAATATCTATGAAATATCAAAAGGATCCATCCAGTACTTACTCAGATATAGCAGTAACAAGATTTTACTCTCAATAAAGTGAAGTCACGGGACCAATAAAGTGAAGTCACGGGACCAATAAAGTGATGTGATGTCACGGCGCCAATAAAGTGAAGTCACAGGTCACGGCTCCAATAAAGTGAAGTGGTGTCCGATAAAGTGTAGTGGGTGAACTTCTTTGTTGAGAATGAAGAGTGGTGCAGTGTTGAGTGGAGATGAAGAAATCCAAACGCTGTTCAGGTTGATGTAAATTTATTGTGTGTAGACATGGAGAGGTGGTACACTCGCATGCCTTCAGGAACCGATTCGACGACTGGCTAGAAAGCTAGTCGTATTTATACTAAAAGTCGTAGACATTGATAATCTAATATTACATATTTGCTAACAAGAAGTGGATAACACACGAGTTATTTACATGGTCTAATGCACACACATAGTGGTAGATTAGGTGGTTTACGACAAGCTAAGGTTTTGCTGACCTGTCCTGCTAGACGGTATTGATAAGCTTATGTAATTAACCCGGGAACGAATGTATACTGGACATGTGTGATAGATTATTAACAGAAAGTATGTTCTGGCTTCTGGACAACACGTCTGACTTATGTCTAGTAGAATACAGTTTTGGATAGTTTAATTTAACTTACATATTAACTTTTAACAGTTCATCAAAATCCGAAATCAAGATGGCTGACAGGCAGCCATCTTGATTTCAGATCAGTCAAAAAAGTATAATGCACAACTTGGAACCAAAGGGAACCTGCATATGAAATTTGAGAAAGATCCATCCAGTACTTTCCAAGAAATAGCAGTAACAAACTTTTACATTCAAAATCCAAGATGGCCACCTGTCGGCCATCTTGAATTTGAATCAGTCCAAAAAAGGTACAATGCACAACTAGGGACCAAGGGGAAACTGCACATGAAATTTAAGAAAGATCCATCTAGTACTTTCCAAGAAATAGCAGTAACAAACTTTACTTCCAAAATCCAAGATGGCCACCTGTCGACCATCTTGAATTCGAATCAGTCCAAAAAAGGTACAATGCACAACTAGGGACAAAGGGGAAACTGCATATGAAATTTGAGAAAGATCCATCCAGTACTTTCTCAGAAATAGCAGTAACAAACTTTTACTTCCAAAATCCAAGATGGCCACCTATCGGCCATCTTGAATTCGAATCAGTCCAAAAAAGGTACAATGCACAACTAGGGACCAAGGGGAACCTGCATATGAAATTTGAGAAAGATCCATCCAGTGCTTTTCCAGAAATAGCGGTAACAAACTTTTACTTCCAAAATCCAAGATGGCCACCTGTCGGCCATCTTGAATGTGAATCAGTTCAAAAAAGGTACAATGCACATTTAGGGACCAAGGGGAACCTGTATATGAAATTTGAGAAAGATCCATCCAGCACTTTTCCAGAAATAGCGGTAACAAGAATTGTTTATGAACGGACGACAGACGGCAGGGCGATTTGAAAACCCCAACATCGGATGATGGTGGGCTAATAAGAAAGGTAGGTGACGGACTGTTATAAAGCATTTGGTGTGAAGTCAAGGTATGAATATCAGTCATATTGGATTGCAGCCCTTGTATGTGAATCAGAAGTAGATGTCCTATATGTGAAAGAGACTACCTTATTTGGTAACAACAACGAACATCATTGTTCGTTTATAATCAAATCGGTGGATTGAACAAATTACGATAAAGTTGTTGTCCAAAAATAATAATTCCTAAAGCAATACAGATGTACACAAAATATACACCAGATATACTTCTAGGAAGAAGGTTTACAATACACTCATCATAGAAACAAAATTTTATGGATTAATTTATTAGACTTTGTTAATATATAATCAAATAATCTGTTGAAATAAGATAGGCTTTTCAGCGCAGCTAGTTGATTTTATAATCAGCTGAAAATCTGTTCAATATTCATAGAACAGCATTCTCAGGGCATCAATAATTTCTTTTCTGTAACTTTCAGGAATATTATTAGCAAATGGATATATTTTCACTGAAACACAAGAAAATATTTATATCACCAATGATCAACCAATGCATCATATGACGTTAAAAGATTAGATAATAATTTGTATCCAAATATTGTTCCATCACTACAAAATATACAGATATACTGATACAAAGAAACTATATGTTATACTCCAAAAAACACCCTGACAATTACAGAAAATATACAAACAAGATGTACTTCATACAAAGGCAATCTTCACAAAATTTGTACACAATAAGAAATTCAATATTTGTTTGATTTTCAATATGACCAGGGGTAGGTGGGGGGTTGGGAGATAAAAATATTGATTAACTTTCCCTTTTGGGGCTCCACCTGCCCTCAGATCCCTTGGGGTGGAATCAACTTTCTGAATTTAAGAAATAATTCTCCACTCTCAATGATATTTCATACCAAATTCTGTTGAAATCCATATAAGCATTAAGAAAAAGTGACATTTTGAAGCAAAATATTGACCAACTTTCCAATTTGGGGCTCTGTCTGCCCCCTGGTTCCTACGGGTTGAATCAACTTTCTGAATTTAAGAAATGATTCTCCACTCTCAATTATGTATTACACCAAATTTGGATCAAAATTCATTAAAGCAATAATAAAGATTAGCATTTTGAAGCAAACATTGTCTTACTTCCTCTTTTGGGGCCTTGCTTAAAAGAGCTGAATCAACTTTGTGAATTTATGAAATGATCCAAACTATCAATGATGTTTTAGACTATCATCACCCATCATCCAGTTATGAAAGAGAAATAGGGTTTTTAAAAAATGTTTATGCACAACTATGGATGAAGCACAATGGCTATAGGTCATCTTGACCCTTCAGGTCAGATTACCTCATAAAACAAGAGGCCTAGCAGTCTTGTCAGTCAACTGAGAAGAGCAATATTGATTATAAAGGTTAAAGGGTAAGTATCATTCACGTGACATTGATGGTAATAACTCAGTGTCAATACACATATACCATCAAAACTGTCATTCTATACCGATAATTCATAAGTTATCTCCAGTGGGGAAATAAACAACATTATGCTTACAAATCCAATTTTTCTATCAAACTTAACTTAACCCCCTCCCTACATGGAATTGTGAGGCCAGAAAATTCACAATTTTGGGGGTCAGTTAGGATCAATATGGGAATACCATATAGTCATCATCCTTCACTCATAATTCTAACCAAGTGTGAAAATTTCAATGGAAACTAAAATTATGCTCAAAAATTTATTTTTCCTACATAAACTATAGTAAACTTTACCCTTTCTCCATGGGGAAATGTGAGACCCTGGGGCCATGAAATCTACCATTTGTTAAGAAGGTTTTTGAAATCAGAGCCCCTTTTGGCCGTCTCCCTCAGGCCCTTGTGGGGTGGGGACCATATAATTCACTAGTTTGGTTCATCTTAGGCAACGGAAAGTATGGACACGTGTTCGTAATAGGTTAACATGAGACTTATATGCCCTCATATCAGGGCATTCATTAATCAAGACTTCGGATCAGATAACGAAGCAAAATTTCATTTGATGCACGACATTTACACACTGAACTTCAAACTTACACTTCACAGTTTTTTCCTGAAGACCATCAGGCGTTTAGGCCTACAATGTCCAATTTCATGGTTTTGTTGTTTGTTGATGCCCATTATGGTAAATAATAATTTTAACATTCATCATCATAGCCATCTAGTTCCTTATGGAAAATGTGATAATCTTCACATTCACCATCATAGCCATCTAGTTCCTTATGGAAAATGTGATAATCTTCACATTCATCATCATAGCCATCTACTTCCTCTACAAGGTTAGATTTGATTTTATCAGGAAACACTCGTAACCAAATGACTATAACGTTCAGATTACTGACTTTTTTCAAAATAATTATTCTTGTTAATGTACAAACTATGAAATGCTACAGAAGTTTATGTGGACTATGATCAATTGACCTTTAGACAGCTGATTTTCTTCTTTAATTCTGACCAATTCCGCATTATAACGTCACAACAACATGTCCTCCTGTACAAAGATACAAAATTTGACACTGACCTTTTTGTAAACTAAGATCTTTACCAAAGTATCGAAAATCAATCAATATTAAGTTTTCAGCATGGAACTTACTTTGTGGACAGACAGTCATCTTTATCTTTGATGAATTTAATTCTAATACTGCTTCAAAATGTCATTACAATCCATTTACCAGTGAAAAGCTAAAAAATTTGACCTTCACCTTTGACACAGTGACCTTATCTCTTTGATCTTGTGAATTTTGTCTGTTGTTTTATCTTGTCAAAACAAAAACAAAATGTGACCTTGACCTGGACTTTGGTCTTTTTGTCATCTGATTGTGTATTTTTGTAGACCGAGTACACGCAGGTGATGATTAAAATTGACACAGTCAAATTCAACACACAGAGGTGGCAATGACAATTTGATACACCAGTAAACAGAACACCAGTAAACAAAGCATAAAATGTGACAACAGCTTTCACTGCCTTTCATATGTGTAGGACAGGCATTCCTCATCATTTTCACTTGTTCATATCACTTTCAGCCATCCAATCATTCTTCAATGTTTTATGACATCCTCACTGTTACCAACATCACAAGACAAAATTATCCGTGTGACATATGCAATGTTAAGAACTTAAATGGTTAGATTTCTGTACAATACTTGAGGCACTATAAATCACAGTAATACTACAGCCCTTATATAGACAAGATTATCGACGGGAGATAAAGCCTATTAGATGTATAATGTAAACCTCTGGTCAGTTTCAATAGGTGGGTACTTCAAACACATTATTTTTTCTAATAAAAACAAAAACTTTCTGTCTAGTGATAGTTCCAACCTTTTCTAGTTTGTTTCACTTACATTTTGAATTGTTCAAACACATCACAAGACCGCACGTCTTACTATTGATAAAGGCAATGACATCGCAATTATTGTTCCATAAGGTCACTGTTCACATCAACATTGAAACACTAAGGGTGGCAGGCTGTATGTGACCATTGCAAGCAATTGATGGCATCAGATTATACACATACATGTCACTTAACTAGCATCGATGTGTAGCGTGATTTCTTTCACATCTTTCAGAAACATCATGCCAGTTGACAACTGGTGACCCCAACTCTGTATATACCAATCAGCATGTGTTTTGTCAAAGAACAACATTTTTTCATTTTTGCATCTTCATAATATAATCACATCAAGATTGTCCTAAAAAATGTGAGATTCCTTAAGATCTTAACAAACATTAATCCGTAGTCATATTAAGTCTCAACTCCCACTTCACATAGCAATATGCCAACACTAACTTCTGTCAATACACTAACAGAAATGCGCTTTTTATGGCCTGATTTCTTCACGGTTATAAAGATCACAAAGAAACCTGTGATTTCTTCACACTTGATTAACATTTTTTAACAGCACAGAAGTGTTGCAAAAGATAATCATTTTATAATCAACACTCCCCCCCCCCCCCACCGACTCAAGAAAATGCCATTATCGACTGATAGCTTCCTGCCCCGCTTGGACACTTTCAGACACTTTGACATGATTTTAAGCAATGGTTTAAACAGACGAAGCATGTAATATCAATCACCTTCGAAGACGAGTAATATCAATCACCTTTGAAGATGGGTAATATCGATCACCTTCAAAGACAGGTAGAATCAGTCACCTTCAAAGGCACGTAATATCAATCACCTTCAAAGATGCGTAATATCAATCACCTTCAAAGAGGGGTAATATTAGTCACCTTTGAAGACAGGTAATATCAGTCACCTTTGAAGACGGGTAGTATTAATCACCTTCGAAGACAGGTAATATCAGTCACCTTTAAAGACGGGCGTATTAATCACCTTCGAAGACAGGTAATATCAGTCACCTTTGAAGACGGGTAGTATAAATCACCTTTGAAGATGGGTAGTATTAGGGGTGTGAGGTATTATCGGTATATCAAGGTTCATCATTAAAAAGATACGTATCGCAGTACAACTTAGATGTATTGGTTCACTCGGAGCCTCTCGGGAACCATCTTTAGTTTCTGTGAAAAGTTCGTTTAGTAATGAAAATTTTGAATATAATCATTTATACCTTTATTTTTATGTGTAAATCTCTAATACTGTGATAATTCATTCGAATTTATGATGTTTATGAGACGATAAGTATTGATGAATCCATCATCGAGTGCTTAGTAATGTATCCAAAATGGCGGCCTTCATAGGCATTGACGATAGAATAGTGAAAAACCCGAAGGGAAAGGCTAATGTTTGGAAGCACTTCGTAAGGGGAAGCTAGGAGCAAAGAAAACATTGCTGGGTGCAACATTTGTAGAGCTGTAGTTAAGTGTAGCGGCGGAACAAATAATCTTACGACTCACTTAAGACGCAATCACCCCATGAGTGTTCCATCATCATCATCATGCAGTGTTACTACTAGTACTAAAAACCCAGAATTACGACATGATTTGAGTTTGAGTTTGGATATCTAATATCTAAAAGAAGTTATTAAATAATTAATGATACATTTTACAGTTCTTTTGCATTTGGTTTTATCGTATAATCTGCATTATTGTTTCGCTTAAAGAAAATGGATGGATTTCTTCTTACAGTGAAATATCATGATACGTATCACGATATGCTGATCATGTATCGCGATATGAAAATTCTCATGATACCCATCCCTAGGTAGTATCAATCACCTTTGAAGACGGGTAATATCAATCACCTTCGAAGACGAGTAATATCAATTACCTTTGAAGAGGGGTAGTATCAATCACCTTTGAAGACGGGTAGTATCAATCACCTTCAAAGAGGGGTAGTATCAATCACCTTCAAAGAGGGGTAATATCAATCACCTTCAAAGACAGGTAATATCAATCACCTTCAAAGAGGGGTAATATCAATTACCTTCAAAGACAGGTAGTATCAATCACCTTCAAAGACAGGTAGTATCAATCACCTTCGAAGAGGGGTAGTATCAATCACCTTCAAAGATGGGTAATATCAATCACCTTTGAAGACGGGTAATATCAATCACCTTCAAAGAGGGGTAATATCAATCACCTTCAAAGATGGGTAATATCAATCACCTTCAAAGAGGGGTAATATCAATCACCTTCAAAGATGGGTAATATCAATCACCTTCAAAGATGGGTAATATCAATCACCTTCAAAGAGGGGTAGTATCAATCACCTTCAAAGAGGGGTAATATCAATCACCTTCAAAGATGGGTAATATCAATCACCTTCAAAGAGGGGTAGTATCAATCACCTTCAAAGAGGGGTAATATCAATCACCTTCAAAGACAGGTAATATCTATCACCTTCAAAGAGGGGTAGTATCAATCACCTTCAAAGATGGGTAATATCAATCACCTTCAAAGATGGGTAATATCAATCACCTTCAAAGATGGGTAATATCAATCACCTTCAAAGAGGGGTAATATCAATCACCTTCAAAGAGGGGTAATATCAATCACCTTCAAAGATGGGTAATATCAATCACCTTCAAAGATGGGTAATATCAATCACCTTCAAAGAGGGGTAGTATCAATCACCTTCAAAGACAGGTAGTATCAATCACCTTCAAAGAGGGGTAGTATCAATCACCTTTGAAGACGAGTTATATCAATCACCTTTGAAGACAGGTAGTATCAATCACCTTCAAAGAGGGGTAGTATCAATCACCTTCAAAGAGGGGTAGTATCAATCACCTTCAAAGAGGGGTAATATCAATCACCTTTGAAGACGAGTTATATCAATCACCTTTGAAGACAGGTAGTATCAATCACCTTCAAAGAGGGGTAGTATCAATCACCTTCAAAGACAGGTAGTATCAATCACCTTTGAAGACGAGTTATATCAATCACCTTTGAAGACAGGTAGAATCAATCACCTTCAAAGAGGGGTAGTATCAATCACCTAAAATTGTTATTTCTGTAAACATACCTCACAAACATTATAGTCATCCGAGTCAAGACTGCTACACAGGGACGGTAGTAGTTCTGTCCAGTTCCTCAGCTCTCCTTTGGCCACAATGGTGGTCACAAGGATACCAATGGTGGCACGGATCAGTGGAGATGGGTCTCCAATACTGTTCAGACATTCTTGTTTAATGAAGTTTGTCACCTCAGGAGGAAACTTCTCAAAGTGGGCTCTTACATTGTTTTTTAATATCAAACCACTTAGTGAACGGGTCGGGTCATCTACAAACAAAATCATGTTTTTATTTATAAATTAACATTTTACATCACCTAATGTTATGCTTGATGTTCGATTTATTCCCAAGAATTCAGAAAATCCACAAAATTTTTAAGTAAGACTGAAAATTAAGCATAACACCTTATTTACAAAATAAACAGGCATAACTTATGTGAATATTCAAAGTAGGCATAATTTATCAAATGTAAACGTTCAAAGTAGTTTCCAAACATTAATAGGACGAAAAGATCACTAAAAGTGTGGTGGGCTTATAACATTAAATAAACAGTACCATGATGTTTAGGACAAGAAAAAACTAATTATAACTCACCCTCTGTGGTCAGCTTGGTCAGTACAAATATTAAATAGTTGTTGAAGTCAGGATATTTATTTAACTCCTCAAGTTTCTGGTAGAACTTGTTAAGGTTTAACATATATGCAAAAGTTTAAAATTAAAAAAAATCACATGGAACATACTGAGTTACACATATAAAATGCATCAGAGCAGACCTCAATTTTGATTTATAAACAAGAATTTGACACAACTAGATCCTGTTTGTAAATTAATGTCAGATATAACATATACTGGAGTTAAGTATAACAGGTACTCTACCTATAACTCATTACATCAATCAGAATTGGTGTAGAATTTACTTATAATTTATTTCAACTATACATAGACAGCAGAATCATTAATTATTGTGTACAGCTGAATACACAACAACATCAGTTTTTCTTAAAAGGATTTTTTTCAGGCATCCCAGAACACATCCCAAATTTTGACGAGTTCCAAAACAAAGATATTTAGTGAGTTGTCAAAACTTGTTTCCACAGGAAAAGCATCACTATACTATTCAACAAGAAGACCAACACATTAAAACATGATTTTAGAACAAGAGAAAATTGTCAGGAAGGATTGCAGTTAAGATTTCAATGATACAGGAGTGCTGTGTAGAACAAACACAATCAAAGAACAAGCAATTTTTGAATTGTGGTTAACACTTAATAATTTACATTTAAGTGATATAATGGTTCTACAACACAAAGTTAAATTTCTGAGATACAACATTCTATTGATCTTGTTATGAATTATTTGGTAGTTACTCTCACACATCAGTGATTGGTGTTACAAAAAAAATTCCTAATCCTACAAGGCCGAGATCAAATATTGATGTTCTGTGGAACACAATAAAAGTCAATTATCCTGGTTATACCTAAACAACACACAATGTGTACAATTATGATAGTAAATGCAAACCAAACAAGTCTATCACTCATTAATTATCATTTGTAATGAATATATGACTTGTGGATTTCAAATTTAGAATACCATCAAAGACTTTACAGAGGTGTTCAATTCTAAAAAATTTCCACTGGCCCAAGGGCTAGTGAACCACTTTTTCTTACTTATCTGATCAAAACTACCAGCCCCACTTTTGAAATTTTCAATTACAGTAAAAGTTGTTTTTTCTATAATTTACCATGTTCTCAATAGAATTAATCCCATCAGTGTTGTTCAATAAAACATTAAACATGTACAAATGAGACTGTTTGTCTAGTTTTGTTCAAGAAGTTGACAATTAACATGAAAAAAATTACTTGATACATCGTACATGTATACCAAAGGTTTAGCGAGTCACCCTGAACTTCTAAATTCTAAATGTGTGTAATTCATTCTCCCATCTCATCTCCAGTGGGAAATCCTTAAGGCAACAACGCATACATTGGATCTGAACTATTGGAGCTAATGTCAATAAAATTGTTATTCCTATATTTCTCATAGGGAAATGAGTAAAAGTTTTTATTTATAAATTTGCAAAATCTGAAGCTTAAAGCAGATAAAATTACTGAGAAATGTATATTTCAGAAGACAATGTTGTAAACATTTGTCAAGTATAAATCTCTTCATGTAACGAAAATATTTACTTAAATTATCTGGAAAGCCAACAGTGGCTTATTTTGATGTGACCATGTCGTGTGTAATGTAACACCTATCAAAGCAGTAGAACTAAGTAAAAATGATCGTTTCAATTTCAACATATCATACACTAAATTGTGTTGGGTGTCCTTGTGTGTCCAAGAACAACCAGCGATATAATACACCACATGCTTCTCATACACCATTTGTTAAATGTAAAACAGTCTTTCTTGTATATTCTATCAAATTAAACAATATTTTCGATAGTTGGCCTACACCGACATCTAATGTCATGGACGTAACATTGGACTTGCATCACAGCCCCTCCATTATATAAGTCATCTTTTGCATCGTGATAGTACAAATGCGCATTAAACAGCTGGGAACCGATTTGTGATAAGTGCCTCTAACAGGATGTCGGAAAACATATATACCAATGTACATCATAATTAAGGATAAAACCACAATCTTTTCAATGTCCGGGACGTAGCATTATGACACAATTTACACTAGCGCCAAGTGATTTAATTTCTTGAAAACGTGTTCAGTGGTTTTTCACTACATTCACTAGCATTTGGATACCAACCACTGCTGTGAGGATATACACAACCACAAGGCAGAAATAATACACACGTTAACACCATTATAAGTATATCTTTGGACCTAACATTTATAACACGAAATGTTACATCCAGATGCTAATGTTTTTAAAATTTTGTAAATGTAATGTACATTTCTTAAAAGCATTTACATTTCTTCAATTTTTTCAATCTTAATATAATCACATTGTCTCATACCACTGAACAAAACTGATATGTTAACATTTCTTTATGCTTGCAAAAACTACTCCTCTGGACTAGACACCAAAAAATGGTGTGGAGTCTGTTCCAAATGGAACTTAAGATAGAAATTGTGATTTAAATATTTCATTATACAGTGAAACCTGCTTAATATCATGTTCTATTTGACAGGGGGAAATGTGAAAGTGGAACATGACCATTAACAACCGACACATTTTTCTGGATGTCTAAACCTGGAATCTAATTTTCAGATGCGCAAAACCGACTTGTTTCTAATAGATAAGGTTCGAAGACAACAAATTCAGAATTAAAATTCTTTTTCCAATAAGAACAGTGTTTTCCATGACAAAATTTTGTTAGTCTTTTCTTTTGAAATATCTAAACTGTTATCATAAATTATCATGAACAGTCATGACAATTTATGTCATATTCAGATTATACACTGTCAGATTCGTACATGACACTACCGTGTCATCAGCTGATGTTTTGCTGTATAATTTACCATCCATTACAGCATAGGCTTCTTAATGGTGTATCATCGCGCAGTTTGTATATATACAGAGTGTACCTCTGCAACTTTGATAAAATTGTTTTGCAGATCGCAACTTCATCCTTGCCTACAGTGTTAACTGGTCACCTTTCAAACGCCACTTTTCATTGGCTGTTAAATTAGTTGTTACTTTTAATGACTATATCAGATGTTAAAAATGGCATAGTGAAAACCCGGTGTCAGAACATTTTACTGTCAACTTACCACTGTTCGCAATAATTTTAGCAATAAATTGGCAATTACTGACATCGTACAAGATTCATATAAAATTTCTCAGAAGACAGGTCAGATATAAGCCAAAACCATTTAAAAATTATGAAAATTTCAAAACTAGCAACATAGTCCTAGTCTGAAATGAACAAAAAGACATCAAAAACGATACTCATATGTTTAAATACATGTTCAAAAAAGCATATGAAGACAGAAATTACTAGATTTCATCAGTATTATGAATATCGCTTGTTTATAGACTGAAAATTTTCTGTTATACTAGTAACAGTGTGGCACCACCCAGTACGGTCCAGTTCTACCTGACATAACCTGATACTGCCTGGTCAAGTTATACAGGTGGTGCCGTTTGCATTTAGTGTAACTGGTAATGGTGCTGCAATCAAATATTCTAAGCCAAATTGAATAGAGGGGAAAACACACTGGAATAGATTAAACAAAGCAAACTTTATAAAGTAAATACACTTGTTTTGCTATAAAATAAATACAATATTTATGACAGAGTTGTGGGAATATTGTTCAGTTCATCGCATCTGTGGTGGAAGTGTTTGTACCAGTTTTTGAATCCCTACCTACAGTCTGTAAAATGATCTGTCAGTAAATATGTACATGTCCAAAAACAGCATATTAAATGTTAATATTGACATTAAATCATCATTTTAGAGACAGAAATAGTTGGTCTTATTTAGGACGAGTTTCAAAGGATGCTTAAGTTTCTCAAATTACAAACGCAATTATGGAATAATCATTATAATAGATGAATCATGTAACAATTTGCCATCAGGTACACACGACATCAACCAGTTTACTTCAATCACAACATAATTTACAAAATTACAAAAAAATCACGTAAAAGTCAACCGTTCGACGAATAAGTTAAAGGCAACAGAAAAGTTCAGTGATGTTGAAATGAGGTCCCCATATCACGTGAATGCTTACATCACAGTTGGTCTACATCTGATTATAAGAACTCTCAACAACCATTTATATCAATAATAATTAACGATAATTCGATATAATTACCGCCATGATGTTCATCTCCAGTTCCTAAGTGATACAAAGTCATAAAACGTAATACATACAGTGATGAATTGGAAAAACTTTAACCGTGAATAAGATATAAGCTCGATATTCGCGCGAAACACGTGTGGAGAACAAAATGAATATTTCAACGGGCATTTTATCATCCACAGAGTGAAATTCAAGACAGTCAAATGATTCATAAAGGATACTTGTTGTACATTCCTCTGTGTGGCAGTATCAGGAGACTGTGACTCTTTCAACAGCTGAAGGATTTGTCGGAGACCATTCTCCTCCGGCTGCCACGCCATCTTGCCCATTTGATCTTTACGTTAAAATAGTTTCGGGAATGATCGTCGAGTTCCGGTAAGTAATGCAATCCGGAAGCTGCCGGAAAGAACCGACTCCATGACGCTACAAAATGGTGGACAACGAATAACAAGACATCGTTACAGGTGAAAATAGGTTAGATATTGAAATACATGCGTTTTTGTAATGTAAAGTAACCCAATGTAATAACACTACTCTTACGATAATCATTACAAATGGAATGAGCTTCCTCCTTTTTTCAGGCCAATAAAGGCAATATCCCACAAAATATTCATACCAGCACTGTCACTGATTAGACTTTGTCTTCAAAACAATCTTTTGAAAGTATTTCCGCTTTTTTATCTTCCTCTGGCTGTTTAAGATTGCTGAAGTTGGTCTATATCCTTATAAAGTAGAAGTTTAGTGTAGTGCAGTATCGTTTGGACATCTGTTCCAGACCGTCATGTTGGCCTATTTCGGAACGGACAATTTGTCGAGCCATATCACATAAACTATTGACCTTCGTGGCCTTGCACAATTAAACCATTCACTAAAGAATACCATGAGTATATAATTTTTTGGCAAATTTACATATTTGTATGGTTGCAGTTAATTAACAGAGCGTACCTAGCGAAAAATTATTCTTCAGGGGTCTGAAACTGATGCACCAAGTATAAATACTCGGACAAGATTGTGACATGGTTTCATTACCAACGAAATCTAACAAATTTTCAAAGCTAAAAAAAATTAAGAAATAAAACGAAAAAAGTAAATGACAACTTACTTAATACTCTATGAGATATCCTTTTAGTCAGATAACACTTAATAGTCTCTTTGGAATTATCAATGGAAGTGCTTTCCATTGGAGTAATCTTTGACCAAATGCTCAGAATTTCACAACAACAGATCATCCTTACTCCTGATCCTTCCAACACCCGCCTGAAGTTTAACCATAATTTTTTAATATATTGTTTCTGGACTTCATGCTGGCCGATTCATCAATGTAACTCCATGTTTATGCATATAATTTTGGGTAGAATGTGCACGGTGACAAGGACATTGTCATCCTGAAATATATCATTTCCCATAGAAAAATGGCATGCTAATACTAGCCACAAATTGTCTTCAAGAATTTCCTGGTACTTAACAGCAGTTATGTTAACATTTACTGCCATGAAAGTCAAGTCAAAGGCATACCTTCCAACTTTCCCGATTCAGTTGAGAGTTTCCCAATTTTTAACTCCCTATCCCCACCTCCGAATCATATGGATCCAAATTGGGGTAATCTTACAATTTCAGAGATCCTGCTGGGTAGGTCATAATTATATATATAAATGACCTTGCTATATTTGTCAAATAGGAACAGTAACAAGTAAGACTGACCACCTGGCCACATAATCAAGGCCTAACAATGTAAGTGCACTGCCCAATTATCTAATTAGAGTCACCTGAATTAATCCTTGCTGACCACTAGGCTTGGGAACACTTGTACAGTTGACCCATTTAATGGTAAACCATTGGTTAGGACACACGAGAGGACCCTGGCAAATACTCAGTTAAAATGAGGTAATTATGCAGATAATTAAGTAGTTCTAACTGTATACACGGTACCTATTAGTCCAAATAATAGATTCAAGAAGTGATAGTTTGGAAAACTTTAAAAACTTCTTGGTTGCATCCCGAGTGAAAATTAAACAGACTAGAAACATTTCACTTGCTGAAAATTTGACAAAAATTACAAGCATTTTAGGTTCTTCCCAAAAAACATGATGGTGGGCAAACAGGAAGTTGCTAAATGTATGCAAAGTAGCCTGACCATCTTCATGTAATTTCCAGACTATTTCTTTTATGTCATTGCTCAATTACTTTCCTTTTTGGCCTGTCCTTTCCAAGCTAACATAATTGTAAACAAAGCAGACCGCAAAAATTATTGAAAAAATGAAATGTCACATGATGCTGACATCCAAAAAACAACTCTTTGAAACACCAACCTGATTTGTAAAAAGTTTTATTCAGAGACAAAACCATCAGCTGTTTCCTGAAGTGTAAACATTCTGCCATCTGACATCCAAAAATAACTGTTTGAAACACCAACCTGATTTGTAAAAAGTTTTATTCAGAGACAAAACCATCAGCTGTTTCCTGAAGTGTAAACATTCTGCCATCTGACATACAAAAATAACTGTTTGAAACACCAACCTGATTTGTAAAAAGTTTTATTCAGGGACAAAACCATCAGCTGTTTCCTGAAGTGTAATCTTCTTATCCAAATAGTTATTGCACTACACCATAAATGTTTCTTAGGCAAACAATTTCCTTTCATGGTTCAAACAGTTCCTGGTACAGGGACTAGGCCTAACCTCAGCACATCAATTATCTGCTCTGTCATTAGAACTGATGACTGTAGATTCTATGATATCTGATTCGTAACTGGTTACCATGTTATTCTGAATCTCACCCATTCTTTCCAATTTGATCATGATGGCATCATATTTTAATTGTTGTGATGGAACAAGTATATAACAGTAACTTATATCTTTGGCACATTACTTTCAAACCCCTTAAGGTATGTCAAATGCTATACTACATTAATGAGATGTAATCAAACAAATACATAAATGTATTGAAATGTGTTCAGACATACCATAATATTCATATAATTAATTGTTCAGTTAAACTTTTTTTTTCAAAGTTTCCACAGATACCAAACAAAATGCACCAACCTGAAATGACAGAGAAATGTCAGTCATGAATAATCACAATTTTAATACAGTATTTTCAATATGAGATGAGCTTGTTTGGAATGCAGTAGAAAAAGAAATTGCAAGGAGGCATTGCCTAATATATTCATGGATGATTTTTGTTAATGTAAATGACAAACAATGACACAACGCTGTAGAAATCTTAAGCTGGATTACTAGGGCCTTTTATCCGGGATGATGTTTGTAAAAAGTATATTAAGAATAAGTACATATCAATGAAATATATAATTATGATATTTAATGACGAATTAATTTATAATCACAGTTTTTTTTCCAGTATATGTTACATGTAAATGCAGACAGCAACCAAAATCATTGAATGTGTTATCAAACAGGTCAATAGTTCAGTTGATGTCTCGTAATAGCTGGTATATTACAAAAACTGGTACATTACAATAACAGGTACAATACAATAACAGGTACATGATAATAACTGGTACATCACAATAACTGGTACATGATAATAACTGGTATATTACAAAAACTGGTACATTACAATAACTGGTACATGATAATAACTGGTACATTACAATGACTGGTACATCACAATAACTGGTACATGATAATAACTGGTACATTACAATTACTGGTACATCACAATAACTGGAACATGACAATAACTTGTACATCACAATAACTATCAGAATAACTGGTACAATACAATAACTGGTACATGATAATAACTGGTATATTACAATAACTTGTACATGATAATAACTGGTACATCACAATAACTGGTACATGATAATAACTGGTACATGATAATAACTGGTACATTACAAAAACTGGTACATTACAATGACTGGTACATGATAATAACTGGTACATCACAATAACTGGTACATGATAATAACTGGTACATGATAATAACTTGTACATTACAATAACTGGTACATGATAATAACTGAAACATTACAATGACTGGTACATCACAATAACTGGTACATGATAATAGCTGGTACATCACAATAACTGGTACAATACAATAACGGGTACATGATAATAAGTGGTATACAACAATAACTGGTACATCACAATAACTGGTACATGATAATAACTGGTATATAACAAAAACTGGTACATTACAGTAACTGGTACATGATAATAACTGGTACATTACAATGACTGGTACATCACAATAACTGGTACATGATAATAACTGGTATATAACAAAGACTGGTACATCACAATAATTGTTACATGATGATAACTTGTACATTACAATAACTGGTACATGATAATAACTGAAACATTACAATGACTGGTACATCACAATAACTGGTACATGATAATAACTGGTATATAACAAAAACTGGTACATCACAATAACTGGTACATCACAATAACTGGTACATGATAATTGCTGGTACATGACAATAACTGGTACATCACAATAATTTGTACATTGCAGATTGGTTCATTTCAATAACTGGTTCATTACAATAACTTGTACATTGCAGTAACTGGTTCATTACAATAACTGGTTCATTACAATAACTGGTTCATTACAATAACTGCTTCATTACAATAACTTGTACATTGCAGTAGCTGGTTCATTACAATAACTGGTTCATTACAATAACTGGTACATTACAATAACTGGTATATCACAATAACTGCTTCATCACAATAACTTGTACATTGCAGTAGCTGGTTCATTACAATAACTGGTTCATTACAATAACTGCTACATTACAATAACTGGTATATCACAATAACTGGATCATGTACCAGATATTATGGTGTAGTAATATATAATTATTTAGCAAAGCATGTTCAGGTTTTGTTTCTGGATTTTGTAGAGAAGAACAATGGAAGTTTATAGGAAGAAGGAAGTAGTTCCTCTCCTTGAACGTGAATTTACGTTTCATCCCATGAATTCACAGAAGGAACAAAAGACATTTCAAGATGAACAAGAAACTGATGAAGTGGAAGAGAAATTTGAAGAAGAGATCCTGGCGATGGAAAACAGAAAGTGGAGGGGCGTGTCTTTGGTTTGGCAGGATGCTATTTTGCTGACACTTGACTTTCTACAGATATTTGCACTGATTCAGTCCATGGCCCTTCGCTGGACTTATTCATCTGACTGGCTGCAAAAGGGATATTTTTTCTTCTTGTTCAATTTGGATGTTTGGGAGTTCACCAAGCTTCATAACAATGTTTGGATTGATGTTAAGAGCTACTACACACCCAGTGCATCTGTCCCTTTGTCCTTCTGGTATATCACAGTCGGCTGGTTTTCTGGCATAGTAGGTTTAATTCTTTTGTTTGTGGCATTCTATGCTTTCTTAAAAATCCATCAGCCCAGACGACTCGGGAACAAGTTGGCATGGGTACGACGTATATTCTTTTACCTGGTGCAAATTCTTACACTTCCAATGGGAACAACCATCGGCCACCTTCTCCAATGTACAAACGGCAATGTAGTGGATGTGATGAACGACGTGGAGTGTTTTACAGGGATACACTGGCTGTATGTTACATTTGGCATCATCATTGCTATTTTTCTGTTCATTGTGTTCCCTGCCTATGTTGTTTTTAAGGTACGGAGGGAGTCTGTTGGTTCTTGTAGCAAACACCATGAGTCATTTCTGCTTCTGAAGGAGTCAGAGTATAAAATCGGATTAGGTAAAGCCTGGTTGTACAGCGATATGTACTTGTATTCGTCGTTTCGCTTCTGGGGTATATACCATAGAGTAGTTGTACAGATCGTGAAGATGATTTTGTTGATCATTTATGTGGCAACATTTAAGAATATTGTTACCCAGGCCTGGACTGTTGCTGCATTCCTCGCTATTTTCTTTGTCTTCTTCATCTTCATCCGACCTTACAGATTAACGAGTTTCAACATCATGCTTGGGATGAGTTATCTCCTCTTGTTAGGCCTCACCCTGATCGGAGCTATGAAGACTGAGTTCAATGCCTATACTCTAGATAATCCTTGGATGACACCCAGCTACAGTATGTGGCTTATTGGTTTGTGTATGGTATGCTGGGCCCTGATCTGGGTTGTATTTGTTATATATCTCATGTTCTATAAGGTACGCCATTGTTGTAATAGCAACAAACTGCCACTGTGGCCAACTTTTACCAGCTCTGACGAGGATTACATCAGTCCAGAAGCTAGAAAGTTCCTCAAGACTTTCCTCAGAGCTCGCATCATTCTGGGTAGGTTTGCAGTGTGTACCATAATTATCAATTAATTAGCCAGGATTTAGATTTTTTTTTTAGAATCATAACTCACTCATAATATATTTACCAACAAATAGCATTGTGATATAATAACACCCCCACCCCCTCACCTATTTAGAAATAAACATTTAAGTTTTAAGTTTAAACAATTGCATGAAGAGATTGTATTCTATTTGATATTTTTTTCTAACTTCACTTTTTTAATTTACAAATATTTTTCATTTTGCAGACAAAACTAAGGAGTCGCCTCCCATATTTGCTCAAGTTCATGACCTTGCTCAGCAGATCAAGGTTCTGAATGTTTTTTGTCGTGAAGCTGAATGCCTTGGTGATGCCCTTCATGGCATCATGTGGGACCTACTGGACGAGATGATTGATGTGCACTCTGACCTCTCACAGAAATCCCTGTTTGCTGGTCAGTTTTTGATGACTAGACATAAATTTATAATCAAAGTGTAATGTTGAAGTGTGTTGTGTTTGATATGTTTTATGACATGCCAAATATGTAGTGAGGTATGCTGTGTGGTATGTGAGGTATGTAGTGTGGTATGTGAGGTATGTTGTGTGGTGTGTGAAGTATATAGTGTGGTATGTGAGGTATGCAGTGAGGTATGTGAGGTATGTAGTGTGGTATGTGAGGTATGTAAGTATGATGTGTGGTATGTGAGGTATGCAGTGTGTTGCCAATTAGTATTGCCATTCTAACGTAATATACACTTTTTTGTGTCATTACAGAGACTGTAAAGGAGTCGATACGCTACACATCCCAAGAATTCCTCAAACTCATGCCATCCTTTACACAGAGGTTAGCGCAGCGTGACTATGACTTCATCCTCATCAATCCTGTGAAAAAACGCATGCTCCTCAAGATGTATTGCATGGGTAGGTCAAAGATCCATCAAGAATTTGTACAAAAATCTTTTGACTCCCTTTATACATGTTATGTGTCACTAGGATCCAGATAACGTACTGGTTATGTTGTTATTTATTGATCTACTTCAGTGACATAATTGTGAATTCTACCTTGAAAATAAACTGTTCCTTTGATATCTTGATAGTTAATACAAATATTCAAACATGACCAGTATAACAATTTTTAATATCAACTGGAAGATCATGTTTTACAATAATTTTGTTATTGGTATATGGCTTTCCTCTCTCAATATTAGCTGATATTGTGGATGTTTGAAAAATGTTGACTTTTATACACCTGTCAAAATTTTCAAGAGACTTTTTTAAAAATGATGTTGTTACTCTGTTTGTCTGTAGTAAACTTTGATTTGTCCAGAGATTTCTTCCTTTGCCTTTGTTTTCCTGTCTGGTATTTGATATTTTGGATCCAAACAGTTTATAAGTTTTCTAAAATTTGGACTGTTAACTAGTGAAAGTGGCATCAAATCTCCTGCAATGAAGTAAATTAAGGCATCTGTTATCTGACTGTGACGTGGATCATTTACAGAATATTTGTTGGTTGTCAAAACATATCTGTTCATACGAGTCTGGTCAACTTTTGATGGTGATGAGGACGAAGTCTCCTTGAGGGTCATATACTCATCCCTGTGCTTCCGCTGAAAAAAGGAACATCTTTTGTAGTTTGGGATATGCATATATAGTAACATGAGTGTGCATTTGAAATAACTGAAATTGAGTTAAATGAGCTAAAACAAACATCTTAAACCAAGCAAATTATAGTATAAAAGGGATTATAACTGAGCTGCTAGTTAGTGTGCTTCTTACTTTTGATGTGGTAATACACAAAAGGATACATGTAGCTAATTTTTAAAAGATATATTTTTTTTGCTTTTACTTTTAAAAGTTGAATTGAGAAACATTTGTAAAGCACTAAGTTAAACAAAATTATGTCTAAGAAGTAAATGGGTTTGTAAAAGAAATTTTTTACTTACCTTTAAATGGGTGAGAAAATTAGAGGTAGTTTTTGTGCTTCCCGAGATTACTGAGGTGTATATTTTGCACTTTGCTTTTATTGGCCCTTCAACTCCAGGTGGAACATCAAAATATAGAAGTGGTGTTTTTTTCGACATGATGGCAAGAAATGAAATGAAAACCTTCAAGTGTTTTCATAAATTCTCACTTGAAACTAACATATACCACCTGACCTGTTCAGTGTTCTTAAAAGTTCTCACTTTTACTTACATATGTATAGCACCTGACCTGTGTTCAGTGTTGTGGAAAGATATTCCTTTTCTGGGCTGCAAAACCCATGTCCACTCTGGTTATAAAAACTCATTATCTCATAATTATTAACTGGTGACCATAGCCCACAGGTACAGTCAATTTAAAGGTCGGAGTACAGGTAAACAATTATTAATTAATATAAATGATCCAGTGGCCTTTAAAAATCAATATATTTTTTGTTCTACATTGGCTTTTAAAATCTTTTTGTTGTAGTTTGCCTACGAAGATATAACTTCATAATCATGGTAATGTTAATTGGTCCTCAAGTAATTTAAAACCTGAATTAAAATACAACTAAAACACAAATAATAAATAAATATAGGGAAAAAAATTCAATACATTTAAAGCTATTTTCGACATTCACTCGTAATTTAAATGTAATCATGCTTACGTAATCAGAAAGTAATCAAAAAGTAATCAGAATTACAGGAAATTCTAGACCTGTAATTGATTAAATTACAATACAAGTAATCAGATTTTCCATGATTACTGATTACATTTGATTACATGCAAAAATGTAATCAATTACAGCTGATTACAATTACAATTACTGATTACCACATGTCTGTCCGGCCAGTGTCTGTGTTGATGAACGGCCAGTGTCTGTGTTGATGAACGGCCAGTGTCTGTGTTGATGAACGGCCAGTGTCTGGTGATGAACGGCCAGTGTCTGTGTTGATGAACGGCCAGTGTCTGTGGTGATGAACGGCCAGTGTCTGTGTTGATGAACGGCCAGTGTCTGGTGATGAACGGCCAGTGTCTGTGTTGATGAACGGCCAGTGTCTGTGGTGATGAACGACCAGTGTCTGGTGATGAACGACCAGTGTCTGTGTTGATGAACGGCCAGTGTCTGGTGATGAACGGCCAGTGTCTGCGGCGATGAACGGCCAGTGTCTGTGGTGATGAACGGCCAGTGTCTGTGTTGATGAACGGCCAGTGTCTGTGGTGATGAATGGCCAGTGTCTGTGTTGATGAACGGCCAGTGTCTGTGTTGATGAACGGCCAGTGTCTGTGGTGATGAATGGCCAGTGTCTGTGTTGATGAACGGCCAGTGTCTTTTGATGAACGGGCAGTGTCTGTGGTGATGAACGGCCAGTGTCTGTGGTGATGAACGGCCAGTGTCTGTGGTGATGAACGGCCAGTGTCTTGTGATGAACGGCCAGTGTCTGTGGTGATGAACGGCCAGTGTCTGGTGATGAACGGCCAGTGTCTGTGGTGATGAACGGCCAGTGTCTGTGGTGATGAACGGCCAGTGTCTTGTGATGAACGGCCAGTGTCTGTGTTGATGAACGGCCAGTGTCTGGTGATGAACGGCCAGTGTCTGTGGTGATGAATGGCCAGTGTCTGTGGTGATGAATGGCCAGTGTCTGTGGTGATGAATGGCCAGTGTCTGTGTTGATGAACGGCCAGTGTCTGGTGATGAACGGCCAGTGTCTGTGGTGATGAACGGCCAGTGTCTGTGGTGATGAACGGCCAGTGTCTTGTGATGAACGGCCAGTGTCTGTGTTGATGAACGGCCAGTGTCTGGTGATGAACGGCCAGTGTCTGTGGTGATGAATGGCCAGTGTCTGTGTTGATGAACGGCCAGTGTCTTTTGATGAACGGGCAGTGTCTGTGTTGATGACTGGCCAGTGTCTGTGGTGATGAATGGCCAGTGTCTGTGTTGATGAACGGCCAGTGTCTTTTGATGAACGGGCAGTGTCTGTGGTGATGAACGGCCAGTGTCTGTGTTGATGAACGGCCAGTGTCTTGTGATGAACGGCCAGTGTCTGTGGTGATGAACGGCCAGTGTCTATGGTGATGAACGGGCAGTGTCTGTGGTGATGAACGGCCAGTGTCTTGTGATGAACGGCCAGTGTCTGTGGTGACGAACGGCCAGTGTCTGTGGTGACGAACGGCCAGTGTCTGGTGATGAACGGCCAGTGTCTGTGGTGATGAACGGCCAGTGTCTTGTGATGAACGGCCAGTGTCTGGGTTGATGAACGGCCAGTGTCTGGTGATGAACGGCCAGTGTCTGTGGTGATGAATGGCCAGTGTCTGTGGTGATGAACGGCCAGTGTCTGTGGTGATGAACGGGCAGTGTCTGTGGTGATGAACGGCCAGTGTCTGTGGTGATGAACGGCCAGTGTCTTGTGATGAACGGCCAGTGTCTGTGTTGATGAACGGCCAGTGTCTGTGGTGATGAATGGCCAGTGTCTGTGTTGATGAACGGCCAGTGTCTGTGTTGATGAACGGCCAGTGTCTGTGGTGATGAATGGCCAGTGTCTGTGTTGATGAACGGCCAGTGTCTTTTGATGAACGGGCAGTGTCTGTGGTGATGAACGGGCAGTGTCTGTGGTGATGAACGGGCAGTGTCTGTGGTGATGAACGGGCAGTGTCTGTGTTGATGAACGGCCAGTGTCTGGTGATGAACGGCCAGTGTCTGTGGTGATGAACGGCCAGTGTCTTGTGATGAACGGCCAGTGTCTGTGTTGATGAACGGCCAGTGTCTGGTGATGAACGGCCAGTGTCTGGTGATGAACGGCCAGTGTCTGTGGTGATGAATGGCCAGTGTCTGGGTTGATGAACGGCCAGTGTCTGTGTTGATGAACGGCCAGTGTCTGGTGATGAACGGCCAGTGTCTGTGGTGATGAACGGCCAGTGTCTGTGGTGATGAACGGCCAGTGTCTGTGGTGATGAACGGCCAGTGTCTTGTGATGAACGGCCAGTGTCTGTGTTGATGAACGGCCAGTGTCTGGTGATGAACGGCCAGTGTCTGTGGTGATGAATGGCCAGTGTCTGTGTTGATGAACGGCCAGTGTCTTTTGATGAACGGGCAGTGTCTGTGTTGATGACTGGCCAGTGTCTGTGTTGATGAACGGCCAGTGTCTTTTGATGAACGGGCAGTGTCTGTGGTGATGAACGGCCAGTGTCTGTGGTGATGAACGGCCAGTGTCTGTGTTGATGAACGGCCAGTGTCTTGTGATGAACGGCCAGTGTCTGTGGTGATGAACGGCCAGTGTCTGTGGTGATGAACGGGCAGTGTCTTGTGATGAACGGCCAGTGTCTTGTGATGAACGGCCAGTGTCTGTGGTGATGAACGGCCAGTGTCTGTGGTGATGAACGGCCAGTGTCTGGTGATGAACGGCCAGTGTCTGTGGTGATGAACGGCCAGTGTCTTGTGATGAACGGCCAGTGTCTGTGTTGATGAACGGCCAGTGTCTGGTGATGAACGACCAGTGTCTGTGGTGATGAACGGCCAGTGTCTGTGGTGATGAACGGCCAGTGTCTGTGGTGATGAACGGCCAGTGTCTTGTGATGAACGGCCAGTGTCTGTGTTGATGAACGGCCAGTGTCTGGTGATGAACGGCCAGTGTCTGTGGTGATGAATGGCCAGTGTCTGTGTTGATGAACGGCCAGTGTCTTTTGATGAACGGGCAGTGTCTGTGTTGATGACTGGCCAGTGTCTGTGGTGATGAATGGCCAGTGTCTGTGTTGATGAACGGCCAGTGTCTTTTGATGAACGGGCAGTGTCTGTGGTGATGAACGGCCAGTGTCTGTGGTGATGAACGGCCAGTGTCTGTGTTGATGAACGGCCAGTGTCTTGTGATGAACGGCCAGTGTCTGTGGTGATGAACGGCCAGTGTCTGTGGTGATGAACGGGCAGTGTCTGTGGTGATGAACGGCCAGTGTCTTGTGATGAACGGCCAGTGTCTGTGGTGATGAACGGCCAGTGTCTGTGGTGATGAACGGCCAGTGTCTGGTGATGAACGGCCAGTGTCTGTGGTGATGAACGGCCAGTGTCTGTGGTGATGAACGGCCAGTGTCTGTGTTGATGAACGGCCAGTGTCTTGTGATGAACGGCCAGTGTCTGTGGTGATGAACGGCCAGTGTCTGTGGTGATGAACGGGCAGTGTCTGTGGTGATGAACGGCCAGTGTCTTGTGATGAACGGCCAGTGTCTGTGGTGATGAACGGCCAGTGTCTGTGGTGATGAACGGCCAGTGTCTGGTGATGAACGGCCAGTGTCTGTGGTGATGAACGGCCAGTGTCTTGTGATGAACGGCCAGTGTCTGTGTTGATGAACGGCCAGTGTCTGGTGATGAACGGCCAGTGTCTGTGGTGATGAACGGCCAGTGTCTGTGGTGATGAACGGCCAGTGTCTGTGTTGATGAACGGCCAGTGTCTGGTGATGAACGGGCAGTGTCTGTGGTGATGAATGGCCAGTGTCTGTGGTGATGAACGGGCAGTGTCTGTGGTGATGAACGGCCAGTGTCTGTGGTGATGAACGGCCAGTGTCTTGTGATGAACGGCCAGTGTCTTGTGATGAACGGCCAGTGTCTGTGTTGATGAACGGCCAGTGTCTGGTGATGAACGGCCAGTGTCTGTGGTGAGTGACCAATGTTGTTTTGTTGTAGGGATTTTTCTGAATGGTCGAACTGAGAAGATAACCAAAGCTCAGATGCTGACCAAACCTGCTCTAGACACTATCTGGCAGGAAACTGACCACAGGAGTGACGTGGAAGGTCAGTATTTTAACAATGAGATGTATTAGTTATACTTGGGTATGATTCCTATCATGTGTACAATCGTTATCTAGGGTTAGCTGGTGGCAACTAAACTTAAGCCTTTTAAAACATCTTGTAGAGACCCTACCATGTAGCCTGCATTGACAGATTGTCCACAAGTATTAGGTTAAATGATGTATAACAGTATGCTGATCACAGAACAGTATCTTATACTGAGTAGCCAAATATACCTGTGGGTACACATCACAGTGAACAGTGACCACTGTTTATTCTCTCTCCTCAGTGGACTAAGATGTTGAATGGTGACATTTTGAGCTACCATGTTAACTTTCCCTGAAAAAATGGCTTGTAAAATGCTTTCGTTAAGAAAAAAACAGAAAGTCCAGTTCACAGGTAGCTTGCAAATCTTAAGGAATTCCCAGGTGTAAAATAAGTGTAAAGTCAGTGAGATATATGCAGGGAGTCACAACGTAAGGGACCAAGGCAAATATATGAGTAAGATTTGAGAAAGAATCATCCAGTATTTTTCAAGTAACAGTGATAACAAACTTTAGATCCAAGATGGTTGCCCAGTAATGATTTTGTTTTTCCAATCAGTCTCAAAATGATGTTGACAAAATCAGAAACAATTGTGAACATAATGAAATTCGGAAAAGATTCATAAAGTATATTCCAAGATATAATGACAACAGGAATTGTGTAAAATGCTTTAAAATAAAAACATTTCAAAGTGAGACAGGTGTCCCAGATATACAGTGGTATATATATATTACAGAGGGTTACTATGAAGACCTGTATCCGGACCCCTTGGAAATCCAATCGGAATCTTCAGTCGACTTGTCCTTGGAAAGTGCAGACTCCGATGATGTAAGCTTTACCTCCACAGTTAGAAAACTCAGAAAATTTACTCTGTAATATACAGAAGCTGTTTACACTGTCATAGCAAAACCCTGAAAATTTACTCTGTGATAAACAGAAGCTGTTTACACTGTCATAAGCAAAACCCAGAAAATTTACACTGTGATAAACATAAAACCAGAAAGTTCACATTGTGTTGAACAGAACCTCAGAAAGTTTTCACTGTGATAAAGAGAACCTCAGAAAGTTTACACTGAGATAAAGAGAACCTCAGAAAGTTAACACTGTGATATACAGAACCTCAGACAGTTTACACTGTGATATACAAAACCTCAGAAAGTTAACACTGTGATAAAGAGAACCTCAGAAAGTTAACACTGTGATATACAGAACCTCAGACAGTTTACACTGTGATATACAGAACCTCAGACAGTTTACACTGTGATATACAGAACCTCAGAAAGTTTACACTGTGATATACAGAAGCTGTTTACACTGTCATAAGCAAAACCCAGAAAATTTACTCTGTGATAAACAGAAGCTGTTTACACTGTCATAGCAAAACCCAGAAAATTTACTCTGTGATAAACAGAAGCTGTTTACACTGTCATAGCAAAACCCAGAAAATTTACTCTGTGATAAACAGAAGCTGTTTACACTGTCATAAGCAAAACCCAGAAAATTTACTCTGTGATAAGCAGAAGCTGTTTACACTGTCATAGCAAAACCCAGAAAATTTACTCTGTGATAAACAGAAGCTGTTTACACTGTCATAGCAAAACCCAGAAAATTTACTCTGTGATAAACAGAAGCTGTTTACACTGTCATAAGCAAAACCCAGAAAATTTACACTGTGATAAACATAAAACCAGAAAGTTCACATTGTGTTGAACAGAACCTCAGAAAGTTTACACTGTGATAAAGAGAACCTCAGAAAGTTTACACTGAGATAAAGAGAACCTCAGAAAGTTTACACTGTGATAAAGAGAACCTCAGAAAGTTTACACTGTGATAAAGAGAACCTCAGAAAGTTTACACTGAGATATACAAAACCTCAGAAAGTTAACACTGTGATAAAGAGAACCTCAGAAAGTTTACACTGTGATATACAGAACCTCAGACAGTTTACACTGTGATAAACAGAACCTAAGAAAGTTTACACTGTGATAAACAGAACATCGGAAAGTTTACACTGTGATAAACAGAACCTCAGAAAGTTTACACTGTGATATACAGAACCTCAGAAAGTTTACACTGTGATAAACAGAACTTCAGAAAAGTTGACACTGTGATATACAAAACCTCAGAAAGTTTACACTGTGATATACAAAACTTCAGAAAGTTTACACTGTGATAAACAGAACATCGGAAAGTTTACACTGTGATAAACAGAACCTCAGAAAGTTTGCACTGTGATAAACAGAACCTCAGAAAGTTTACACTGTGATAAACAGAACCTCAGAAAGTTTACACTGTGATAAACAGAACATCGGAAAGTTTACACTGTGATAAACAGAACCTCAGAAAGTTTACACTGTGATATACAGAACCTCAGAAAGTTTACACTGTGATAAACAGAACTTCAGAAAAGTTGACACTGTGATATACAAAACCTCAGAAAGTTTACACTGTGATATACAAAACTTCAGAAAGTTTACACTGTGATAAACAGAACATCGGAAAGTTTACACTGTGATAAACAGAACCTCAGAAAGTTTGCACTGTGATAAACAGAACCTCAGAAAGTTTACACTGTGATAAACAGAACCTCAGAAAGTTTACACTGTGATAAACAGAACATCGGAAAGTTTACACTGTGATAAACAGAACCTCAGAAAGTTTACACTGTGATATACAGAACCTCAGAAAGTTTACACTGTGATAAACAGAACTTCAGAAAAGTTGACACTGTGATATACAAAACCTCAGAAAGTTTACACTGTGATATACAAAACTTCAGAAAGTTTACACTGTGATAAACAGAACATCGGAAAGTTTACACTGTGATAAACAGAACCTCAGAAAGTTTGCACTGTGATAAACAGAACCTCAGAAAGTTTACACTGTGATAAACAGAACCTCAGAAAGTTTACACTATGATATACAGAACTTCAGAAAAGTTTACACTGTGATATACAAAACCTCAGAAAGTTTACACTGTGATAAACAGAACCTCAGAAAGTTTACACTGTGATAAACAGAACCTCAGAAAGTTTACACTGTGATAAACAGAACCTCAGAAAGTTTACACTGTGATATACAGAACCTCAGAAAGTTTACACTGTGATAAAGAGAACCTCAGAAAAGTTTACACTGTGATATACAAAACCTCAGAAAGTTTACACTGTGATAAAGAGAACCTCAGAAAAGTTTACACTGTGATATACAAAACCTCAGAAAATTTACACTGAGATATACAAAACATCAGAAAGTTTACATTGTGATATACAGAACCTCAGAAAGTTTACACTGTGATAAACAGAACCTCAGAAAAGTTTACACTGTGATATACAAAACCTCAGAAAGTTTACACTGTGATAAACAGAAACTCAGAAAAGTTTACACTGTGATATACAAAACCTCAGAAAGTTTACACTGTGATAAACAGAACCTTAGAAAGTTTACACTGTGATAGACAGAACCTCCGAAAGTTTACACTGTGATATACAAAACCTCAAAAAGTTTACAGTGTGATAAACAGAACCTCAGAAAGTTTACACTGTGATATACAAAACCTCAGAAAGTTTACACTGTGATGAAGAGAACCTCAGAAAGTTTACACTGTGATATACAAAACCTCAGAAAGTTTACACTGAGATATACAAAACCTCAGAAAGTTTACACTGTGATATACAGAACCTCAGAAAGTTTACACTGTGATAAACAGAACCTCAGAAAAGTTTACACTGAGATATACAGAACCTCAGAAAGTTTACACTGTGATATACAAAACCTCAGAAAGTTTACACTGTGATATACAAAACCTCAGAAAGTTTACACTGTGATAAAGAGAACCTCAGAAAGTTTACACTGTGATATACAAAACCTCTGAAAGTTTACAGTGATAGATATAACCTTTAAAAGTTAAAATTCTAATGTCTAATTTCTATGGTTGATCATCAGTGAGAAGATGTAGTTTAGATATAAAGCTTATTTAAGGCTTTCTGATGTTATACATAGGATATGCCTTTTATTACAGGATGTCAGCTTCAACAGAATGTATGGACAACTTCCTCAGGTGGAGACCCTCAAACCAGATTTCTATCGGTAATTCTAACTAAATTTTCTTTGCCTACTAGAAATGGACTTATTAATAGACCTCACCTAATTAATGGAAAGTGGTGTGTGTGTTTTCTATAGCAGTCACTTTCTCTGTCCTTCAGTCTGTTTATCTCCATCCATGGAAGGTATGTAAGCCAACTTTGGCATGTGATTTACATATGTTGTCAAGGAAGTGTTGTTCTGGTCTTTACTTACCTGTGTCCCTCAAATGTGACTGTGAATGTAAATTGTTGAAAACTAGTTATATTGCAGAAATCCTGTATGTTAGTAGTTGTTTTAGAAGGTTGGTTTATATTATATAAGGCCCTGATCACTTTGTCTACTTTTATAAAAAAAAGGTCTTATCTAGAAATGATTTAATGTCACTGGTGACAACACAAAAGGCAAGATAGTATTCCAACAATAAGCCCATGTCTAGTAATAAGCCAACCCATATATTATGCCATCCAGTAGCATTACCAAAGATAATTCTTTCAATATCAATAAGCCCATCTCAGACCTAGCATTACAGGTAATGTGTTTGTCCATTAGGCATATTGTCTTGTTATAAGAGCCCCGCCCCTTGGCTTTAAGTTGCAACCTTACAGGGTATGTGTTGTTCCATTAGGCATATTGTCTTGTTTTAGGACCCCCCTTAATGTTGAGTTACAGCCTTAAACATATTATGTTTGTCCACTGGGCTTATTGTCTTGTTAAAAGGCTCCCTCCACGACTTTACAGGCAATGTAATGGTATTCTGGGCTTAATGTCCCACCCATAATAAGGCAGTCCCTGACTTAGCATTACTGGGGCTGTGTTGGTCCACTGGGCTTATTTTTTTACAGACAATATACCATCAGTAAACCCTTTAAAATTTTGTTTTTCAGATCAATGAATTCCCCGCGCCCTGGATCTGGATCTTCTGCATCACTCCGCCCTGATTCCGCTTTGTCTATAACACGTCCAGGGTCAGCGTCATCGCAGATTCGTTCTGGATTAGCAGCATCCCTTCCCAGGTCTGCAGCCTCTCTCCAGCACCCTTCATCTGGCTTCTTTCAGCGCCCATCGTCTGGTAACTCACATGGGAGTCAGGGCCATGATAATCCAGGGTTTATTCCGGAGGAGGAAGAGGCCCTACCGGGGTACATAGAAGCAGTTGGTGATCGTCCAGCCAGTCGAGAGAGCATCAGTGTCATTGATAGTAAACAAACCGGTTAGTTGTAACTCTATAGTTTATGAAAAAATCAATCTTTTCAATGATATATTAATGATAAGAAAAGTGTCATAAAGTTGCAAATGAAATTCTTTATCTACTCTTGTTTATCTGAAAAATGAAAATAGCCCACAGCCAATATGTAAGAAATGTGTTTTTTGGGTTTTTTTTCTAGATTTGGGGCCTGAAGGGAATAATATACCAGACTTGTTACAAGCTGCTGATGCTGTGATCGACATGGAAACACCAGCCATACCATCACATGATTCTCCAAAAAAGAAAAAATTGATGAAGAGAAGTTCAAGAAACAAACTGGCTGGTAGACGAGAATCTAATGCCTAAGATCTGTGAGGAAGTCTATATTGAAAGGACAGACAAAAGAAAAATACCTTTATTATTATTGAAACAGGCACCAAATGCAAAACCTGACCAATTTTGTTTTTAAAGGTCGTGAAGCGATAGCTCCAATAAATCATGATGTTGGAGAACTGAAAATTTGAAACTGATTATTTGACATTTGTTGCAAAGAAAGTCACAACCTTTTGAATAGACATGTACTTATATCATGTGGTTTAATGAATTTGTTAATTAAAGAACTAATTACAGTTTTTTTATATATATATATAACCTAGCATGAAAAATAGGTCACATTTTGTATAATCAAAAAGCAAACTATTTTTACTAATGATTTTTTGTAAGCTATGATATTTCAAAAATGACATGTTGATGTATTTGTCAATGAATTGTATGTCTTGTGATTAATATTTATCAATACCCCAGCATGAGCTTCATATTTCAGATTGTTGATCTAAAATAGTAATTACATTAGTATTTGTTTTTCTTGAAAATTTCAGAAATTCAAATTCTTCTCTTTGTGATTTTTTGAAATCAAAACTTCTAGCAGGTAAATGCTCAAAGAAGGAAAATAATAACATCGACACAAAAGAAAAACATGAAAAAAGTGACATTTCTTGTTGATAATTGCGTGTAAGTGCTGTGGTAGTGAAACATTTAACAGTCTACTGGACCCGAATCATAGCTTTTTAGGTAATCTCAGTCTCAAGATAACCTATTACGATTTCATTTTGTCCGGCATTGTGCATCATGCTTCGTAAACGTTTAACATTTTCAACCTGGAAAACCCCGAAACCGATTTCAATGAAAATTTCCAAAAATCTTCCATGGCTAATGACAACAATATTTTAAATTATATTGTCCCCAACCCCCAAGGGTCTGAGGGGCTGGGCCAAATATGGGCCAAATTGACTGAAATTTCAAAGATGTTTTACTATTCCTGGATGGAAAGCAGAAAATGTTATGCACAGTTTACATCATTTCTCTGACACGTTACAAGAAGCATTGTAACTAAGGTGACTGTTAAGACCCTTAGGCCTCTTGTTTAAATTTTAGATTGAAATTAAAATTTGACTTAATGCAGTGTTAAACCAAAATCTGAATATGCATGCCATCTGGCTGGGATAGTGCTATGCATTAAATATAGAGAAAACTGTTTGTTAAAAAGTGACAACCTGGTGTTATCTTCAGAGATTTTGTTTTACTGTTGATGATGTAGGTTTACATTGGTGGCAGGTCCACTGCTATTTTCTGTTTAATGATTCCAGGTGTGTTTATTAACAAGTAGGTTCAGGTTGTTTTGTTTTTTGTTGTAAAATTTTGTTTATTGTGTCACTAAGAATTTGTTTACTCTGTAATGTTATGTAAATGCAATGTAATTGTATATAGAATGCATCTCTGGTCGTCTTTGATAAAAAGTTTCAGCCAGACACACAGAACCAGACCTTGCTCTGGTTATTTATAGTAAAACAGTTATGTTTTAGCTATTTTAAGGCCCTGATATATGCAACTTTCACTAACAAAAAATTAAAGGAAAAAATGAATCTGTTTATGTTCATGGAGTAACAATTATCCAAACAAATAGAGTAACAATTATCCAAACAAATAGAGTAACAATTATCCAAACAAATAGAGTAACAATTATCCAAACAATATCTAAGAATATATTGTGCATTGACTTTTATATAAAAACAGCACCCTTTGTAACACGTGCCTCCATTTACAGTCATAGCTGAATGACTATACACTAGCATTCTACCTGTGATATTATATCATGGAAAGCACACGGCATATAAAACATTGTTTACCTGTAAACACTCCTAGGCCAAGTATGTACATTAAATAAGAATCCTAAAGTTTCTGACTCAGATTTGAAGGTCGAATAGACTGATTTTCCATCCAATCTTTATACATTTAGGGTTTTCTCTAACTAGGTATATAAAAACAATTTTGTGATTGCTTCTTCTCAGATAACAGCATAAAATGGTGTAATATCCATAAAGCAGCTTTAAAAATGGCATTGTCGTGTTGTGAAATCTGAAGTCACACTGACATCAAAGAATATATCAACTTTTTTGGACACCACTTTACTTTGTGTTTGGTTTGGATTTTGTTTCATTTTTTCTTCCTTTGAAAAATAATAAAAAGACAAATCAATGGTTTCCCATTAAATAGATACATTTCACTCGTTTCATACAATATATAAATATACTTTTCATGAGTGCGATATCCGCTGTGTATCATTTCATCACATTTTTTTTTAAATTAGTAAAAATTTCTCCATATTGGGAAGCATCATGTAATAAGATGTTTTATAGATTTTAATTTTTGTCAGTGACCAATTGTTTAAGTAATGACTTTTTATCAATAATATCTATAAATATCTTTTACATCTATGTATAGCATTTTATTCCGTCCTTTTAGTGCAATGCTAATAAAACTCCACCTTATGTTATAATATCCGTCCACCCTATGTTTGGCTGTAGTTAGTTATATACTTGAGAGCTGGGTCTCTATAATTCTTGACAGCTGTATGTATACAATGATAATTTCTATGATGTTACAATGATTACATAAATGTACAGCAGATTCCATTTAATGTCGTTACTTACGGAAGGAGATGTATGATGAAGAGAATTGAGATATAAAGTTAAGTATGATTTTAAGTGGGATCTTCTGAAAGGATATGCCTGTTTTTTTCAAGGCAGATATACCTGTGATCTGTTACCATTTAAAAGTTTATTAAAAAATGAACTTGGCCATAATTTGTAAGTAACAAAAAATTATATTTTTTATGTTAAATAATTTCGGATGTATTACAGTAATAAGAAAAAGATTTATATAACATTGTAAATAAAATTTTTTTCCATTCATTTCAGTTTCTTTGTTAAGCTTTTAATCATAAGTAATTTTCATAAGACCACTGACCTTTAGGATTATTTAGACAACATCTGTAGTCACTTACTGAATATCTAGCCCTGCAATATTATGAGCAGTTAATTGGTTCATAAACATGTTTATTGTTAACTGAGCTCATTAACTCAAAATTCCAGATGGCTACCCATCAGATATGGTGTTAGCTCACCTGGCACAAAGGGCCAGGTGAGCTTATAGCATAGTGTGGCAACCGTCATCCATCCATCATCATTTTAGGTCACTGGAGATAAAAGTGACCTATTGTGATCCCATTTTGTCTGGTGTCATGTGTGGCGTATCATGTGTCATAAACTTTTAATATTTTCACCTTCTTGGAAAACTACTGAACTGATTTTAATGAAATTTGACAAAAACCTGCCAAAAATGCACTGAATTTGTAAATTGTATGGTCCCAACCACCAGGGGCCTGAGGGGCTGGGCCAAAATGAGTCAAATTGATTGAAAACTTCAAAAACAAAACCCAGGGATGGTAGAATCAAGTACCCAACATGGATGGAAAGGCCTTCAGATGCTTTACCAAAATTGTAAATTTCCTGACCCAGAGTCACATTTCCAGCTGAGGAGGGGCTTAAGATCACGATAGTTTATATAGGAAGCTTAATTTTCTGAACTTTTTTTTCCTGTTGGTTATGATTATTTGGCTATGTGTCCCAAAGGGTCAGAATGATCTAAAGCCATCATGTTTCATCCATCATCATGCACTGTGTGTAAACTTTCCATTCCAATGACTTCTTGACAAAAAGTAAAATGCCCAGGATGCTAATATTGGACCTGTAGCATGTTTGGATGAAGGGCTACCAAGTTTGATAAAATGAATTAGGTTGACCCACTTTCAAGGTCACAGGAGTCAAAAGTGTTGAAATATTTTAACAACTTCTTCTCAATAACCAAAAGGCTGAGAGAACTGATATTGGGTTTGTAGCATGCTGGGATAAAGTGTTACCAATTTTGTTCATGTGATTGACTTTTTCTCTTTTTAAAGGTCAAAGGGGTCAAATGTGTTAAAATCTTCAAACCACCTCTTCTTCATAATTAAAAGGTCCAGGCTGTTGATTATTGGTTCATAGTTGATAAAGGGCTACCAATTTATTCAAATAATTGACTTTGATCAATAATCAAGGTTTGGTCAAACAGTGTGAGTTTTTAAAATTTCTTTTTAACAAGCAATAGGTCTGGAGTAATGATATTTTTGTAGTAGGATGTATAAAGGATGTGATTCAAGATTTGCAGAAAATAATTTTATAAACCAACAATGTCTTCTATGTAAGCTTTAGTGTAATTAAGCAATTTCCTTTAGGCCTATTTGGCCTCATTCATATATATGTCTTTACAGTCTGTGGGCCACTTGTTAATTTAGGATGACAGTTTGATGATATGCCCAAATTGACCTCCACTGGGCTCCAGGGGCTGTTGGATGGGGCCAAAAACTGGCCAAATTCACTGAAATTTCAAAAATCTTCTCAATACTGTCTGATGGTGCTTTACCAAAGTTGTAAATTTCCTTACCCTAGGGTCTTGTATTTACCCATGAGAAGGGGGTAAAATTTACTCTATTTTATATTGGAAAATAACATTTTTGAGTGTAATCTATTTGCTTTTATAAATAGTTCAAACTTGGTTAGAATTATTAGTATAAGCCCAGTTTAATGAGATTCACATATTGACCTCTAGTTTCTCTAGCGACAGTGAAGGCCTTTGGGCCTCTTGTTCTACAAATTGATACTAGTCATGAATGACTGAGAAGATTTGGCCATATTTGGTCAGAAGCCTCCTTCGGAGAAAGGGAACAAAATTTGTAGAAATGGTGGGTCCCCAGGGGCACGAGTTTCGGGGCCCAAAATGGGAAATTTTGCAAGATCTTGAAAACCTTTCTCCTGTTGGGGAATTGTTGCATTTTGCCTAGATTTGGTAACAAGAGGCCCAAGGGGCCTTAACGGTCACCTGAGGAATATATGTCAATATTCTGGGGATTTTAAAATGTTGCAAAAATGTAACAACACTTGTGCAGGACCATGTGTAAAACATCTGTACCAAGTTTGAACATGACCGACCCAATGGTTCTTGAGAGGAAGTCAATAATGTCTTAGCCAAACAGAGGCCAGGGTGGCCATCTTGGATTTTGAATCGCCCCCAAAAAGTTCAAACATTTGCCAGGACCTTGTGTAGAACATTTGTATCAAGTTTCCCCTTTTCCCCCCTATTGGGGCCACACCCTTTTTCTTCCCATGGTTCTTGAGAAGAAGTCATTTAAAGAAGGTTTTTACATATGGCCCCTTTTACACCCCTTATGGGCCCCAAAAGGGAAATAATCACTTTTTCAACATAATTTCATATGTCCTTCACTAAGGGATGCTCTCTACCAAATTTGGTTGAAATCGGTCAAAGTTGAATTTCTGACCCTTTTGAGTGACCCCTAGTGGGGCCGTTTTTGACCCGATTTTTTTTCTTTCGCAAACTTTGTAGACCTTGCCATAAGGACCCTAAATATCAAATATGAATTTAATCTGACTGTTGTTTTACCTAATTTTACCCCCTTTTCACCTCTCCTGGGGCCCCTATTGGGGCCACACCCTTTTTCTTCGCAAACTTGAAGCGGCTTCTCATGGGGATGCTTTGTGTCAAGTTTGGTCAAAATCCATCCCATGGTTCTTGAGAAGAAGTCATTTAAAGAAGGTTTTTACATATGGCCCCTTTTACACCCCTTATGGGCCCCAAAGGGGAAGTAATCACTTTTTTCAACATAATTTCATATGTCTTTCACTAAGGGATGCTTTCTACCAAATTTGGTTGAAATCGGTCAAAGTTGAATTTTTGACCCTTTTGAGCGCCCCAAGTGGGGCCGTTTTTGACCCAATTTTTTTTTTCTTTTGCAAACTTTGTAGACAGATTTAGCTAATTTTACCCCCTTTTCACCCCTTCTGGCGCCCCTATTGGTGCCACGTCCTTTTTCTTCACAACCTTGAATGAAGCGGCTTCCCATGGGGATGCTTTGTGCCAAGTTTGGTCAAAATCCATTCAGTGGTTCTTGAGAAGAAGTCAAATATGTGAAAAGTTAACAACGCACGACGACAGACAAATCATGATGGCAATAGCCTTCGGCTCAGGCGACCTAAAAAGCATTCTTGGGTGAAGAATCAGTTTTGTGTAAATGGTGGGTGACCCCCTAGGGACAGAGGGTTGGTGCTATATGGGAAAATAGGTATGGTGTGTGGTGATGGGTGCTTAGATATATTAGTTGTGATGAAGAAATTTCAGCAGAGCACAGCCATGTCAGAGATATAGGCCCTATGGGCCTAATGTTTTCTGTAAAATTGAGATGATTTAGTTTCAGCAAAGACCACAGATAAAAGGCAGTTTGTAGAGCTCACTATCTGATGACAACAGACAAAAAATAACAAAGTCATGAATGGACTTTCAACGATTTATTATTGGACTGTCTCTAGAGACAGTTCTAGACAAAGAAAATATAAGAGTGGGTCTATGGGTACATATGTAGTAGTGTAATAGTATTGATGGTTCTACACCATTATAATAATCATCACTAGGAACCAGACCAAAAAATGTTTCTATCACATACGATGAGCATGAGAGACTATGACCTACGTTACCACGACAACAGTATACAGGGAACAGTGCTGAGAGGGACACCTTTATACAGGAGTGACAATGGACACACTAACCTGACAGCTGTGTTACAAGTCCACAAATAAGTATATATTCTAATGGTACACTGATGATAAAAGATATTCTCACAATATGCTACATAGTAGGTGTTCACATCACCTTGTAATATAAGCACTTTGTGACAACGAACCATCATACTTTGACAGATATCTGGATAAAAGATTTTCTCTATCAAAGCTTCCATGTATAGGACTAACACAAAAAGACAAGGTTGATCATTTTATTTTTTGGTCTTGTTCTGAATGAATTTTAGACATTCGTATGTTTATTGACTTCTAAAACAAGAGCGACATTCTGCAATGAATGTGTTAGGGACATCCTGACAAGATGTTGGCCTCTTTGTAATACATGGCTGACCAATAAACCATGTTGACCAAATAGTGGTCTATTTGTAACAGCTAGCTGACCAGTAAAACATGTTGACCCACTGTTGGCCTCTTTGTAACACCTAGCTGACCAGTAAAACATCTTGACCAACTGTTGGTCCCTTTGTAACGCATGACTGACCAGTAAACAATGCTGACCAACTGCTGGTCTCTTTTTAACACCTGGCTTATCAGTAAACTATGTTGAACAGCTATTGATGTCTTTTTAACACCTGGCAGACCAATAAACTTTGCTGACCATTTATGGGTCCCATAACACCTGGCTGACCAGTTACTTTGCTGACCATTTCTGGGTCTCATAACACCTGGCTGACCAGTTACTTTGTACACACAGTTTAGTTTATAGCAATGACTGAAAGAGAGTTATAACATATATGAGTAAAATTGTAGAAGACTATGGAGGTTTAAGAAATGTTCGTAGTCTAATATTGTGACCATATCTATTGACTATCAGAGAAATATATACATATAATGAACAAAGTGTGGCAGATCACATAGGAAAAAGTTTGTGTCCAATGGAATGTTCTTACAACAAAAGCTTCAAATCAAACTCATCTGTATCTTTCTCAATATGTTGATTACAATAAAAAATCTATCTTCAGGATGAGCTAAGTGAATTCTCCAGACTTTGGAATGGAAATGTATACCGGTAAATAAGTTTAAGATAAAATTGTAAGCCAAATGGTTGTTCAGGAAATCTGTAGTCTAATTTGGAATGTAAACAAGTTTTATGTAAGTCATATAACACTTTGGATTTCACAAGAGAACAAGGTCAGGGTCATTACACAACACAAAACAATTTGAGACATGACCTTCACCTTGGAATGATTGTAAATTATTAATCTCTCAAATATTAGAACAGATTAACTGAATAAAATTATAATTTTAAAAAAGTAAAACAAGTTGATTCACAACCTAATAAATCTATAGGGATTTAACAACATAGAGAATAACAAATTATATATAAATATTAACACAGTACAGTGTATATAGGATGTTTACTCTTATCCAATCATCACAATTTTATCTATGATAGTCACAGGTATAGATTAATCACTCATCATATACATTGTACAAAGCAGAAAAAAATATGACAAAACATTTTTTTGAATAAAAACATGAAGCAGCATGGTAAATATTGCAGCAAAATATTGGTTGAGTCAATAAGTTTGGGTAACCCGTCCAAGAAGACAACTTTGTTAATAAATCTTTTATCTCTATGTGATGTGGACAGTGTTATCTCAACCCATGAAAGGATATGTCAAGATTGATTGTATCGGGGTAAGAAGTCCCAAATACTATGAGAATATTGCACTTATAGATGACAAAGTACTGTCATTAAAAAGCGGATTTCTAGATCAGGATATGGAAACTTGTCATCGGTAATACAGAAATATTGTGGTCACTGGTAACATTAATTTTAACCTTTGTTATATTGTAATATGACAAGTAAAAAGCAACTTCTTCTGAACCACAGATCCCTATTTTAAAATGCAACTACTGAGAAGTGAGCTTTATTGTTTGGTCACGTGGTCAACACCAGTAAAATTCTCTCTGAATTTCTAGGGTAACTCTTACATCCTCAGCTTGTGTGGAACTGGTGGAACATACGGTACTTGCCTTGATAGGCTAAACAAGGGACATAACTCATAATAATCCATCAAAACTATTGAATTCATCTTCAACCTTGAACACTTCAGTAGCAGGAATACTGTAATTGGAACTATGGGATTCAGATTATGTTTTTTGCTTTTGTTTAGAGAAATAGTTACGTATAACCAAGGGAGATGATTTGAGTAGAGTTGAATGTTTTGACAATAAATCTTTATAATGAACACAACTAATACAGAGTAAAACAAAACTAATGAGGAATTAGGACAAAATTCAGCAATAGAAAGTATAATGAAATGTAAATTTTTTTTTCTCTCGTTACATCTCGGTAAAACATGATTGTGGAGATATATATCATGCTCTCTCATTCACAGAAAACATTGATAGTGAATCAACAAAACCAGTGGATTTCATTAGACAAAACACTGCTGTGACAGCTTATACAATATCATCCAGCTTGTTGATATATCAGTTCAATTCCATAACAAGAAGTTCAGCTTTTTTTTGTCAGTTTATCTACACTTTATGGTAAAGCTTTCTATACATGCAGTATATTTTTCTGTTTAATCATGCAAAAGACTTTTAACAGCAGAGTGTTGAAATCTGATCCTTTGGCATGTAGGTATTCAATATACACAATGAATATCATATTTTAAACAAAAGGAATAAAAATACACGATGATGAATATTAGCAATTTTATATGTAATTAATCTAATGAGATTTTGTCTAATATGTCAGCCCAACTTGGATGAACAATGATACATATATCTACGTTATATTCGGGTAGTCATGTGACTCTCAGATATTTACACATAGAACATCTACCTGGAACATACAGCGCCATCTACACTACTACACTTATGTAGTATTCGTGCTTTCTACACAGGACCTTCCATCTTCTCAGTTGCCATGGCAACTCATGACACAAGGCTCTAACTTTATACACAAGACACATAGTTGTGTAAAATCATGCTCCATTGCCATGACAACCAATACCTGATGGAGGTCTCACCTTTAACATTCACGGAAAGGGAGATAATTAAGGATATGGGCATGTCAGACCTCCAAATGGAGACAGTGCATGATTTGATAATGCACAGTGACAATGTATACATATTTTTTTCTGTGGATGTATGACTTTACACATTGATATATATATTAGAATGTTGACATCTGGATACGTCATTCTTTATATGACTTTATAGAGTGTTTTTGTCATTATTTGGGCCAATCATGAATTTACAAAACTATTTGTATCACTAAATTTATGCATATCAAATTGTCAGTGCTGGTAGGTTTTCTACTTGTAGTATCAACTTCCTACTGCTAGGTTGTATTTAACCTGATCTATACTGACCAACCCCATAATGAAGGATTGACCAGCACTGACCATTCCAACATAATACTGACCAGTTCCTAGTACTGACCAATACTTGACAAGATTGGACTATACCTACCAGTACTGAGGTATATACCCATAAACTGAACTAACTCACGAGATTCATAAACTACAGGGAAGTTATTCCCTATGACGAGGGCAGAAATGTGCAGGAGTCCAAAACAAAGAAATAACCTCTATTACTTAGTTACATGTGAGAAACCTACACATCACAAAGTGTTCGCAGTTATCTGCCCCTGTCAGCCGTGAACACTTAGCATTGACATCCTCCCTGCTGTGGGTTGGTGTTCTCTGTCAGCCTTGTTCCTTTTGTCTGGCTGTTGATAAGAGAAGGATCAGAATCCAAACTTTCAGACATTTTGTCGCAAATGATGTCTACCAATCTCTCAAACACGGCTTTAACGTTGATATTTTCCTTAGCTGATGTCTCGAAGAATTCCAATCCTGAAGGAGACCAAAAATAAATCTAGAAATATCTATAACAGAAATAAAAGCAGAAGATGTGTAATTATTATCCACATAACATAACTGTACCTACATTAAATATAGCAACAATGTTAGCAGCTAAAAACAAATACATCAAGCGAAATATGAAATATAACTCCAAGCATATTCCAGTTCTATTTCAGGACTATTGAATATTCAAGTTCTATTTTTCTATTTTGGGAACATTGAATATTCCAGTTCTATTTCAGGATCATGGAATATTCCAGTTCTATTTCGGGATCATTGAATATTCCAGTTCTATTTCAGGATCATTGAATATTCCAGTTCTATTTCAGGATCATTGAATATTCCAGTTCTATTTCGGGATCATTGAATATTCCAGTTCTATTTCAGGATCATTGAATATTCCAGTTCTATTTCAGGATCATTGAATATTCCAGTTCTATTTCAGGATCATTGAATATTCCAGTTCTATTTCAGGATCATTGAATATTCCAGTTCTATTTCAGGATCATTGAATATTCCAGTTCTATTTCAGGATCATTGAATATTTCAATTGAAGATATGTAATATTCCAGTTCTATTTTTGTTTTATTGTCTTTGTACAATATGATATTACAATTAAGTTTCATCAAAATCCTTGAAGCAAAACTTGAACTTTGCTTGAAAAAGATTTCAATTTCATTATCTGAAGAAAACAAAAGGAAAGCTAGTAATTTCATGTTTCAAAGAACTAAAATTTTCTTAAATTTTCTCAGTACTACTGCTTGATTTAAAATAAGATGCAAATGTACTTGTTCAATGCAAAAGGAAAGAATCCTGCTGCAAGAAAAACAACAAAGAGAGCTTGCAATAACCTAAATTTCACCTATACAGACAGGAAATAGAAAATAATTTGCAAAGAATTTTTGTGAAAGTTTATGTTTGGAAATGAAATTTATTACAAAGTAGGAGTAAATAACAAATGAGTTGGCTCTTCAATGAATCAGAAAATGGCAAGAAGTGATGAGAAAATTGAATCTGAATGAGTTCTTCACATTGACTGACATGCTTTCATTACACTAAACACTGACATTTATAAAACAGTGTAAAGTTCTGTGTCAGTCTCAACATGTCCTATCATACTATTGTTTTTGGCTCTAAACAACAGTAAGTCTCTGTAGCAATAAAGTCCCCATTCCCTCCAGGCACAATACGGTGCTAAATATGCCCTTATACAAGTGACAGTATAAAACTCCCTGTTCACACACTGTACTGAGTTGGTGCCAAACTGGCCCAAAACTGTGATCATTCTTGTGTCTTGTTCTCTCAGCAGACAGAGAAATGGACTATATCAATTCAAATTCAATTGAGCAAAATGCTGACTTCCATCATTTTTCTGCAAAACAGCCAAAAAGCTGTTAGGAATGAATTACATTAGTCTTGCCTTTCCGAAAAAAGTCAATAGAAAATATCTGTTGGCCTGGCTAGAGAATAATATATTTCGAAACCAAACAGAAAATGTCTGTAAGATATAAATGCTGTGGTTTCAATATACATTACTATCACTGTCCAACAAATTTCTACATATATAGAAGTCACAATCTTGACCCTGGAACCCTGAAACACAAACACATCTGTGGTATTGTCTTAGTTTACTTTGTGTCAAGTTTGATCTAAATCCTTTAGACAGTAATAAGAGAGGATGATCAGTAAGAACAGACATTGGTAAAACATTCTTTGTCCCATGAGCTATTAAAACACTGTGTATGATTTACAATTAAAGGGCAATTTTCATTTTCTCTTTTCACACAATATGTAACATGGTAATTTCCCTATCAACAAAAACAAGCTAAATAATTCAATGAAACAATGAATCTGTTTTTCTCTCCATATGATAGGTAAAACTGTGAAGCTGTAAGAAAAGCTGAACACTTATTTCTGGATATATACTGTAACATTGCCAAGTTCAGAGATCTGAGGGATCCATAACTAAAATCTACCTTCTTCTGTTACAGATATTCAATTAACTCTTACAGCCTCACCATCAATGTTAATATTTTTGATGCTGACTTTTCCTTAGGTTTTAGTCCTGGCCCTTCCTGGTCCTTTTTGATCAAATCCCAATTCCCGTGATTTGTCAATCTGGTTATTTCTCTCAGCCCCTGTCCTAACCTAACCCTGCCCCTCTCCCTCTGTCATTCTAGTTGTGTCTCTCAGTCCCTGACCTCACCTAAACCAGCCACTCAACCTCTGTCATTCTAGTTGTTTCTCTCAGCCCCTGTCCTTACCTTACCCTGCCCCTCAACCTCTGTCATTCTGGTTGTGTCTCTCAACCCCTGTTCTTACCTGACACTGCCCCTCAGCCTCTGTAATTCTGGTTGTGTCTTTCAGCCCCTGTCCTTACCTAACCAAGCCCCTCAACCTCTGTAATTCTTGTTGTGTCTCTCAGCTCCTGTCCTTACCTAACCAAGCCCCTCAACCTCTGTCATTCTCGTTGTCTCTCAGCCCCTGTCCTTACCTAACACTGCCCCTCATCCTCTGTCATTCTGGTTGTGTCTCTCAGCCCCTGTCCTTACCTAATCAAGCCCCTCATCCTCTGTTATTCTGGTTGTGTCTCTCAGCCCCTGTCCTTACCTAACCAAGCCCCTCAACCTCTGTAATTCTTGTTGTGTCTCTCAGCTCCTGTCCTTACCTAACCAAGCCCCTCAACCTCTGTCATTCTCGTTGTGTCTCTCAGCCTCTGTCCTTACCTAACACTGCCCCTCATCCTCTGTCATTCTGGTTGTGTCTCCCAGCCTCTGTCATTCTGGTTGTGTCTCCCAGCCACTGTTCTTACCTCACCCTGCCCCTCAACCTCTGTAATTCTGGTTGTGTCTCTCAGCCCCTGTCCTTACCTAACCAAGCCCCTCAACCTCTGTAATTCTTGTTGTGTCTCTCAGCCCCTGTCCTTACCTAATCAAGCCCCTCATCCTCTGTTATTCTGGTTGTGTCTCTCAGCCCCTGTCCTTACCTAACACTGCCCCTCATCCTCTGTTATTCTGGTTGTGTCTCTCAGCCCCTGTCCTTACCTAACCAAGCCCCTCCCCTTCTGTCATTCTGGTTGTGTCTTCCAGCCTCTGTCATTCTGGTTGTGTCTTTCAGCCCCTGTCCTTACCTAACCAAGCCCCTCAACCTCTGTAATTCTTGTTGTGTCTCTCAGCTCCTGCCCTTACCTAACCAAGCCCCTCAACCTCTCTCATTCTCGTTGTCTCTCAGCCCCTGTCCTTACCTAACACTGCCCCTCATCCTCTGTCATTCTGGTTGTGTCTCTCAGCCACTGTTCTTACCTCACCCTGCCCCTCAACCTCTGTAATTCTGGTTGTGTCTCCCAGCCCCTGTCTTTACCTAATCAAGCCCTTCAACCTCTGTCATTCTCGTTGTGTCTCTCAGCCCCTGTCCTTACCTAACACTGCCCCTCATCCTCTGTCATTCTGGTTGTGTCTCTCAGCCCCTGTCCTTACCTAACCAAACCCCTCATTCTCTGTTATTCTGGTTGTGTCTCTCAGCCCCTGTCCTTACCTAACCAAGCCCCTCAACCTCTGTAATTCTTGTTGTGTCTCTCAGCTCCTGTCCTTACCTAACCAAGCCCCTCAACCTCTGTCATTCTCGTTGTGTCTCTCAGCCCCTGTCCTTACCTAACACTGCCCCTCATCCTCTGTTATTCTGGTTGTGTCTCTCAGCCCCTGTCCTTACCTAACCAAGCCCCTCCCCTTCTGTCATTCTGGTTGTGTCTTCCAGCCTCTGTCATTCTGGTTGTGTCTTTCAGCCCCTGTCCTTACCTAACCAAGCCCCTCAACCTCTGTCATTCTCGTTGTGTCTCTCAGCCTCTGTCCTTACCTAACACTGCCCCTCATCCTCTGTCATTCAGGTTGTGTCTCCCAGCCTCTGTCATTCTGGTTGTGTCTCCCAGCCACTGTTCTTACCTCACCCTGCCCCTCAACCTCTGTAATTCTTGTTGTGTCTCTCAGCTCCTGTCCTTACCTAACCAAGCCCCTCAACCTCTGTCATTCTCGTTGTCTCTCAGCCCCTGTCCTTACCTAACACTGCCCCTCATCCTCTGTCATTCTGGTTGTGTCTCTCAGCCACTGTTCTTACCTCACCCTGCCCCTCAACCTCTGTAATTCTGGTTGTGTCTCCCAGCCCCTGTCTTTACCTAATCAAGCCCTTCAACCTCTGTCATTCTGGTTGTGTCTCTCAGCCCCTGTCATTACCTAACCCTGCCCCTCACCCTCTGTCATTCTGGCTGTGTCTCTCAGCCCCTGTCCTTACCTTACCCTGCCCTTCAACCTGTCATTCTGGTAGTGTCTCTCAGCCCCTGTCCTTACCTTACACTGCCCCTCACCCTCTGTCATTCTGGTTGTGTCTCTCAGCCCCTGTCCTAACCTAACCCAGCCCCTCAAACTCTGTCATTCTGGTTGTGTCTCTCAGCCCCTGTCCTAACCTAACCCAGCCCCTCAACCTCTGTCATTCTGGTTGTGTCTTTCAGTCCCTGTACTTACCTAACCCTGCCCCTCTCCTTCTGTCATTCTGGTTGTGTCTCTCAGCCCCTGTATTTACCTAACCCTGCCCCTCTCCTTCTGTCGTTCTGGTTGTGTCTCCCAGCCCCTGTCCTTACCTAACACTGCCCCTCAACCTCTGTCATTCTGGTTGTGTCTCTCAGTCCCTGTCCTTACCTTACACTGCCCCTCAACCTCTGTCATTCTGGATGTGTCTCTCAATCCCTGTCCTTACCTTACACTGCCCCTCAACCTCTGTCATTCTGGATGTGTCTCTCAGCCCCTGTCCTTACCTTACACTGCCCTTCAACCTCTGTCATTCTGGTTGTGTCTCTCAGCCCCTGTCCTAACCTAACCCAGCCCCTCAAACTCTGTAATTCTGGTTGTGTCTCTCAGCCCCTGTCCTAACCTAACCAAGCCCCTCAACCTCTGTCATTCTGGTTGTGTCTCTCAGCCCCTGTCCTAACCTTACCCTGCCCCTCAACCTCTGTCATTCTGGATGTGTCTCTCAGCCCCTGTCCTTACCTAACACTGCCCTTCAACCTCTGTCATTCTGGTTGTGTCTCTCAACCCCTGTCCTAACCTAACCCAGCCCCTCAAACTCTGTAATTCTGGTTGTGTCTCTCAGCCTGGTTGTGTCCTTACCTAACATTGCCCTTAAACCTCTGTCATTCTGGTTGTGTCTCTCAGCCTCTGTCCTTACCTAACACTGCCCTTCAACCTCTGTCATTCTGGTTGTGTCTCTCAGCCCCTGTCCTTACCTTACACTGCCCTTCAACCTCTGTCATTCTGGTTGTGTCTCTCAGCCCCTGTCCTAACCTAACCCAGCCCCTCAAACTCTGTAATTCTGGTTGTGTCTCTCAGCCCCTGTCCTAACCTAACCCAGCCACTCAACCTCTGTCATTCTGGTTGTGTCTCTCAGCCCCTGTCCTAACCTTACCCTGCCCCTCAACCTCTGTCATTCTGGATGTATCTCTCAGCCCCTGTCCTTACCTAACACTGCCCTTCAACCTCTGTCATTCTGGTTGTGTCTCTCAACCCCTGTCCTAACCTAACCCAGCCCCTCAAACTCTGTAATTCTGGTTGTGTCTCTCAGCCTGGTTGTGTCCTTACCTAACATTGCCCTTAAACCTCTGTCATTCTGGTTGTGTCTCTCAGCCTCTGTCCTTACCTAACACTGCCCTTCAACCTCTGTCATTCTGGTTGTGTCTCTCAGCCCCTGTCCTTACCTAACCTTGCTCCTCAATTTCTGTCATTCCACTTGTGTCTCTAAGCCCCTGTCCTTACCTAAACCAGCCCCGCAACCTCTGTCATTCTGGTTGTGTCTCTCAACATCTGATGTCATCTAACCCTTCCAATCAGCCTCTAACATTCTGCCCCTGTCCTCCAGCTCCCATGCAATCAGTTTTGTTTAAGACAAATTCCAATTCTTACCATTTGAATTAAGAAATGATGAGATTTAGCTTTGCATTTTTGATTGTTTTTGTATTTTATATCAATTACTATTGTTCTGTAGCAAATCAATGAGAAATCAGAAAGAATTCAGTTGATCAATAGACAATCAGCAGACTCTTCCCACATGAATCTTTTGATGTTGCTATTTATTTCTGAAGGCTGTCATTATAGAATCATTACAACGATGGCTTGGAGCCAGAATCTGTCAGTGTTCACCGTATTTTTATCAGAATAACAAAGGAATTTAGGTCAGCAGCACCAATATAACACTGGTAACTTGTTTGATTTTGTGATAGATCAGGGAATAATCATGTTTACATAGTACAATCAAATGTAAAGCAACTAAGTTTTCAGATTCAGCATGTGAAATTAGCGTAAGAAGAGGATTCAGCACCATATGAACCCAGAGAATAGTCAGGTGTTTTTCTCGATTTTACAACCTACCATTCAAATATATATCCTATCTTATACTTCAAATCATGAACCCTGTAAAAAAATAAGTATTGATATTGGTATCAACCCCTAGAACCAATATACAAGAGATCCCAGTGGGATCTTGACGCCCACCATTTGAGGATCTATTTTCAGTTCTTGAAGATTTGCTAATTAATTTTTTTTTTTGTTGCAGGTGTTGTAAATGTTCATGAACTGGTCTTGAATGTACTCAATGATGGCACAAGATATTTTTATAGGGATACAGTGATAAAATGAACACCATTTATTAAGTTGTATACTTATTAAATTCAAAATGAATAATGATGGTGATGATGATGATGAAATGATGCACATGTACAAGAGTGCAACAAGTATAATAAAAGTTCAAAGTTTTTTAAAACTATTTTTTTTTTTTTTTAAATTTTAAATTTTGAAGTTTATTTTATTACATTAATGTTTTTGTAACACTAACACTTAAATATTAGGAATTGTTGACATTTTTAATAAATCAAATCTTCTGTTACTTCTCATGTGTCAACCCATATGCCATTAACTCAATTCATTGCATAGTTTAGTATACACCCTAAACAGTGTATTTATCAATGTTTACTTAAATTAGAAAGTCTGAAACTTGAGAATGACTGATCATGTAGGTAAGAAATAGCCATAAAACAATCACTCGCTGTTCAAATCCAAGATGGAGAGCCATAGGCCATTTTGTTTTTCAGATCATTTTAAATATGGGACAATGCTTAACTAGGTACCAAGAGGAAGCTAACTATGAAATTTGAGAAGAATCCTGTCACAGCAATAACAAACTACTGTCTTACTGTCAACATCCAAGATGGCTGCCTGTGGGCCACCTTGATTTCAAATCAGTCCAAAAAAGGTACAATGCACAACTAGGGACCAAGGGAAACCAATACCTATGAAATATCAGAAGGATCCATCCAGTACTTTCCCAGAAATAGCGATAACAAACTTTTACTTTCAAAATCCAAGATGGCCATCTGTGGGCAATCTTGAATTCGAATCAGTCCAAAAAAAGGTACACTGCACAACTAGGGACCAAAGGGAAGCTCCATATGAAATTTGACAAAGATCCATCCAGTACTTTCTCAGAAATTGCGGTAACAAACTTTTACTTTCAAAATAAAGCTGCCATCTTGAATTCGGATCAGTCCAAAAAGGTATAATGCACAACTAAGGACCAAAGGGAACTGGCACATGAAATTTGAGATAGATCCATCAAGTACTTTCCCAGAAATAGCAGTAACAAACTTTTACTTTAAAACTCCAAGATGGCCGCCTGTCAGCCATCTTGAATTCGAATCAGTCCAAGAAAGGTGCAATGCACAACTAGAGACCAAGGGGAACCTGCATATGAAATTTGAGAAAGATCCATCCAGAACTTTTCCAGAAATAGCAGTAACAAGAATTGTTTACGGACGGACTGACGGCTCGATGGACAGACGGACCACGAAAGCAGGGCAATATGAATAGCCCATCATCTGATGATGGTGGGCTAAAAATACAACATAACTCTGGACTCTCTAAGTTAATATACATGACTCCTACATAACCCAGTACTCTCTAAGTTAATATACATGACTCCTACATAACCCAATACTCTCTAAGTTAATATACATGACTCCTACATAACCCTGGACTCTCTAAGTTAACATACAGGAGTCCTACATAACCCTGGACTCTCTAAATTAACATACAGGAGTCCTACATAACCCAGGACTCTCTAAATTAACATACATGACTCCTACATAACCCATGACTCTCTAAATTAATATACATGACTCCTACATAACCCAGTACTCTATAAGTTAATATACATGACTCCTACATAACCCAGTACTATCTAAGTTAATATACATGACTCCTACATAACCCTGGACTCTCTAAGTTAACATACAGGAATCCTACATAACCCAGGACTCTCTAAATTATCATACATGGCTCTTACATAAACCTGGACTCTCTAAATTATCGTACATGGCTCTTACATAAACCTGGACTCTCTAAATTATCATACATGAATCCTACATAACCCAGGACTCTCTAAATTATCATACATGGCTCTTACATAACCCTGGACTCCCTAAATTATCATACATGGCTCCTACGTAAACCTGGACTCTCTAAATTATCATACATGAATCCTACATAACCCAGGACTCTCTAAATTAACATACATGGCTCTTACATAGACCTGGACTCTTAAAGTTGGCATCTAGTTCTCTTGTATAACCTTGAAAATGAATGCTATGCTAGGTGTAAAGTTTGCCTTTTGAGACCACCCCCCATATGAAAGCTGTCCAATCTGGACATGAACAGAGGTAAATCAATTTGAGACTAATTATGATAATGGTTATTGATACTGGCCTACAGCACTACTACAGCCCTTAACTGGCTATTGATCTTTACCACTAAATCCTATTTATATCAGCAGTTCCCAACCATTCACTGGTTCTCTTTAGATTCCAAGTTTAAGATTTTCAGATTCTGCCAGTAAATTCATATGTATGAATTCAGACTCATTTCTGTAAATCTGTATCAATGAATTCAAACCCCAACTTCCCTTTATTCGGGCAGTAGGGTTTCTGGCTAGAAACTGAAGGGTCATAAGTTTTAGGCAAGGTGTTTTCATTATTCCTTGCTATTACAACTTAATGTATATATCAAGTTATTGATCAGATTAGTTTCTAGTTCTGTGCACACTTAAACAAGTCAAGGATTTTGTACAGAGCGCTGAGAGGTTTAGGAAAATGCAGCATTCATATTTACTATAACCAAATGTACAGAAATCCATTCAGTTAATTTATTGGAAGAAGGGTTTTTTTTGTACCAAGACAGACAGCACAGTTAAGGTTAGCTCTCATTACCATCACTTTTGATAATAAGAGACCCCTTTATATATTGTATATAGTATTATTCATATAACGGTTGGCACTAATTCTTTTAACTTCAGCATGTTTGTTATGTAACAAAAAATACATGCACTAAGGTACAGGCAAACTGCCACCTGGTGGTGACCTAAGCAAAGGCAAACTGCCATCTGGTGGTGACCTAAGCAAAGGCAAACTGCCACCTGGTGGTGACCTAAGCACAGGCAAGCTGCCACCTGGTGGTGACCTAAGCACAGGCAAGCTGCCATCTGGTGGTGACATAAGCACAGGCAAACTGCCACCTGGTGGTGACCTAAGCAAAGGCAAACTGCCACCTGGTGGTGACCTAAGCAAAGGCAAACTGCCACATGGTGGTGACCTAAGCACAGGCAAGCTGCCACCTGGTGCTGACCTAAGCACAGGCAAGCTGCCATCTGGTGCTGACATAAGCACAGGCAAACTGCCACCTGGTGGTGACCTAAGCACAGGCAAACTGCCACCTGGTGGTGACCTAAGCACAGGCAAGCTGCCATCTGGTGGTGACCTAAGCACAGGCAAACTGCCACCTGGCCCCAGTTGTTCAAAAGTTGATTAGAATTCACCACTGGTTAGCGAAAAAATCAATTTGTTGTTGCTTAAAAACACTGGTATTAAAAGCAAAATTGATACACAAAAATATCAATCTGACATGTATTAAAAAACCTGCAGCTGTGAAATATCAACAAACCTTCTCATAATTGTACAATTCATATGTAGAATTTTTCACTAATCACTGGTTCACTCTAAACAGCTCTGAGCAGCTGGGGCCTGGTAGTGACCTAAGCACCACTACAAACTGTCACCTGGTGATGACCTAGGCACCACTACAAATTGACATCTGGTGGTGACCTAAGCACCACTACAAATTGACATGTAGTGGTGACCTAAGCACCACTACAAACTGTCACCTGGTGGTGACCTAAGCACCACTACACACTGCTACCTGGTGGTGACCTAGGCACTGGCAAACTATCACCTGATGGTGACCTAAGCACCACTCAAACTGCTACCTGTTGGTGACCTAAGCACCACTACACATTGCCACCTAATGGTGACCTAAGCACCACTATATACTGTCACCTAATGGTGACCTAAGCACCACTATATACTGTCACCTGGTGGTGACCTAAGCACCACTACACACTGCTACCTGGTGGTGACCTAGGCACTGGAAAACTATCACCTGATGGTGACCTAAGCACCACTCAAACTGCTACCTGTTGGTGACCTAAGCACCACTACACACTGCCACCTAATGGTGACCTAAGCACCACTATATACTGTCACCTGGTGGTGACCTAGCACCTAAGCACCACTATAAACTGTCACCTGGTGGTGACCTAAGCACCACTACAAATTGACGTGTGGTGGTGACCTAAGCACCACTACAAACTGTCACCTGGTGGTGACCTAGGCACCACTACACACTGATACCTTGTGGTGACCTAGGCACCACTACAAACTGCCACCTGGCGGTGACCTAAGTACCAATATAAACTGCCACCTGGTGGTGACCTAAGCACCACTACAAACTATAACCTGATGGTGAACAAGGCACCACTACAAATTGACATCTGGTGGTGACCTAAGCACCACTACTAATTGCTACCTGGTGGTGACCTAGGCATCACTACACACTGCCACCTAGTGGTGACCTAAGCTTCACTACAAACTGTCACCTGGTGGTGACCTAGGCACTTCTCCACACTGTAACCTAGTGGTGACCTAAGCACCACTACAAACTGACACCTGGTGGTGATCTAGGCACCACTTCACACTGTAACCTAGTGGTGACCTAAGCACCACTATAAACTGTAACCTGTTGGTGTCCTTGGCACAGGCAAACTGCCATCTGGTGGTGACCTAGGCACCACTACAAACTGCCACCTTGTGGTGACCTAGGCACCACTACACACTGCCACCTAGTGGTGGCCTTGGCACCACTACAAACTGACACCTGGTGGTGACCTAGGCACCACTACAAACTGTAACCTGTTGGTGTCCTAGGCACAGGCAAACTGCCATCTGGTGGTGACCTAAGCACCACTACAAACTGCCACCTTGTGGTGACCTAGGCACCACTACACACAGCCACCTAGTGGTGACCTTGACACCACTACACACTGCCACCTGGTGGTGACCTATACACCACTACACACTACCACCTTGTGGTGACCTACGCACCACTATGCACTGCCACCTTGTGGTGACCTACGCACCACTATACACTGCTACCTGATGGTGACCTTGGCACCGCTATACATTGCGACCTTGTGGTGACTTAGGCATAGCTACAAACTACAGTTGGCCATGATGGTGCTGTGTTGGACTCAGAAAAGATCATTTTGTACAGCGAAGATGTACCTATTTGGTCGGCCAGCTGCTTGCCTCTCTCTGTGGATACCACTCTCTCATCCTCAAGGTCACACTTGTTTCCCACTAAAACAATCTGTGCATTATCCCATGAGTATGTCTTGATCTGAGTACACCTGCAATGTAACAATAGGGCACAGTTCAAAGAGACATAACTGCACAGAACCCAAAGGGAGATAACTGCACAGAACCCGAAGGGAGATAACTGTACAGAGGTCCTTGTAACATCTCTTCTATTCCTGTCTTTCTCTTGAATGTTCTTCACTGAAAAAAATCCTGTCTAAAAGGAAAATGGTTAATGGTGCAGGCAAGCAATAAAAAGGTGCATTCTAGGAGGCAACTACACTACATGTTAAAAGCTTTTTAAGCCTGCAACACTAGCTAACAACCATTCCAAGCTGTGCATACACAGAACCTCAAACCATCAGAAAAAGCTCTCACAAAAATCTACAGAAATTAGTCCAATGGGTTCTTGTCACACAGAATTACCAGTCACATTATTTATGGGCTATCTAGTAAAGACAATAACTAAATTTTCTTGGAACTTGTCCAACAAAAATATTATACCTATAAAGATTTATTTTTCAACAAAATAAAAACTTTCAGATCATGGAATCCATTGTATGACAAGCACTCATTGATCTAGAAAACAACATGTTTCAATATGAGCAAAATCAATCAGGAAAAAGGAAGACCAAACACTTGTAAGATTCAGATCAATGACTCCTCCTAGAGTGGAATCAGTCTGGCTACGTACCCTTATCAATTATTCTGTATTGTTTCCACATATTTTGGTTCTCATTAAGAAAATCAATGGGGAATTCCTTCGGCCATGTTTCTAGTAAGGAATGGTGTCTAGAATTTTCGAAGAGGAAAAATATCTAAAAAGAATGTTTTTGCTTTCTATAAATTTGCCCAATATTAACATTAAGTTGTACCTGTGATGATGGAGTCACAGATCTGTTGTCTCTTGGTCAAAATAACAATATATCAAAACAAACTTCCAAATTTTACAAGAAGATGTCACATACATACACAGGTTACAGAGGACTTTTTATATATTTAACCTACTGACTTTTCATTGGATTATTATTTCATCTACAATATTTCTGTTGTCATCTCCTATATAAAGAATTATGAGATACAACAATAAATATTTGAAATCATCACAGCCGTGGACACATTGATGTGTCAAAGGTGTTCTTTTATTTTATTTCCTTTACAATGTATGTATGTGAAAACTGCCCACAAACTTTGAACAAATGCAGCCTTTAATAGAAGGGGCTGGCAGTAAGTATAAGCAGGTGTAAACATAGCCAAGCATGCAAGGAGCTCGCTGTCAGCAGTGTTACCTAAGTCCTTGGCCAGTTCCTCTCCTGACTTAGTGGACACACAGCGCGACTCTTCAATGTCGCACTTGTTACCCACTAGTAAGACGCAGGCGTTACTCCATGCATGGGTCTTGATCTGAGTACACCTAGTCACAATACAAGCAGAGACAGAGAGTGACAACAGGACAACAACAAAACCATTCTCACAACATCTAGTGCTATAACATGGTCACAACATTTAGTGTTAACACCCCCACAACATTTAGTGTTAACATCCCCACAACATATAGTGTTAACATCCCCACAACATCTAGTGTTAACATCCCCACAACATTCCGTGTATTCCCCACAACATCTAGTGCTAAATCCCCACAACATATAGTGTTAACATCCCCTCAACATATAGTGTTAACATCCCAACCAAATTCCTTGTTAACATCCCCACAACATTTAGTGTTAACATCCCCACAACATCTAGTGCTATAACATGGTCACAACATTTAGTGTTAACACCCCCACAACATTTAGTGTTAACATCCCCACAACATCTAGTGTTAACATCCCCACAACATATAGTGTTAACATCCCCACAACATCTAGTGTTAACATCCCCTCAACATTTAGTGTTAACATCCCCACAACATCTAGTGCTAACATCCCCACAACATCTGGTGTTAACATCCCCACAACATTCCGTGTTAACATTCTAATAACATCTAGTGTTAACATCCCCACAACAACTAGTGTTAACATCCCCACAACATATAGTGTTAACATCCCCTCAACATATAGTGTTAACATCCCCACAACATTTAGTGTTAACATCCCCTCAACATACAGTGTTAACATCCCCACAACATTTAGTGTTAACATCCCCACAACATCTAGTTTTAACATCCCCTCAACATATAGTGTTAACATCCCCACAACATCTAGTGTTAACATCCCCACAACATCTAGTGTTAACATCCCCACAACATTCCGTGTATTCCCCACAACATCTAGTGCTAAATCCCCACAACATCTAGTGTTAACATCCCCTCAACATATAGTGTTAACATCTCCACAACATTTAGTGTTAACATCTCCACAATGTTCCGTGTTAACATCCCCACAACATTCCGTGTATTCCCCACAACATCTAGTGCTAAATCCCCACAACATATAGTGTTAACATCCCCTCAACATATAGTGTTAACATCCACTCAACATATAGTGTTAACATCCCCACAACATATAGTGTTAACATCCCCACAACATCTAGTGCTAAATCCCCACAACATATAGTGTTAACATCCCCACAACATCTAGTGTTAACATCCCCACAACATATAGTGTTAACACCCCCACAACATCTAGTGTTAACATCCCCACAACATATAGTGTTAACATTCCCTCAACATCTAGTGTTGACATCCCCACAACATCTAGTATTATCATCCCCATAACATCTAGTGTTAACATCCCCTCAACATTTAGTGTTAACATCTCCACAATGTTCCGTGTTAACATCCCCACAACATTCCATGTTAACATCCCCACAACATCTAGTGCTAACATCCTCTAAACATGTAGTGTTAAAATCCCCACAATAATTAAGAGTTAACATCCTCTAAACATTTGGTGTTAGAGGTTACATCATGTTGTAATCCCCACAAGGCCTACTTTTAACATTTATACAATTTCAAACTAAAATCAGCACGGGTAATATCACTAGTCTAATCTAAATTCTAATATACTTGTAAATACCAAGAAACCCTTCAGCACAAAATATAGTGTTGTTGTTTAAAACCAATAAAGTACAATAATATACACAGCTAGATAGTTTTTCCTAAAAACATTGCAATAAATGGTTAATAAGGCACAGCTGTAAACAATTTGATATGCAAATATAAATATGTTTAATAACTGCTACAGGCTGTGAAATATCATTGTTAAATAATGTTTATTAAGACATTACTACAAACTGTTTGATAAGACATTGCTACACACTGTTTAATAAGACATTACTACACACTGTTTGATAAGACATTACTACAAACTGTTTGATAAGACATTACTACAAACTGTTTGATAAGACATTGCTACACACTGTTTGATAAGACCTTGCTACACACTGTTTGATAAGACATTGCTACAAACTGTTTGATAAGACATTATTACACACTGTTTGATAAGACATTACCACATACTGTTTGATAAGACATTATTGCACACTGTTTGATAAGACATTATTACAAACTGTTTGATAAGACATTACTACAAACTGTTTGATAAGACATTACTTCACACTGTTTGATAAGACATTACTACAAACTGTTTGATAAGACATTGTTACAAACTGTGTGATAAGACATTACTACACACTGTTTGATAAGACATTATTACACACTTTTTGATTAGACATTATTACAAACTGTTTGATAAGACATTACTACAAACTGTTTGATAAGACATTACTTCACACTGTTTGATAAGACATTACTACAAACTGTTTGATAAGACATTGTTACAAACTGTGTGATAAGACATTACTACACACTGTTTGATAAGACATTATTACACACTTTTTGATTAGACATTACTACAAACTGTTTGATAAGACATTGTTATATGCTTTTCATTTAGACATTACTTCATACTGTTTATTGAGACAAAGTAGACATCTCCTGTTTTGTGCAGATATACTTCACACATGGACACAGACAAATACTACACTTTTTGCTGGGGGTTGTATCAGAAAAAAAAAAAAAAAAAATTCCAGATATATAATATATTACATATCTTCATCTTTTTTAACTATGTCAATCAATTAGTTTAATTCTGACCCTTGTAAGAGTTTTGTAAGGCAAACATATTCATCAAAATTTGTTTAATGGACCGATATGTTGGTTCAGATGCTAATTATACACATTTTTCTAAAAGGACACTTGATCATTCCTAATAAACATGTTTTAATTTTTGTTTTGTGGTGATATCGCTTCAAACTTGTGTATCGGGCATTTTACACTGGGGTGTACCATATTTTCCAGCCTATAACCCAGGACTCTTTTCCTTGTGAGTTCGGCGTACGGCTTATATGCCAGAGCAGCTTATATGTGGACGAAACCAAAAATATCAGCAGAATGGGAAAAAAATCTAGTATCAGTAAAATAAGTCATAAACTGTTTTACGAATACCACGTGTTGGTGACTGTAACAAATACGTCCCTAAAATAAAGGATTATCTGTGCAAAAATCATCAGTAAAGTTTCTTAAAAGTTACACTGAGAATCTGGACAAAAAGCTTCCTGTTACCTGTATATCAAACATCAAAACAATGGTCATCATATCATAAGAAAGGGTGTAGCTTATACATGGATGAAATTGTGAAAATCGTTCAAAAGCGGCTCTGCAGCTTATACACAGGTGCGGTTTACAGGGCTGGAAAATATGGTACATCTTGGCAACTGCTGGTTCTTATAAATCTGACACTACCGTGTAGACATACATGGCTTGTTGACATATGTGACATGTTAAAGATGCTACACCTAAAACAAACAGCAATAATTACCATTTGAAAACAGAATTAGCTCATTTGAGAATTAGGACACAAACCCCAGAACAATGCATGTGTAAAATGTAGATAAAAGGTATTTCTGAGAACTGTTGTCTGAAATTTTGGTGTTTCATAAAACCATGAAAAAATATCATTTATCACTTCTGATTTTCAATCAGCATTGTATATATATATATGCCTTAGTTACATTCAGATAATGAAGCACACAAAAAAACTCATAATAATCATATGCTTTTCATGTTGTGATGAATTTGAACAATAAAAATACCGGTATGCCACATAAGATGAATCGTTGACTTGTTTATTGTAATAGCACATGATTTATCCATCATATGTACACACATGTGAAATTCAAAGCAAGCTGTCTACACACATCTGATACTGAATATCACGGATTATCCAATATCAGGTCAATGTATTTATAGCATTGCTTTTTTATGTATACATATCAATATTATAAAGAATACATATTTCTAATGAACAGTCAGGTACATAAATGTAAAATGATATAGAAAGCTCCATTTTCAATCATGTACAAGTGTGTGAGTATTTAATGATCCTGTACTACAACAGGGTAGGGTCATCACAAAAATCAAATAGAATTTATCAATTGTAAAAATCTTGCTGTCCTTAGAATTTTAGATTTGTTTATCTATTATCCCATCATCATGAAGAGTATTTGATTCTACCATATCTGGGATTTGAGAAGAAAATTTTGAAGTCACAATCAATTTGACCCTTTTTGGCCCCGCCCCTTAGGCCCCTGGGGGTTGAGGACAACATAATTTACAATTTTGGTGTGCCTTAAGCCAAGGAAGATTTTTGTAAAATTTCAATGACTTTTCCAGAAATAGTCAAAATGGTTAAAAGTTCACAACGCACAACACCGGACGTAAAGGGGATCACAGCAGGTCAACCCTGAGACACTTAAATCATACAGAGCAATTGGTACGATTTGGTGCAATCCACACTACAAGATTCATTAGACAGTAGACATTTATGCTGCATTAGCATATAGAATGAAAGTCATGTTTAACTAAGATTGGTTTGGCAGCAGCAATCCACTGTAGTTGTACCTGTACAGTTTATAGGTTTGTCATTAACTTGCTTTCACATCCTAATTGTTTTAATTTGTCACTAAATATTTATTTTTAACAGCAAAATATATAGTTAAATCCTTACTTTTTTAACTTCGATAGATTTCTCTAGCAATGTACGATGCACGCTTGTCATCAATGTCCACGCATTTTATGGTACAGAAACCTTGCTTACCTGTTGTAAAATTACCATGGAGAAGCCCCCACCCCCCCAAAAAAAATAGTGCAGTACGCGTCTGTGTCTGTGTTTGTCATACATTTATGCATGGAACTTGAGATGTCTATTATGTACTATTTATAGGAACATTACTAGATACTCTTCAATAACACATTACCACAAACTATGGATATCCAACTAGACATAACTACATACTGTTTTATAAGACATGATATGTTTCTTAAGATATTGTGATACATCTTAAAAGCATGTGGCATAATGAGAAGCAAAATAGAAAAAAATATTAAATCTAAAATCTGTTTGTCACTTCATGCTGATGACCAATGCTTCCAGAACAAAATTGTTTTAGTGAGACTAACGGTGTACATGGGAGTTAGTAAAGTTACATCAAACATAACGTTACAATTTATATAATGGTACACAACAATAACTTGATCACAGACATTAGAAGATAATGGCCCAGTGAAATTTTAGATCAATACAGACCAATTTTGTCTTTGCTATGTGACTACATTTGATCTTTATTTCTTGTTTTTCCCTTCTTTTCTCATTTTTTCCCTTGTTTTTCCCCTTAAGTTATAAAACCAGAAAATTCCTCTTAAGAAATAGAAACAATAATTTTAAACTACTAAATCCAAGATGGCCACATGTCAGCCATTTTGTTTATACCTCACATACACACATAAATACACTTGACCTAAAGAGATTGACACCTGACCTACATATCTAAAGACACTACCATATCCTATAATAACCCAGGGTGTACAGTTTTACCTTCCTTATCCTGTAATAACCCAGGATTTACAGTATTATCTCCCTTATCCTGTAATAACCCAGGGTGTACTGTATTACCTCCCTTATCTTGTAATAACCCAGGATTTACAGTATTATCTCCCTTATCCTGTAATAACCCAGGGTGTACTGTATTACCTTCCTTATCCTGTAATAACCCAGGATTTACAGTATTATCTCCCTTATCCTGTAATAACCTAGGGTGTACTGTATTATCTCCCTTATCCTGTAATAACCCAGGGTGTACTGTATTACCTTCCTTATCCTGTAATAACCCAGGATTTACAGTATTATCTCCCTTATCCTGTAATAACCTAGGGTGTACTGTATTATCTCCCTTATCCTGTAATAACCCATGGTGTACTGTATTACCTCCCTTATCTTGTAATAACCCAGGATTTACAGTATTATCTCCCTTATCCTGTAATAACCCATGGTGTACTGTATTACCTCCCTTATCTTGTAATAACCCAGGGTGTACTGTATTACCTCCCTTAGCCTGTAATAACCCAGGATGTACAGTATTACCTCCCTTATCTTGTAATAACCCAGGGTGTACAGTTTTATCTCCTTTATCCTGTAATAACCCAGAATGTACAGTATTACCTTCCTTATCCTGTAATAACCTAGGGTGTACAGTATTACCTCCCTTATCCTGTAATAACCCAGGGTGTACAGTATTACCTCCCTTATTCCGAAATAATCCAGGGTCTACTGTTTTACCTCCCTTATCCTGTAATAACCCAGGGTGTACAGCATTACCTCCCTTATCCTATAATAACCCAGGGTGTAGAGTATTACCTCCCTTATCTTGTAATAACCTAGGATGTACAGTATTACCTCCCTTAGCCTGTAATAACCCAGGGTGTACAGTATTACCTCCCTTATCTTGTAATAACCCAGGGTGTACAGTATTACCTCCCTTATCTTGTAATAACCCAGGGTGTACTGTATTACCTCCCTTATCTTGTAATAACCCAGGTGTACAGTATTACCTTCCTTATCCTGTAATAACCTAGGGTGTACAGTATTACCTCCCTTATTCCGAAATAACCCAGGGTCTACTGTTTTACCTCCCTTATCCTGTAATAACCCAGGGTGTACAGTTTTACCTTCCTTATCCTGTAAAAAGCCAGGATTTACAGTATTACCTCCCTTATCCTATAATAACCCAGGATTTACAGTATTACCTTCCTTATCCTGTAATAACCCAGGGTGTACTGTATTACCTTCCTTATCCTGTAATAACCCAGGGTGTACTGTATTACCTTCCTTATCCTGTAATAACCCAGGGTGTACAGTATCACCTTCCTTATCCTGTAATAACCCAGGGTGTACTGGGTTACCTTCCTTATCCTGTAATAATCCAGGATCTAAAGTATTACTTCCCTGATCTTGTTATAGTCCAGGGTGTACTGTATTACCTTCCTTAACTTGTAATAACCCAGGGTGTACAGTATTACCTCCTTTATCCTGTAATAACCCAGAATGTACAGCATTACCTTCCTTATCCTGTAATAACCAAGGATGTACAGTATTACCTCCCTTATCCTGTAATAACCCAGAATGTACATTATTACCTCCCTTATCTTGTAATAACCCAGGATGTACAGTATTACCTCCCTTATCTTGTAATAACCCAGGGTGTACAGTATTACCTCCCTTAGCCTGTAATAACCCAGGGTATACTGTATTACCTCCCCTATCTTGTTATAACCCCAGGGTGTACTGTATTCCCTCCCTTATCCTGTAATAACCCAGGGTGTACTGTATTCCCTCCCTTTTCCTGTAATAACCCAGGGTGTACTGCATTACCTCCCTTATCCTGTAATAACCCAGGGTGTACAGTATTACCTTCCTTATCTTGTAATTACCAATGGTGTACAGTATTACCTTCCTTATCCTGTAATAACCCAGGGTGTACAGTATTACCTCAGCCTGTAATAACCCAGGGTATACTGTATTACCTCCCCGATCTTGTTATTACCCCAGGGTGTACTGTATTCCCTCCCTTATCCTGTGATAACCCAGGGTGTACTGTATTCCCTCCCTTATCCTGTAATAACCTAGGGTGTACTGTATTACCTTCCTTATCCTGTGATAACCCAGGATGTACAGTATTACCTCCCTTATCCTGTAATAACCCAGGGTGTACTGTATTACCTCCCTTAGCCTGTAATAACCCAGGGTGTACAGTATTACCTCCCTTATCTTGTAATAAGTCCACTGGCCTACAACTTCTTTCTTAAGTCAGAGGTTGGGTTTAGCTTTCAGAAAACGCCCTTTGTTATTCTACTTGACATCTATAGATATGACCGGGTTAGATAGGGTTAGGGATAGATATGGGCGAGTTAATTACCAGAAATGAGCCTGGAATATTCCAGTTGCTCCACATAGTTTTACCAGATAGAACAGACATTCTATGCAGACATTACTACACATTTTATAATTCAAGTCTATAAGATAACCTGATCCCTGACTGTGTTAGGTCACCCCTGTAAGTGTAATTAAATTCTTAGGAAGTCAAAGTTCCAGCCCCCTCAACAAACTTTTGCACTTTTCTAGAATAGTACAGAACACATACATTATAGCAAAGAGCAAGTAAATATTGGTTTCTTAAATGTATTTAACTTCAAGACAAAAAGCATAACATAAAAACAAAATAGCAAAATAGCTAGAAACAAAAACAAAAAAAACAAAAAAAACACAGACAAAAATACAAATAACTGATAAAATCATTATGTAGATAGCAGCACAAATAAAAAAAAAACAATAGTTGATTAAGTAGACAGCTTAAATGGTAATCCAATTAAAATGTAGAATTCACTGTGTAATAGGCAAGTTCTGTGTCTATTAAAACCAGCTACACATCTTTCTGATACCAACAAGAGTTTATCAAGAAAATAGCCCCACATCTTCAACATTTCTGTAATTCAAAATTTGTCAATATAAACTGCAAAAAGGAATTTGAAAAAAAGTTGACTGAAAGTTAATTTCAGAGAATGTAACATGTGATCTCAGTTATGTCTAAACCAATGAAAATATTTGTTATAAACAATACTAACCAATGAAAATATTTGTTAAAAACAATACTAACCAATCATGAACTGCATTAAAGGATTCCTCGTTTGTGACATCGTACATTAGAATAAATCCCATAGCACCACGATAGTACGCTGTTGTTATCGTTCTGTATCTTTCCTGACCAGCTGTGTCCTGTAAAATAAAAATATATATTTTGTAATATTATATAATATATTGTATATGTATATAGTATACTGGGTTAATATAAACAAAACACGAGAGGCCAAATAGGCATGCCCTGCTCAACTACAGAAAGTAAACAATCATTGCATTGGTGATACATTTCACTTTTTCTTCAACATTATAACCTGCCCTGCAATGTTAATGACTAGGTCTTTTGTAAAAGTATCTACATCAAAACACACCCAAGCATTCTGGATGTCAGGAATATTTCAGGTTTGAAAATTTACATACTGTTAACATGGTTGGGATCTAGTTTGTACATTTTAAAATGAAATCTAATAACATAAGACTATATCTGTTACCAAATGTTCATCATACATATTCATCTTAGATTTTCCTTCAAAACTACTTTAAAGTAGTCACACTCCAGCCATAAAACAAAAGTCACACTCCAGTGTTAAAACAGTAGTCACACTCCAGTGTTACACTCCAGTGTTAAAACAGAAGTCACACTCCAGTGTTAAAACAGTAGTCAAATTCCAGTGATAAAACAGTAGTCACAATCCAGTGTTAAAACAGTAGTCACACTCCAGTGATAAAACAGTAGTCATACTCCAGTGTTAAAACAGTAGTCACACTCCAGTGTTAAAACAGTAGTCACACTCCAGTTTTAAAACAGTAGCCACACTCCAGTGTTAAAACAGTAGTCACAATCAAGTGTTAAAACAGTAGTCACACTCAAGCCTTAAAACAGTAGTCACACTCCAGTGTTACACTCAAGCCTTAAAGCAGTAGTCACACTCCAGTGTTACACTCCAGTGTTAAAACAGTAGTCACACTCCAGTGTTAAAACAGTAGTCACACTCCAGTGATAAAACAGTAGTCACACTCCAGTGTTAAAGCAGTAGTCACAATCAAGTGTTAAAACAGTAGTCACACTCCAGCATTTAAACAGTAGTTACACTCCAGTGTTTAAACAGTGGTCACACTCCAGTGTTAAAACAGTAGTCACACTCAAGCCTTAAAGCAGTAGTCACACTACAGTGTTAAAACAGAAGTTACACTACAGTATTAAAACAGTAGTCACACTCCAGTGTTAAAACAGTAGCCATATTCCAGTGTTAGAACAGAAGTCATACTCCAGTGTTAAAACAGTAGTCACACTCCAGTGTTAAAACAATGGTCACACTCCAGTGTTAGAACAGTAGTCACACTCCAGTGTTACACTCAAGCCTTAAAGCAGTAGTCACACTCCAGTGTTACACTTCAGTGTTAAAACAGTAGTCACACTCCAGTATTAAAACAGTAGTCACACTCCAGTGATAAAACAGTAGTCACACTCCAGTGTTAAAACAGTAGTCACACTCCAGTGTTACACTTCAGTGTCAAAACAGTAGTCACACTCCAGTATTATGACATAATTCACACTCCAGTATTAAACCTTTATCTACATATAAGTGATAAGACAGTTTGTGAAACTCTGGTGAGATTGTACATCAGGACATTTAGTTCAGTAGAGTTCCTGGTTACATCAGGTTCAATGATTGCAGTTCAAAGCTTGTTGTTGAACACTGAACATTATTTTAAAATGAAGAAAACCAACATTAAATCAAGAGACATGGGAAGACGAGATCCATATCATAAACTAAGTGTACTACTCAAAATGACTTTATATAGAATATTTCTAGTTTTATCATTAAACATCTCGACCAAGCAACAAATTACCATAAATATGATATTGTACACATCTTATATACAGGGAGTAAGGATCACACTGGCTGATAAGACTACTGGGTCTCCCGAGTAATGGGGGGGACACAATCCCGCTGAGTGTCCCATCACTGCTTCACTGAAGCCAAGACTCCACCAAGTGAGAATGTAGTATCAATAGGTATGACACAACAAACCTGCTACTTTTTCACATTATAAATCCTGGATATTTCCTAAATTTCAACCAGGAACCCTAAATACCACACCTTATGGACTTTCATTGGGCACCAATGCAATACAGCAAAGAAAGCACATATTCCTACTTAGCACTGACAGGAATTGAACACTGGCATGATAATTCACAGCTCTTTATAACAAGGATTTTAAATTTCAATACTTAAAAATTTTGTCAAAAATAGTAAGAATTACTATTTTAAACGTTTAAGGATATTCACAATTTCAACATTTTAAATCGTCTGTACTCCCGACCCCCGTCTCAGTTTGTATGTCGTACTAGCTCATGTACAGATAAATCTAAGTCAGGACACGTTCCTTGTATAATCCAGCAAGCAAACACAGTGAAAATTAAATCGTGCTACTACATTGATAAAAAGACTAAGTACAGTCATTACTGAAAGCCATTTCTCTTTATCCCTCACTAAATATAATCCATTTGGTTCAGATGTCACTGTAGACTACTATGTTAAACTTTCTGCCTGAACAATTTCATCTTTTTTTTCTGAAGCAAACAATTTAAGTTTCCTCTAAATAGTCATGATCAGAAGAAATGAACACAATAACAGTATATATGTTCTAATGAACAGCTAATACATAATCAAATAGGTTTTATAAATACTACATGACATGAATTATAGATGTTTTGTTAAGTGTTATAAAGTATGTTAAGCTTTTTTTTTCAATAAAAAGAATCCAAGCACGTCTGTAAAGATACAACACAATCTTACATCTACGTGTGAGTTACATTCTAAATTTATTCTGGACATGTATTGAAATGAAATTGAGTTAAACTAACTTCCAGACAGACAGGAACAGAGTGAGAGACTGAAAAACAGATTGTGTGAAAGTGAAAACAAGAGGCCCAAGGGTCTTTACGATCACCTGAGTCACAATACTTCTTGCAGCATGACATAGAAGTGATTTTGTTAAAAAAGTAATATAGCTTTAACTAAATTGTACAGATAACACAAATGTAAATTGTTCATAACATTAGCTGCTATCTCATGCTGAGGTTTCTGACCAAGTTTGGATTAAAAGAAAATTCACTCAAGATTTGAATTATCCCATATCAAATCTTCCATCCAGGAACAGTAGAACATCTTTGAAATTTCAGTCAATTTGACCCATTTTTGGCCCTGCAACACAGCCCCTCGGGTCAGCCAAGGTCAATATGTGCATCACATTAAACTGTCATCTTAAACTAATAATTCTATCCAGGTTTTAACTATTTCCATTTGACTCTCAGGTGACTCTTTCGGTCAGGTGACCTAAAAAGGCAGAGAAAATGAAAAAATGAGAGACGGAGAAACAGAATGTGTGCAAGAGACTGAAAGAGAATGTGAGACTGAGAAACAAAGTGAAAGAAAGGCAGACTTTGAAAGTGTGAGAGACTAAAATACACAGTGAAAAAAAGAAAAGAATCTGAGATAGAGTAAAAGACAGAGAAACAAAGTGGATGTAAAAAAAGAGGCAGAGAGACTGAGAAAGCATGAGAGAATGTGAGAAAGAATGAGTAAAAGTGAAAGAAAGGCACTGAGGAACTGAGAGACTAGAAAGGCACTGAGAGACAGAAAGAAAGGCACTGAGGCACTGAGAGACTAAAAAGGCACTGAGAGACAGAAAGAAAGGCACTGAAAGACAGAAAGATAGGCACTGAGAGACCAGAAACAAGGGCACTGAGAGACCAGAAACAAAGGCACTGAGTGACCAGAAACAAAGGCACTGAGGCACTGAGAGACCAGAAACAAAGGCACTGAGAGACCAGAAAGATAGGCACTGAGTGACCAGAAACAAACACACTGAGTGACCAGAAAGATAGGCACTGAGGCACTGAGAGACCAGAAACAAAGGCACTGAGGCACTGAGAGACCAGAAACAAAGGCACTGAGTGACCAGAAACAAAGGCACTGAGGCACTGAGAGACCAGAAACAAAGGCACTGAGTGACCAGAAACAAAGGCAATGAGAGACCAGAAACAAAGGCACTGAGGCACTGAGAGACCAGAAACAAAGACACTGAGAGACCAGAAACAAAGGCACTGAGGCACTGAGAGACCAGAAACAAAGGCACTGAGAGACCAGAAAGATAGGCACTGAGTAACCAGAAACAAACACACTGAGAGACCAGAAACAAAGGCACTGAGTGACCAGAAACAAAGGCACTGAGGCACTGAGGCACTGAGAGATCAGAAACAAAGGCACTGAGAGACCAGAAACAAAGGCACTGAGGCACTGAGAGACCAGAAACAAAGGCACTGAGAGATCAGAAAAAAGGCACTGAGAGACCAGAAACAAAGCAGAAGAACTAGAGGGACCAAGACACAGAAGGCACTGAGAGACCAGAAACAAAGGCACTGAGGCACTGAGAGACCAGAAACAAAGACACCGAGAGACCAGAAACAAAGGCACTGAGAGACCATAAAGATAGGCACTGAGAGACCAGAAACAAAGGCACTGAGAGACAAAAAAGATAGGCACTGAGAGACCAGAAACAAAGCCACTGAGATATCAGAAAGATAGGCACTGAGAGACCAGAAACAAAGGCACTGAGTGACCAGAAACAAAGGCACTGATAGACCAGAAACAAAGGCACTGAGAGACAAGAAAGATAGGCACAGAAAGACCAGAAACAAAGGCACTGAGGCACTGAGAGACCAGAAACAAAGGCACTGAGAGACCAGAAACAAAGGCACTGTGGCACTGAGAGACCAGAAACAAAGGCACTGAGAGACCAGAAACATAGGCACTGAGAGACCAGAAACAAAGGCACTGAGGCACTGAGAGACCAGAAACAAAGGCACTGAAAGACCAGAAAGAAAAGCACTAAGTGACCAGAAACAAAGGCACTGAGAGACCAGAAAGATAGGCACTAAGAGACCAGTAAGAAAAGCACCGAGTGACCAGAAACAAAGGCACTGAGACACTGAGAGACCATAATCAAAGGCACTGAGAGACCAGAAAGATAGGCACTGAGAGACCAGAAAGGCACTGAGGCACTGAGAGACCAGAAACAAAGGCACTGAGAGACCAGAAACAAAGGCACTGAGAGACCAGAAAGATAGGCACTGAGGCACTGAGAGACCAGAAACAAAGGCACTGAGGCACTGAGAGACCAGAAAAAAAGGCACTGAGAGACCTGAAAGATAGGCACTGAGTGACCAGAAACAAACACACTGAGAGACCAGAAACAAACACACTGAGAGACCAGAAACAAACGCACTGAGAGACCAGAAACAAAGGCACTGAGTGACCAGAAACAAAGGCACTGAGGCACTGAGAGACCAGAAACAAAGGCACTGAGAGACCAGAAACAAAGGCACTGAGAGACCAGAAAGAAAAGCACTGAGAGACCAGAAACAAAGGCACTGAGGCACTGAGAGACCATAAACAAAGGCACTGAGGCACTGGGAGACCAGAAACAAAGGCACTGAGAGACCAGAAACAAACGCACTGAGAGACCAGAAACAAAGACACTGAGAGACCAGAAACAAAGGCACTGAGTGACCAGAAACAAAGGCACTGAGACACTGAGAGACGAGAAACAAAGGCACTGAGTGACCAGAAACAAAGGCACTAAGGCACTGAGAGACCAGAAACAAAGGCACTGAGAGACCAGAAACAAAGACACTGAGAGACCAGAAACAAAGGCACTGAGTGACCAGAAACAAAGGCACTGAGACACTGAGAGACGAGAAACAAAGGCACTTAGTGACCAGAAACAAAGGCACTGAGGCACTGAGAGACCAGAAACAAAGGCACTGAGACACTGAGAGACGAGAAACAAAGGCACTGAGTGACCAGAAACAAAGGCACTGAGGCACTGAGAGACCAGAAACAAAGGCACTGAGAGACCAGAAAGATAGGCACTAAGAGACCAGTAAGAAAAGCACCGAGTGACCAGAAACAAAGGCACTGAGACACTGAGAGACCATAATCAAAGGCACTGAGAGACCAGAAAGATAGGCACTGAGAGACCAGAAAGGCACTGAGGCACTGAGAGACCAGAAACAAAGGCACTGAGAGACCAGAAACAAAGGCACTGAGAGACCAGAAAGATAGGCACTGAGGCACTGAGAGACCAGAAACAAAGGCACTGAGGCACTGAGAGACCAGAAACAAAGGCACTGAGAGACCTGAAAGATAGGCACTGAGTGACCAGAAACAAACACACTGAGAGACCAGAAACAAACACACTGAGAGACCAGAAACAAACGCACTGAGAGACCAGAAACAAAGGCACTGAGTGACCAGAAACAAAGGCACTGAGGCACTGAGAGACCAGAAACAAAGGCACTGAGAGACCAGAAACAAAGGCACTGAGAGACCAGAAAGAAAAGCACTGAGAGACCAGAAACAAAGGCACTGAGGCACTGAGAGACCATAAACAAAGGCACTGAGGCACTGGGAGACCAGAAACAAAGGCACTGAGAGACCAGAAACAAACGCACTGAGAGACCAGAAACAAAGACACTGAGAGACCAGAAACAAAGGCACTGAGTGACCAGAAACAAAGGCACTGAGACACTGAGAGACGAGAAACAAAGGCACTGAGTGACCAGAAACAAAGGCACTGAGGCACTGAGAGACCAGAAACAAAGGCACTGAGACACTGAGAGACGAGAAACAAAGGCACTGAGTGACCAGAAACAAAGGCACTGAGGCACTGAGAGACCAGAAACAAAGGCACTGAGAGACCAGAAAGATAGGCACTAAGAGACCAGTAAGAAAAGCACCGAGTGACCAGAAACAAAGGCACTGAGACACTGAGAGACCATAATCAAAGGCACTGAGAGACCAGAAAGATAGGCACTGAGAGACCAGAAAGGCACTGAGGCACTGAGAGACCAGAAACAAAGGCACTGAGAGACCAGAAACAAAGGCACTGAGAGACCAGAAAGATAGGCACTGAGGCACTGAGAGACCAGAAACAAAGGCACTGAGGCACTGAGAGACCAGAAACAAAGGCACTGAGAGACCTGAAAGATAGGCACTGAGTGACCAGAAACAAACACACTGAGAGACCAGAAACAAACACACTGAGAGACCAGAAACAAACGCACTGAGAGACCAGAAACAAAGGCACTGAGTGACCAGAAACAAAGGCACTGAGGCACTGAGAGACCAGAAACAAAGGCACTGAGAGACCAGAAACAAAGGCACTGAGAGACCAGAAAGAAAAGCACTGAGAGACCAGAAACAAAGGCACTGAGGCACTGAGAGACCATAAACAAAGGCACTGAGGCACTGGGAGACCAGAAACAAAGGCACTGAGAGACCAGAAACAAACGCACTGAGAGACCAGAAACAAAGACACTGAGAGACCAGAAACAAAGGCACTGAGTGACCAGAAACAAAGGCACTGAGACACTGAGAGACGAGAAACAAAGGCACTGAGTGACCAGAAACAAAGGCACTGAGGCACTGAGAGACCAGAAACAAAGGCACTGAGACACTGAGAGACGAGAAACAAAGGCACTGAGTGACCAGAAACAAAGGCACTGAGGCACTGAGAGACCAGAAACAAAGGCACTGAGACACTGAGAGACGAGAAACAAAGGCACTGAGTGACCAGAAAGAAAAGCACCGAGTGACCAGAAACAAAGGCACCGAGGCACTGAGAGACCAGAAACAAAGGCACTGAGAGACCAGAAACAAAGGCACTGAGGCACTGAGAGACCAGAAAGATAGGCACTGAGTAACCAGAAACAAACACACTGAGAGACCAGAAACAAAGGCACTGAGTGACCAGAAACAAAGGCACTGAGGCACTGAGAGATCAGAAACAAAGGCACTGAGAGATCAGAAACAAAGGCACTGAGAGACCAGAAACAAAGGCACTGAGGCACTGAGAGACCAAAAACAAAGGCACTGAGAGATCAGAAAAAAGGCACTGAGAGACCAGAAACAAAGCAGAAGAACTAGAGGGACCAAGACACAGAAAGAGAAATGGAGGGGCACTGAGAAATTGATAAATAATAAGACAGAAAGCTGTTTTTATCGAGCGTTTTATTCATTATACCCACAGATACCACATGGACAGGGCTATACATAAACCCTAATTTCTATATTCATTATCAGCATTCAGCAGTGACTATAGAGCTACATTTTACCCCCTACAATGAGACCAATTAGAGGCCATGTCACCTCTTGGAGGTAATCAGGGAGGTAGGTGTTAGAATCACCAATAATGGCTAAAATTTGTATTAATTAGCACCACATTTGATCATGATCAGTGCTAGGTTAATTTCCTCTTTAGAATGGTTTTATTTGATGATGTCCTTTGTTGTAGCGGGTGAGAGATATTTTTACTGTGGAGAGTAGACGTATAGAAACCTACAATGCTATTTCAGTACATGTTACAGCAGGTTTATGTCAGCACGACGGGTTGAGCTGAAAGAGTTAGGATTGATCCAGTCATGCAAAAGTTGGGATTGGTTCAAACAACTGCTACATCGCCCACAGAGACCCGATCAATACGTAGATCTCTTCCTGTAGAACTGAGAACACATTTAAAGACCGATATTCTGTTGTTCCAAGGTACCATCACCAAAAGGAATTAAGCAGCTCCATGTTTTAATTCTATTTCCAACCCAATGACAATGCATCTTAAAAAACTACTTTCCATACAATTAATAGAGCAGGAAAACTCTTTGTTATGAACTGTGTATTGATTGAACTATGAATTTCAAAGCTCAATAACTGAGATACTGATAATATCACAATTACAATGGAGTTACTGATAATATCACAATTACAATGGAGTTACTGATAATATCACAGTTATATTAGGGAAACTCTTGTTATGAGCTGTGTATTGATTAAACTATAAATTTTATAGCTCAATAATTGAGATAATGATACTAAAATAATAAGAGAGATATTGATGATATCATAATAGATACTGATAGTATAATAATTATTATAGAGATACCAATAATATCATGATAATAATAACATCATAATCAGGGTATTTCACCAACTGGTAAAAAGACCTATTGTTAAGTTCCTTATTGTTATTTTGTTTTTTGTGACCTCCTAATCTTTTAACTGGTAAAATATATGGCAACAGTATGAAATAAGACATGTCATTAAACTTTTCAAAAAATAGGTCAAAAATCATATGCCCTCCATATCATAGGTCAAAATCTAGAAATAATAACTCAAAAACTGTTCATTTTTCAGTATTCCTACAATCATATCATTTGTAAAGAACCTACAAGGCTAAATTTTCCCCAATGCATGTGCATGTTAATGAAAAAAATGTCAAATAAAAAAACTTGCTATTAGAGGTTACAATTTAAAAAAAAAAAAAAAAAAAATTTTATATTGAAAATTCCATCTATAGGTCCATGCAGAATGTCATTACAATGAATTTGATGCCTTCATTTTTGTCTTAAAATCTATTTTATTCCTGAATCAATTACATATATTTCTATGTATAATCTGATGAATTCACATTTTGAACTTTCCTTAAAAATATCAGAAACTCATAAATAGCAAGTTCTGTACAGTTATATAATCATGTTACAAAATGGCAACTGTGGTTGAAGTTATGATGAGACTGAAAAAAACAATAACCTTATAAAACCTTGTCTGAAAATTCAACTTTCAGTTCTAGGTAGGGGTCAAATTTGAATATTGCTTTGTTGGGAAACAAACTTTGATAAACTCCTTTTCACGTTTTGCACAATCTAGAGCATGGATACTTTATATATAGGATCTTCTAGTTATAATCTATAAGGTTGGTTAATATAAATGACCTTGGACTATTTTTGATGTCACAGGTTACAATTATTTGAAAATCTTTAAATACCAATTTCTCAATAACCAAGACCCACACGGTGATGAAATTTTGCCATTAGCATGCTGTGATCAATTGCTATTGAATGTATTGTAAAACTCAGTCTGGAAATTTAACTTCCGATTCTCCATAGGGGTCAAAGTTGAAAATTGCTATTTTGGGTAACAAACTTTGAAAAACTTCTCAAATTCTGCAAGGTCTAGGATCTAGACATTTCATACTTAGGAAGCTCTGGTCATTGACTATCCTTGACCCATTTTCCAGATCACAGGATACAATTATTTGAAAATATTTCAATAGCATTTTTTCAATAACCAAGAGGCACAAGGTAATAATGTTTCATCAGTAGCATGCTGTGATTAATTGCTATTAAACATATTTATAACTTTTTGTCTGAAAATTTAACTTCCAGTTTTTGATAAAATTTGAAAAATGCTACTTTGGGTAACAAACTTTGAAAAATTTCTTCATAAGTTCTGCAAGGTCTACAGCCTTGATATTTCACATGCAAGATGTCCCAGTCGTTAGCTATCAGGTTTTATAACATGAATGACCTTGACTGATGTTTAAGGTCAGAGGGATCAATTTTGTTAAAATCTTCTTTTCAGTAACTCAGAGATACCGGGTGGCGATGTTTGGTTATTTGCATATTGCATTCTATTGATATTGATAGTAGTAGAAATATATTGTAACAAATTTCAACTTACGGTTTTAGAACAGGATCAAATTAAGAAAATTCTTTTTCGGGTAACATAAATAAATTACGGAAATTGTGCAGTCTAGAGACCAGATATACAACATATAGATTGCTTAAAGGGTTTGCTGTCATGTTTGTGGACATGATTGACCTCTAGGTAAGCAGCTGTGTATAGGTGAAAAGCCTGTCTCATTTCTGGCCAACTAATTCCCACTGATCTACTTATGATAAACCATGGTACCTAATAGTGATCTTTGATATGTTATATCATGAGAATAAGAATTCCACTAGCATTAAAACTGATACCGGTTTTGGTAGCATGATAGCAGATAAGACATGATTAAAGAGAAATATTAACATGCTATTCTAATATGATAACAGTGTATTTCTATCCTCCTTGGTTAAGCTTTGTGACTATGGTCATCACATTTAGTCAGGAATTTATAGGTTTAAACAACTGAATTTTTCCTAGAAATCTTATTCTTAATATAAAAAACTTTGAAAGAAAATTATGCAAAGTAGATAAAATCTTCAGTATGTGTAACATAGATCATTTCATTCTTTCAAAGTAAACCATCTGAATTAATCCTCCTATCAGATTGCTGCTGCCCTTGTAGACATTCATCAATACGGACCAATCATTTTGTCAAAAAATATATCATCTATTTACAGTCAGCAAATCAAATTACAGCAATCTTTGATCCATTAAATATTAATAAATCTAACATAGGATTTCCTGACAAAATATGTTCAACTTTATGAAATTTCATTGTACATTTCAACAAGAGATCCCTGAGGGATCTTGGTGCCTATCATTGTTTGATCTTTATTTATTCTTAGAAAGTTGGATCTTTTCCCTTTTTTTCTCTTCTCTGTTTTTGCTCTTAATGATAAAAAATTTGAACATTCCTTTGCAGAAATTGCAATGATGATCTTAAGCTGCCAAATCCAAAATGGCTAAATGGTAGCCATTTTGTATCTTCTGATCAGTCTCAACATCAAACTGGCACATGGAGATATCAAAGGGAACATACATATGAAATTTGAGAGATAACCATTCAGTACTTCTTAAGAAATAGGGTGAACAATGTTTACTAGGCAAACTCCAAAGATGGCTGCTTGTCAACCATTTTTCTGATCACTCATACAGGCACTACTAGGGACCATGAGGAACCTATACATGAAATTTGAGAAGGATCTTTACAGTACATGGCCACCTTTCGGCCATTTTGTTTTTCTCATCAGACCCAAAATCAAACTGGCACAACTAGATACCAAGGGAAACCTTCATATGCAGTTTGAGAAAGATCCATTCTGTACAACAACAATTATTTACGGACAGACGGACCACAGACAGACCACAGATGCAGAGCAATTTGAATAGCCTACCATCTGATTGAGGATGGTGGGCTAAAAGTTTGAAGGTTTAATTTGAAGTCAATTACAAAAAAAATAGAAATACACAGCAACAAAAAAAAAACAGTTTAGAAAAAGAATCTTGTACTTACCCAAATTTGTAACTTTACTCTTTTGTCCTGGCGAAACACTGTTTTTACTTTGAAATCTATGCCCACTGTGCTAACAAATGCGGAGGTGAAAGAGTCATCGGCGTATCTAAACAAAAACGATGTTTTACCCACACTACTGTTCCCGATAATAAGTAGTTTGAACATATAGTCAAAGTTCTGGTCTGCGGCATCTTTCTGCCATTTTGAATCATTTGCTGAAGCCATCTGTAATGAAAGGAAAACAAAATATGAAATGAATTGTATACAGTAGTAATACATGAAGCCCCTGACAAGATATAAATATTTAATCTTAGATTACAAGACATTTCAATACAATAAAGCATTCCAACATTATAGCATTTGAAGTCATCATTTGTGACTAGATAATATAAGTCCAAAGCATGGTCTTTCTAATTCACAACTTACATCAGCAAAACAGATTCTGTAGGAGGCTCAAGTTTTAGAGTTCAAATCATTTAAGCAGAACTTGTTATTCTGCCCAATTGGCAGGAGACAGGGGTTCAGTATGTAGTCTTGATATACTTTCTATTGCTATTATGTAAGTTTGTGTTTCGGTTTATTTGTGTATTGCCCCAGAAAAAACTATTCAGAGCTATCCTAAGGGGTGATGCTCTTGTAACTGAGTGAAGAATGATTTTAAGCCTAATGTTGTGTTGGGTGACAGCCTGATACTTGTATCATAGTGGACAAACAGACATTCTAAGTTTCCTTTAAATGTATTTGATTTGGTGACTGATGGTCAATTTTTTTTAAACCCAAGTGTGTAACAAATCGAACATCTCTACCTTCTTTATTAAAAAAAATTGATAAAATAAATTTCAATCTGACAATAAACTTGAAAGCAGGCAGGAGGTCATTCATCTGAACTAATTTCAAAGCCCTTCTTTTTAAGCAAGTTACTGGGCAACAATCATTTCCTGACGTCTCCTGATTTAAATTCAGGCAACATCTATCTTTTATGAAACCCTTGACTGAGGGCTAGTATGAGTTCCACATGAGACAGACCACTCTGTGCGGGTTGTGTCCTTGTTTAAGATATTTACCCTATTGCTTAGCATGGTCTATGGTAAGGTTTCATATATACTGTTCATTAATGTAGCCACCAGGGGCCACATCCTACTAGGAGACCTCACCTCCACACAATTTGTGTTGTGTTCACAGGATGAAAATAAAAAACAAACAAACATCAGACTAAGGGATGATAAATGTTACAACATCATACAATTGTTTAAGACTGCTGCTTCCTGATCTAAAACACGGACATATTTTTAATGAACCTCATTTCTGAGTAAAATCCTTATCACTTTTGAGATACTTTTTCTTACTAAATGGCTTTTGCAGGTTTAAAGATTATGTGTGAATGTTGGTATGTGTGCTTTAAATATTGTCTTGTTATTTTTATGAACTATACAAAATTTTGATAAATAAAAAAATTACGAAAAAAAAAAAATTAAAAAAAATTCTAAAGCCTAAATGACTGACAAGTGGTCAAATCTCATTATAGATTAAATCAATTGTTAGCATTCTAAAATCAGTTAATTAATACTAGTCAGTATTACATTGTATTATATAGATGTAATAGATCCCCCCACAAAGAAGTATAAGCTATTTATATACATACTAGTCAGTATTACATTGTATTATATAGATGTAATAGATCCCCCACAAAGAAGTATAAGCTATTTATATACATACTACTCAGTATAACATTGTATTATATAGATGTAATAGACCCCCCACAAAGAAGTATAAGCTATTTATAGACATACTAGTCAGTATTACATTGTATTATATAGATGTTATAGATCCCCCCACAAAGAAGTATAAGCTATTTATATACATACTAGTCAGTATAACATTGCATTATATAGATGTAATAGACCCCCCACAAAGAAGTATAAGCTATTTATATACATACTAGTCAGTACTACATTGTATTATGTAGATGTAATAGATCCCCCAACAAAGAAGTATAAGCTATTTATAGACATACTAGTCAGTATTACATTGTATTATATAGATGTAATAGATCCCCCCACAAAGAGGTATACGCTATTTATAGACATACTAGTCAGTATTACATTGTATCATATAGATGTAATAGATCTCCCCATAAAGAGGTATAAGCTATTTATAGATATACTTGATATTGATTTCTATATCATTAGTATCAATTATACGAAACACTTTAAGGAAAGAGAAAAAAAATCAATTTTCAACTCTATTTATCTTGTCAGATCTGCCTTTACATTTGGGTAAAAAGGATGATTTTGTTAATACTGTGAAGATATGAAAAAAATATATAATGACGAAATCACTTTGCAGATTAAAATTCATTAGCTGTAGTGCTGCCGCAACAAATGTGTGTACTCAGCAAATTTTAAAATGATGTACTGTAGATGAATGAGTTCTAAACAAGTCTAACAGGTGTACAATCAGTATAATACAGGAACAGTAATGTGGCATACAGTTTTTGTCTAACTGGATGTTTAAAAGATCTCTATCACAACAACGCTGTTAAACAGGAATGTCTTCAACCTATCAAAGAAAAAAAAACCTTTTTAACCAAACCTTCTTCATTATTATCATAAAATCAAATGTCATAAACTTATATACACCAAACCTTTAATTAAGTCCATGTCAAGTAAATATATCTCTAGAATTACCCACAAAAGATACAGAATTATCTAGAAATAAGTAAGTGTATCTCTTAACATTCAATGAGTCAACAGTCATTCTCTGACCCCCAGGGTTGATTATATATAGAGTTACCTATAACTGGAAATTATAGCCAAAATGTCATCATTTAAATAGACAGAAATTGTAGAGAATTTTGATGTGTTGGATGCTGTGACCAGTTAAACAGACAGAAATTGTAGAGAATTTTGATGTGTTGGATGCTGTGACCAGTTAAACAGACAGATATTGTAGAGAATTTTGTCTATATCAATGAGGAAAGCAACAAGAAATTAGTTGATAATTAATTAAGAGCAACAGTACATCACCATGGCAATATTGGTAGAAAAGATATATAGAAGAATTACCGTGGCATCACCCGGCTGTGGTAGGAGGGCCATTAAGAGAAGAGACAGGTAACAGGAGGAAATCACTATGGGTCCACAACAGCCCTGTTTATACCCAAAAGTATCCACAGAACAGAAACAGCTTCCTATCTAGCACCACTGCAACCACAGCCACAGACTCGTAAAGGCTGTATAGAAGTTAACACGCTTAAACTGTACACAGCTAACAGTCTGAAATCAAAGATGGCTTCCCCTACTTCAGCAGGTTCATTGGTCATAATATATGCCTGAAGATAGCATCACGAAAATCAATATTGAAAAATCTAATAATAATGTTCTCCTTCCTGCAACCTTTAACATCCAAAGTTGAACCTACACCTTTGTGAACCTGAGACAGTCTACACACATAATTAGTTAAAGGTTGACTGACCAACACAGCAGAAATTATAAGTATGAGAATGAGATAGAAGACTTTTGATAAAGTGGGTATTAATGAATGAATCTTACCTTGTCTAAAGGAATGTGATAAGGGAGATTGACTGGAGAACAAGTGACAAAAGTCCAGTGTTACAAACAGCTGTGACAGGGAGTGATGTTCTCACTATAAGCAGCCTGATCCACTCACCCACAACCACAACGACACAGCTACTAAAGCACTAAGGTGGAGATGTAGAAAATCTATAATATTGGCAAATCCATACAGGGCTCGTTTCAAAACCAAAACAGTGTTGGACCAGGGGCTAAATAATTTACTAGACATTGACAATAGCTGTTCCTGGGTAACATTATTAGGTGTGTTTTACTGTACAAACTTATCCTTACATACAGGATAGTATTGCAGCCTTTTCACCTAAACATGTCTTGTTTGTTTACTACTGAATTTAGGTGTGTTTTATCATACAAACTTATCCTTACCTACAGGATAGTATTGCAGCCTTTCACCTGAACACGTCTTGTTTATTTACCATAGAGTTAATTTGTTTATGAACATATTCGTCACACACTGTCTGTTATGTTAAACCTTCTTTTATTAGAACACATTAATATTAAAAACATCAACAGATACAAACCACTGATATTTACTAAATTAAACGATGAGACACTTAAATACTGGATCATTTTTTTTAATATATCGCTGCCCAATTTGCCCTATATCAGTCTAAATTTCTGGATATAATGCTCTGTATGACAGACTTCAACATCACATTTCACTAATCATGAAATCAATATGGTGTACCCTACGTTCTACCTACATTCTAGATTCATTCAAATAAAATCCTTTTTTTTCAGAATTTACCACTCAATAAGTGATAAATAGAGGTCTACACATATTTCTAGGTTCTGGTCTGTTACACCTGATACAGCTTATCCGAGGAAATTAAATCTATGAACTTCTGTAAAACCATCTCTGCGACATCTGTATATGGATTCATCATAATAACAAACTCTGTAACGGAGAAAATGAGAATGAATGCATTTAATACCAGCAGTCATAAATCTACCAGGGAAGGATGATAATGTATTAAGTTCAAATCTTTAGTTTAATATTAGTGCTAATTTTATTTTCACTGATATTGAGAAATCCATTAAAAAATGTGTCTATGAATCACACAAGTTTTAATAGACATAATAGTGGAATTATCAAGCTCTATAATCTTATGCAAAATCGAGTGACCACAAAAAATATTGCTTTTCGAAAAAAAAAAAAACATGAAATTACAGCAACTCTAGACTCTCACTTCAAACCCTCTGACAAAGATCTAAGGTTTTTGTCTCAGGAAAAATATTAACTGTGTCCATTGACCATCTGGTCCAAAAGGTAACTACTGATCTAAGCTGGACATATGGTACCTAAGGTCACTAGTGGCCTGAGCTGGACATATGGTACCTTAGGTCACTAGTGGTCTGAGCTGGACATATGGCACCTTAGGTCACTAGTGGTCTGAGATGGACATATGGCACCTCAGGTCACTAGTGGTCTGAGCTGGACATATGGCACCTCAGGTCACTAGTGGTCTGAGCTGGACATATGGTACCTTAGGTCACTAGTGGTCTGAGATGGACATATGGCACTTCAGGTCACTAGTGGTCTGAGCTGGACATATGGTATCTTAGGTCACTAGTGGTCTAAGCTGGACATATGGCAACTTAGGTCAATAGTGGTCTGAGCTAGACATATGGTATCTTAGGTCACTAGTGGTCTGAGATATACATATGGCACCTCAGGTCACTAGTGGTCTGAGCTGGACATATGGTACCTTAGGTCACTAGTGGTCTGAGCTGGACATATGGTACCTTAGGTCACTAGTGGTCTGAGCTGGACATATGGTACCTTAGGTCACTAGTGGTCTGAGCTAGACATATGGCAACTCAGGTCACTAGTGGTCTGAGCTGGACATATGGTACCTTTGGTCACTAGTGGTCTTAGCTGGACAGATGGTATCTTTGGTCACTAGTGGTCTGAGCTGGACATATGGTACCTTAGGTCACTAGTGGTCTGAGATGAACATATGGTACCTTAGGTCACTAGTGGTCTGAGCTAGACATATGGTATCTTAGGTCACTAGTGGTCTGAGCTGGACATATGGTACCTTAGGTCACTAGTGGTCTGAGCTGGACATATGGTACCTTAGGTCACTAGTGGTCTGAGCTAGACATATGGCAACTCAGGTCACTAGTGGTCTGAGCTGGACATATGGTACCTTAGGTCACTAGTGGTCTGAGCTGGACATATGGTACCTTAGGTCACTAGTGGTCTGAGATGAACATATGGTACCTTAGGTCACTAGTGGTCTGAGATGAACATATGGTACCTTAGGTCACTAGCGGTCTGAGCTAGACATATGGTATCTTAGGTCACTAGTGGTCTGAGCTGGACATATGGTACCTTAGGTCACTAGTGGTCTGAGCTGGACATATGGTACCTTAGGTCACTAGTGGTCTGAGCTAGACATATGGCAACTCAGGTCACTAGTGGTCTGAGCTGGACAAATGGTACCTTAGGTCACTAGTGGTCTGAGCTAGACATATGGCAACTCAGGTCACTAGTGGTCTGAGCTGGACATATGGTACCTTAGGTCACTAGTGGTCTGAGCTGGACATATGGTACCTTAGGTCACTAGTGGTCTGAGATGAACATATGGTACCTTAGGTCACTAGTGGTCTGAGATGAACATATGGTACCTTAGGTCACTAGCGGTCTGAGCTAGACATATGGTATCTTAGGTCACTAGTGGTCTGAGCTGGACATATGGTACCTTAGGTCACTAGTGGTCTGAGCTGGACATATGGTACCTTAGGTCACTAGTGGTCTGAGCTAGACATATGGCAACTCAGGTCACTAGTGGTCTGAGCTGGACATATGGTACCTTTGGTCACTAGTGGTCTGAGCTGGACAGATGGTACCTTTGGTCACTAGTGGTCCGAGGTGGACAGATGGTACCTTTGGTCACTAGTGGTCTGAGCAGGACATATAGTACCTTAGGTCACTAGTGGTCTGAGCTGGACATATGGCACCTCAGGTCACTAGTGGTCTGAGCTGGACAGATGGTACCTTTGGTCACTACTGGTCGGAGGTGGACAGATGGTACCTTTGGTCACTAGTGGTCTGAGCTAGACATATGGTACCTTAGGTCACTAGTGGTCTGAGCTGGACATATGGCACCTCAGGTCACTAGTGGTCTGAGCTGGACAGATGGTACCTTTGGTCACTAGTGGTCTGAGCTGGACAGATGGTACCTTTGGTCACTAGTGGTCTGAGCAGAACCTATGGTACCTTAGGTCACTAGTGGTCTGAGCTGGACATATGGTATCTTAGGTCACTAGTGGTCTGAGATGGACATATGGCACCTCAGGTCACTATTGGTCTAAGCTGGACAGATGGTACCTTAGGTCACTAGTGGTCTGAGCTAGACATATGGTATCTTAGGTCACTAGTGGTCTGAGCTGGACATATGGTACCTTAGATCACTAGTGGTCTGAGCTGGACATATGGCACCTCAGGTCACTAGTGGTCTGAGCTGGACAGATGGTACCTTTGGTCACTAGTGGTCCAAGGTGGACAGATGGTACCTTAGGTCACTAGTGGTCTGAGCTGGACATATGGCACCTCAGGTCACTAGTGGTCTGAGCTGGACAGATGGTACCTTTGGTCACTAGTGGTCTGAGCTGGACAGATGGTACCTTTGGTCACTAGTGGTCTGAGCAGGACCTATGGTACCTTAGGTCACTACTGGTCTCAGCTGGACATATGGTATCTTAGGTCACTAGTGGTCTGAGCTGGACAGATGGCACCTCAGGTCACTAGTGGTCTAAGCTGGACATATGGTATCTTAGGTCACTAGTGGTCTGAGCTAGACATATGGTATCTTAGGTCACTAGTGGTCTGAGATATACATATGGCACCTCAGGTCACTAGTGGTCTGAGCTGGACATATGGTACCTTAGGTCACTAGTAGTCTGAGCTGGACATATGGCACCTCTGGTCACTAGTGGTCTGAGCTGGACAGATGGTACCTTTGGTCACTAGTGGTCCGAGGTGGACAGATGGTACCTTTGGTCACTAGTGGTCTGAGCAGGACATATAGTACCTTAGGTCACTAGTGGTCTGAGCTGGACATATGGCACCTTAGGTCACTACATGTCAGTATAGATGTTGATAGTCCATGTCATCTACAAGGGGGAAATACTGCTTTGTTAGGTTAAACCATTGTAACTGTCAAGCTGTCTACTGACACAAGGATGGTGGTGTTATAAAACAGATGTAGCCCATGTCACCCTTCCTACATACAGATAATATATATTAAATACCAAACACCCCCTTGTGTTACAGATAAGCAAGCTGGTTTCAAAGAAATATAATAACACAAAATCATCACTGACAGCAAATTGCCTCATAGCTGACATTTAATAAAACTTGACATTTAGGGACATCTCGTGTCTAGGACTAACTGTAGTGGCCAATGTCTATCACATCTCCTGATCTATCAACTGACAGATCTGTCTATGAATAGTCAAATGTATTACTAATAATTAAATGTATTTCTATTAAAAATGTATTATTAAAATGTATAGATATAAGACAAGAGGCCCAAGGAGGGGTCTTAACAGTCACCTGAGAAATATATGTCAATAATCTGGGGTTTTTAAAATGTTGCAAAAATGTAACAACACTTGTGCAGGACCATGTGTAAAACATCTGTACCAAGTTTGAACATGACCCACCAAATGGTTCTTCAGAGGAAGTCCATAATGTCTTATCCAAACAGAGGCCAGGGTGACCATCTTGGATTTTGAATCGCCCCAAAAAGTTAAAACACTTGCCAGGACCTTGTGTAGAACATTCGTATCAAGTTTCCCCTTTTTCCCCCTCCTGAAACTTGAAGCGGCTTCCCATGGGGATGCTTTGTGCCAAGTTTGGTCAAAATCCATCTACTGGTTCTTGAGAAGTAGTCATTTAATGAAAGTTTTTACATATGGCCCCTTTTACACCCCTTATGGGCCCCAAAGAGGACATAATCACTTTTTTCAACATAATTTCATATGTCTTTCACTAAGGGATGCTTTCTACCAAATTTGGTTGAAATCGGTCAAAGTTTAATTTTTGACTTTTTTGAGCGCCCCCTAATGGGGCTGTTTTTGACCCAATTTTTTTTTCATTCGCAAACTTTGTAGACCATGCCATAAGAACCCAAATTTCAAATATGAATTTAATCTGACTTTTGGTTCACGAGAAGAAGATTTTAAAAAATTTACCTAATTTTACACCCTTTTTCCCCCTTCTGGAGCCCCTATTGGGCCCATGCCCTTTTTCTTCGCAAACTTGAAGTGGCTTCCCATGGGGATGCTTTGTGCCAATTTTGGTCAAAATCCATCTACTGGTTCTTGAGAAGTAGTCATTTAATGAAGGTTTTTACATATGGCCCCTTTAACACCCCTTATGGGCCCAAAGGGGACATAATCACTTTTTTCAATATAATTTCATATGTACTTTACTAAGGGATGCTTTCTACCAAATTTGGTTGAAATCGGTCAAAGTTGAATTTTTTAACCTTTTTAGCGCCCCCTCGTGGGACCGTTTTTGACCCAATTTTTTTTCATTCGCAAACTTTGTAGACCTGGCCATAAGGACATTAATATCAAATATGAACTTAATCTGACCGTTGGTTCATGAGAAGAAGATTTTTAAAGATTTACCTAATTTTACACCCTTTTTCCCCCTCCTGGGGCCTCTTTTGGGGCCATGCCCTTTTTCTTCGCAAACTTGAAGCGGCTTCCCATGGGGATGCTTTGTGCCAAGTTTTGTCAAAATCTATTCAGTGGTTCTTGAGAAGTTGAATATGTGAAAAGTTAACAACGCACGACAACAGACAAATCATAATGGCTCAGGCGACCTAAAAATGCATACTGAAATATAAACCAATACAGCTTGTTCCATTTTCTGTATAACATACATATTTATCTGAAATTTCTGAAAATATTATAAAGGATTTCAGTATAGATGTATATTTGTTGTTAGTCAACTCCTGATAAAGGACTTTACAGTAGATATATATCTGTTGTTAGTCAACTCCTGATAAAGGACTTTACAGTAGATATATATCTGTTGTTAGTCAACTCCTGATAAAGGACTTTACTGTAGATCTATCACTGTTGTTAGTCAACTTCTGATAAAGGACTTTACTGTAGATCTATCACTGTTGTTAGTCAACTTCTGATAAAGGACTTTACTGTAGATCTATCACTGTTGTTAGTCAACTTCTGATAAAGGACTTTACTGTAGATCTATCACTGTTGTTAGTCAACTTCTGATAAAGGACTGTACTGTAGATCTAGATCTGTTGTTAGTCAACTTCTGATAAAGGACTTTACTGTAGATCTATCACTGTTGTTAGTCAACTTCTGATAAAGGACTTTACTGTAGATCTATCACTGTTGTTAGTCAACTTCTGATAAAGGACTTTACTGTAGATCTAGATCTGTTGTTAGTCAACTTCTGATAAAGGACTTTACTGTAGATCTAGATCTGTTGTTAGTCAACTTCTGATAAAGGACTTTACTGTAGATCTATCACTGTTGTTAGTCAACTTCTGATAAAGGACTTTACTGTAGATCTATCACTGTTGTTAGTCAACTTCTGATAAAGGACTTTACTGTAGATCTATCACTGTTGTTAGTCAACTTCTGATAAAGGACTTTACTGTAGATCTATCACTGTTGTTAGTCAACTTCTGATAAAGGACTTTACTGTAGATCTATCACTGTTGTTAGTCAACGCCTGATAAAGTACTTTACTGTAAATCCATTACTGTTGTTAAAGAAGTTAATAAAGACATATAACTGTTGTAGTCAACATTCTATTGCAATATGATTGATCTGAAAATGTGTACACAAGTAAAGTAGTCCCCCCATCCCATGAAATATTGATCTACATTACAGAGGAGCTTGGATGTTAAAGACCTATAGAGGTAAGACATCACTGCTATGATAAACATACACAGGACCAAGAAGCCTGCAGAACATTCAAACTGAACAAACATTCCTTGGGGAAAATCAATATGGTGCTGGTAATTTTCTCTGTGAGTTTGACAAAAGTGTTACACATAACAATTACCTTACAGGATTCACCATTTAGCCAACAGATGTGTGCTTTAATTAAATAATTGATTAGGGTCAATATTTTAATTTGGCTAGAAAGTGATAGTATGATAGTACTCAAATATCATTGGACGAGACATATGAATTTTTAGAAAAGCCTACAGAATTCAGCTAGTTGGCTGTGCCATTTACCAATGTAGAACAATGATCTCTTATCCCTCCTAAATTAAATGTACAGTGTATAAAAAAAGCAGATTTTTACACTTCAGTGAAAACACTTTTCATAAATTGTTTGCAGCAAAGTATACATGTCCTTGTTACTTTCATTACTAATTGAAAGTTTTCAATAAGTTGGTTATTCATCTAAGTAATAATTCTATGTCAAGACAACACACAGTCACTCACCAAGACATCACACAGTCACTATGTCACCAAGACAACACAGTCACTCTATCACTAAAAACATCACAAAGTCACTCTGTCACCAAGACATCACACAGTCATTCCATCACCAAGACAACACACAGTCACTCCGTCACCAAGACATCACACAGTCACTCCGTCACCAAGACATCTCACAGTAACTCTGTCACCAAGACATCACACAGTCACTCCGTCACCAAGACATCACACAGTCACTCCGACACCAAAACATCACACAGTCACTCCATCACCAAGACAACACACAGTAACTCTGACACCAAGACAACACAAAGTCACTCCATCACCAAGACATCACACAGTAACTCTGTCACCAAGACATCACACAGTCACTCCGTCACCAAGACATCACACAGTCACTCCGTCACCAAGACATCACACAGTCACTCTATCACCAAGACATCACACAGTCACTCTGTCACCAAGACATCACAGTCACTCCGTCACCAAGACATCACACAGTCACTTCGTCGCCAAGACACCACACTCACTCCATCACTAAAAACATCACACAGTCACTCCAGCACCATGACATGACAGTCACTCCATCACCAAGACATCACAGTCACTTTGTCACCAAGACATCACACAGTCACTCCGTCACACAGTCACTCCGTCACCAAGACATCACAGAGTCACTTCATCACAAATACAACACACAGTCACTCTGTCACCAAGACATCACACAGTCACTCCATCACCAAGACATCACACAGTCACTCAGTCACCAAGACAACACAGTCACTCCGTCACAAGACATCACACAGTCACTCCGTCACCAAGACATCACACAGTCACTCCGTCACCAAGACATCACACAGTCACTCAATCACCAAGACATCACACAGTCACTTTGTCACCAAGACATCACACAGTCACTCCGTCACCAAGACATCACACAGTCACTCCATCACCAAGACAACACACAGTCACTCTGTCACCAAGACATCACACAGTCACTCCGTCACCAAGACAACACAGTCACTTCGTCACCAAGACATCACACAGTCACTCCGTCACCCAGACATCACACAGTCACCAAGACATCACACAGTCAGTCACCAAGACATCACACAGTCACTCCGTCACCAAGACATCACACAGTCACTCCGTCACCAAGACATCACACAGTCACTCCGTCACCAAGACATCACACAGTCACTCCATCACCAAGACAACACACAGTCACTCCGTCACCAAGACATCACACAGTCACTCCATCACCAAGACATCACACAGTAACTCTGTCACCAAGACATCACCAGTCACTATGTCACCAAGACAACACAGTCACTCTATCACTAAAAACATCACAAAGTCACTCAATCATCAAGACATCACACAGTCACTCCGTCACCAAGACATCACACAGTCACTCAATCACCAAGACATCACACAGTCACTTTGTCACCAAGACATCACACAGTCACTCAGTCACCAAGACAACACAGTCACTCCGTCACAAGACATCACACAGTCACTCCGTCACCAAGACATCACACAGTCACTCCGTCACCAAGACATCACACAGTCACTCCGTCACCAAGACATCTCACAGTAACTCTGTCACCAAGACATCACAGTCACTCCGTCACCAAGACATCACACAGTCACTTCGTCACAAAGACATCACACAGAGTCACTCACACAGTCACTCCAAGTCACCAAGACAACACACAGTCACTCACAGTCACCAAGACATCACACAGTCACTCCGTCACCAAGACAACACACAGTCACTCCGTCACCAAGACATCACACAGTCACTCCGTCACCAAGACATCACACAGTCACTCCGTCACCAAGACATCACACAGTCACTCTGTCACCAAGACATCACCAGTCACTATGTCACTAAGACAACACACAGTCACTTCATCACCAAGACATCACAGTCACTCCGTCACCAAGACATCACACAGTCACTTCGTCACGAAGACAACACACAGTCACTTCATCACCAAGACATCACAGTCACTCCGTCACCAAGACATCACACAGTCACTCCGACACCAAGACAACACACAGTCACTAAGTCACCAAGACATCACACAGTCACTCATCAAGACATCACACAGTCACTCCGTCACCGAGACATCACACAGTCACTCAATCACCAAGACATCACACAGTCACTCTGTCACCAAGACATCACACAGTCACTATGTCACCAAGACAACACAGTCACTCTATCACTAAAAACATCACACAGTCACTCCGTCACCAAGACATCACACAGTCACTCCGTCACCAAGACATCACACAGTCACTCCATCACCAAGACATCACACAGTCACTCCGTCACCAAGACATCACACAGTCACTCCGTCACCAAGACAACACACAGTCACTCCGTCACCAAGACATCACACAGTCACTCCGTCACCAAGACAACACACAGTCACTCAGTCACCAAGACAACACAGTCACTCCGTCACAAGACATCACACAGTCACTCCGTCACCAAGACATCACACAGTCACTCCGTCACCAAGACATCACACAGTCACTCCGTCACCAAGACATCACACAGTCACTTCGTCACAAAGACATCACACAGTCACTTCGTCACCAAGACATCACACAGTCACTCCATCACCAAGACAACACACAGTCACTCCGTCACCAAGACATCACACAGTCACTCCATCACCAAGACATCACACAGTAACTCTGTCACCAAGACATCACCAGTCACTCTGTCACCAAGACATCACACAGTCACTCAATCACCAAGACATCACACAGTCACTCCGTCACCAAGACATCACACAGTCACTCCGTCACCAAGACATCACACAGTCACTTCGTCACAAAGACATCACACAGTCACTTCGTCACCAAGACATCACAAACACAGTCACTCCATCACCAAGACATCACACAGTCACTCCGTCACCAAGACATCACACAGTCACTCCGTCACCATGACATCACACAGTCACTCCGTCACCAAGACATCACACAGTCACTTTGTCACCAAAAATCATAGTCATACTGTTACCAAGACAACACTCTCACTCACCAAGATAGTCAAACTATCAACATGACATCTACGTCTAACTATCACTAAGGCAACAATGTCACACTGTCACCAAGACACCACGGTCACATTATCACTAAGATATCACAGTGTCATCAAGATAACATTCTCACACAATAACTTAGACATCAAAGTCACACTAACACCAAGACATCAATGTCATAATGTCACCTAAACATCACCTGACACACTGTCATGACAACATCACAAAGTCATGATCTTACAAAGACAACACAGTCTGATGAAGACAAACACAGTGACACTCTTATGAAGACAACACAGTCACACTGTTATGAAAACAACATACAGTCACACTCTTATTAAGACAACACAATCATACTTTTAGGGTGGCAACACAGTCACACTGTTTTGAAGACAACATACAATCACAGTGTCATGAAGACAATATACAGTCACAGTGTCATGAAGACAACATACAGTCACAATGCCATGAAGACAACATACAATCACAGTGTCACGGAGACAACATACAGTCACAGTGTCATGGAGACAACATACAATCACAGTGTCATGAAGACAACATACAGTCACAGTGCCATGAAGACAACATACAGTCAGTGTCATGAAGACAACATACAATCACAGTGTCATGAAGGCAACATACAGTCACAGTGTCATGGAGACAACATACAGTCAGTGTCATGGAGACAATATAGTCACAGTGTCATGGAGACAACATACAGTCAGTGTCATGGAGACAACATACACTCACCGTGTCATGAAGTCAACATACACTAACAGTGTCATCAAGGCAATACCCAAGACTTGTCAAAAGCTTTTAACCCTAAGCATAATCTTACTTATTGTAACACTGTCTATGGTGTCTGAGAGCAGAGGAATACAACAATGTAGCTGATCACAGCTCCAGAGTGGGACACAAGTTGTAGCAAGCAGGATATTGATTGTGCCCCAAAGTCGACTTGTTTCCATGGAAATAAGGATTTTAATATTGCTGTGTCTAGATGTGGTTCCTTAAACCCTTTATCTGTAAAGTGCCCGGGTATGTTTCAGGTTGTTCCTTAGACTGTAGTAAATATTCCTTTGGCTTCAGAATTTTATAGGCATTAATACATGTATTTATCCTGGGACAAGATGTAAGCTTGTACTGATCCTCATGGATCAATAGATTGCAGAACTAACAAAATCATTTTACTAAATGGATAACAGCAGGTGCTTTCAAGTTTTATACATATCACATAATAGATACCAAAAGCAATGCTGTGTAATGGTACAAAAACATCACACAGAGAGACAGATGTCTTTATACTGGTAATAGAGTTGTTGTGTATTGGTACAAAAACATCACACAGAGAGACAGTTGTCTTTATACTGGTAATAGGATTGTTGTGGATTGGTACAAAAACATCACACACACAGAGACAGATGTCTTTATACTGGTAATAGGATTGTTGTGTATTTGTACAAAAACATCATACAGAGAGACAGTTGTCTTTATACTGGTAATAGGATTGTTGTGGATTGGTACAAAAACATCACACACACAGAGACAGATGTCTTTATACTGGTAATAGGATTGTTGTGTATTTGTACAAAAACATCATACAGAGAGACAGTTGTCTTTATACTGGTAATAGGATTGTTGTGGATTGGTACAAAAACATCACACACACAGAGACAGATGTCTTTATACTAGTAATAGGATTGTTGTGTATTTGTACAAAAACATCATACAGAGAGACAGTTGTCTTTATACTGGTAATAGGATTGTTGTGAATTGGTACAAAAACATCACACACACAGAGACAGATGTCTTTATATTGGTAATATGATTGTTGTGTATTGGTACAAAAACATCACACACAGAGACAGCTGTCTTTATACTGGTAATAGGATTGTTGTGTATTGGTAAAAAAACATCATAGAGAGACAGTTGTCTTTATACTGGTAACAGGATTGTTGTGGATTGGTACAAAAACATCATACAGAGAGACAGATGTCTTTATATTGGTAATATGATTGTTGTGTATTGGTACAAAAACATCATACAGAGAGACAGTTGTCTTTATACTGGTAATAGGATTGTTGTGGATTGGTACAAAAACATCACACACACACAGAGACAGATGTCTTTATATTGGTAATATGATTGTTGTGTATTGGTACAGAAATATCACACATAGAGAGACAGCTGTCTTTATAATGGTAATAGGATTGTTGTGTATTGGTACAAAAACATCACACAGAGACAGATGTCTTTATATTGGTAATATGATTGTTGTGTATTGGTACAAAAACATCATACAGAGAGACAGTTGTCTTTATACTGGTAATAGGATTGTTGTGGATTGGTACAAAAACATCATTCAGAGAGACAGCTGTCTTTATACTGGTAATAGGATTGTTATGTATTGGTACAAAAACATCATACAGAGAGACAGCTGTCTTTATACTGGTAATAGGATTGTTGTGTATTGGTACAAAAATATCACACATAGAGAGACAGCTGTCTTTATAATGGTAATAGGATTGTTGTGTATTGGTACAAAAATATCACACATAGAGAGACAGCTGTCTTTATAATGGTAATAGGATTTGCAATGATGTGCCACATGAAACAAAGAATTTCCAGGCAACAGTCAAAACAGTTTTAAAAGTAATCGCAAAGGAAAAAAGTTCAAATTTGTCAGAAGTCCCCTCATACACAATGATACTGTAAACACTTTCCACCCAATAGGACCACCTGCAGCTTGGTATATGGAACTGTCGAGGGTGGTCCCTCACATCAATGGACAATTCAGATTTTCGTGATGAGGTATTGATAATGTGAGATCTTAGCAGTATGTGAAATTTTTCAAGAAATAATGAAGTTTTAGAAGTTCCCAGGTATAAATGGATTGGTAACAACTGATCAACTATACACTGGAGAGCTGTCTGAGGTTCTGGAGGTGTTGGTGTACTAGTGTTAGAAGTTCCCAGGTACAAATGGATTGGTAACAACAGATCAACTATACACAGGAGAGGGTTTAGATTCTGTGTGCCCCGATCATTCATCCATGTATCCTAAAGCCATCCTGAAGATCTGTTTATAAGCTTTATAACTGATATAAATTTTTGCATGTTGAATGGCTAATTTAACGATCTTTCAAAGACATATGTTTCTCCAACTGGTAAGTCTGTTGTGGATTGCATGTATGTTCCATATGAACAGCTGGACTTGATTGATTCATTTAAATCTTAACAAGGACATCAAAAAAACTCGCCGATGTTAATTTTAACAAGAGATCCCAGAGGGATCTTGGCGCCCACCATTTGAGGATCTGTTTTCAGTTCTTGAAGATTTTTTTTTGTTTGTTACAGGTGTTGTAAATGTTCATGAACTGGTCTTCATTGAATGTACTCAATGATGGCACAAGATATTTTTATTAAGCACCTATTAGCAAATATCATTTGAAAAAGATCCCAAAGTATTATTAGATAGCAGTCAGTTACAGGTGGATAATGGACAATATGCTTGTGCTGTATTACTGTCAACATCCAAGATGGCTGCCTCTGGGCCAACTTGATTTCAAATCAGTCCAAAAAAGGTACAATGCACAACTAGGGACCAAGGGAAACCAATATCTATGAAATATCAGAAGGATCCATCCTGGACTTCCTCAGATATAGCAGTAACAAGATTTTACTCTCAAAATCCAAGATGGCTGCCTGTCAGCCATCTTGATTTCGGATCAGTCCAAAAAGGTATAATGCACAACTTGGAACCAAAGGGAACCTGCATATGAAATTTGAGAAAGATCCATCCAGTACTTTCCAAGAAATAGCAGTAACAAACTTTTACATTCAAAATCCAAGATGGCGACCTGCCTGCTATCTTGAATTTGAATCATTCCAAAAAAGGTACAATGCACAACTAGGGACCAAGGGGAAACTGCATATGAAATTTGAGAAAGATCCATCCAGTACTTTCCAAGAAATAGCAGTAATAAACTTTTACTTCCAAAATCCAAGATGGCTGTCTGTCGGCCATCTTGAATTCGAATCAGTCCAAAAAAGGTACAATGCACAACTAGGGACCAAGGGGAAACTGCATATGAAATTTGAGGAAGATCCATCTAGTACTTTGTCAGAAATAGCGGTAACAAACTTTTACTTCCAAAATCCAAGATGGCCAACTGTCTGCCATCTTGAATTCGAATCAGTCCAAAAAAGGTACAATGCACAACTAGGGACCAAGGGGAAACTGCATATGAAATTTGAGAAAGATCAATCCAGTACTTTTCCAGAAATAGCGGTAACAAACTTTTACTTCCAAAATCCAAGATGGCCACCTGTCGGCCATCTTGAATGTGGATCAGTTCGAAAAAGGTACAATGCACAACTAGGGACCAAGGGGAACCTGCATATGAAATTTGAGAAAGATCCATCCAGTACTTTTCCAGAAATAGCGGTAACAAGAATTGTTTACGGACGGACGGACGGACCACGGACCACGGACACAGAGTGATTTGAATAACCCACCATCTATTTGAATAGATGGTGGGCTAAAAATATGTACTGAAAGGATAAAGAAACGCAGGGTAATATTTATTGCGATATTTTGAAAACGCATTCTCCAAATAAAGTGAAACTTTGTGGATTGAGTAATTAGGTCATATTACACCTTGTCATGTATCGAAAATTTAGTCACGGCACAGTGCATAGCTCTGGTAAATGGATGAAGGAAAAAACAAGAATCTTGTGTACCGTGTTGTTCTAGTCTCATGCAGCGTTAGTCAAGTCACTCTTCGTTAGTCTTTATACAGACCAACTGCTTCCCTAAAATTAATTGAGAATTTGATTCGTTTTAAGAATGGCACAACTCACAGAAGTTCAGAGGGGTCAGGCCATTCAGATGCTGATGCAAGGACAGCTGCAAAATCAGGTTGCTAGGCACTTTGGTGTTAATGTTTCCACCATAGAACGTCTTGTAAGACGTCTTCGGGAAACTGGGCGATTGGCCGATCGACCTAGGTCAGGACGTCCGCGCGTAACGTCAGGATCGCTATATTGTCGTCTCTCATGTGCGTAATCGGCGCCTTACTGCCTTTGAGAGTGTACTTAATGTTTGTGGAAATCAAGTTCAAAAACTGTAACGAATCGATTACGAGAAGTTGGTGTAAAAGCACGTCGCCCCCACGTAGGTCCACACCTTACCCCTGCATGACGTTAATGTCATATGGCCTGGGTCGCTGAACATGCTCCACGACGGTTTCCACTGAGGCAGTGGAGACAAGTTTTCTTCACGGACGAGTCTCGATTCTGTCTTTATTGATCTGACGGCCGTCAACGTGTCTACCGACGTCGTGCCAAACGTTTTACGGACACTTGCGTTGTAGAGAGGGATAGGTTTGGGGGCGGTTCAGTAATGGTGTGGGGAGGAATCTCACACAGGTTAAAATCACAATTGGTTGTTATTGATGGCAATTTAACAGCAGCTAAGTATAGAGATGAGATCCTCTGACCCCATGTTATCCCTTTCTTACAGCAGCATAATCTAACCCTCCAGCAGGATAATGCTAGGCCCCACGTAGCAAGGATTTGCCAAGTCTTTCTGGCCAACAACAACATTCAACCACTAGATTGGCCGCCATATAGCCCTGATTTGTCCCCGATCGAACATCTTTGGGACCAGTTGGATAGACAGGTTCAAAATGCCAGCCACCCCCTGCTACTCGAGAGCAGTTAACCAGAGCTCTGATTGAAGAGTGGGACAACATCCCCATAAGACAGATTAACGCTCTCATGAACTCTATGACCAGAAGAATAAGGGCAGTGACCACAGCAAATGGCAGACACACAAGATATTGATGACTCAGTTCAATTTCAATTTCAAAATCCTATGGGTCCATTCAATTTAATCATTAGTACCTCTAAACCAATTGTCAGATGCAAAATACAGACTTTGGAAATTTTTAAGCTTTAATTTATCTGTAAGTGTACAAAATTTCGTTTTAAATGAAGCCCGATATCATACTTAATTTCTGGTTTAAAGTTCACCCTGCATTTCTTTATCCTTTTAGTATATATATTTAAAGTGAGCTACATGGAAAACTAGACAAGAAATATACGCAGAATTTGCATATAATCAAAACTGAACAAGGAATTACGGTAATAAGTCTACAAAGTTTAGGATCTTATCATTCCTTCATAAATTAATGTGCAGAAAGGTTTCCCACAGAATGATTAAAAAAATCAGCCAATCAGGTCACAGCAGGCTCATTAAATATGCATAGAATTTACAGTTACTTGAACTTGGGCTAGGGATGAAGGTAAAAATAGCTCCACAAATGCGGGCAATACCCCACAGCCTTATTATAAAGTTGGGTGAAGGGCTGAGATTGTGAAGAACCTCAATAGGCTGTGTAGGTCCATAGGCCCAACATGCCCGGCGAAAATGGTGATTGCTGGTGATGTCATTCTTGAGATAATGAGCGGATTGCAAATTCAAGATGGTGGCCGTAACCGCCATATTGGATATCGGGCGACGACGAAAAACAATAAGGTTATGTAGGTCCATAGGCCCAACATGCCCAGCGAAAATGGTGATCGCCTGTAATGTCATTCTGGAGTTAATGAGCGGAATGCAAATTCAAGATGGTGGCCGTAACCGCCATATTGGATATCGAGCGACAACGAAAAACAATAGGCTTATGTAGGTCCATAGGCCCAACATCCTCAGTGAAAATGGTAGTCACTGGTGATGTCATTCTTTAGATAATGAGTGGAATGCAAATTCAAGATGGCGGCCGTAACTGCCATATTGGATATCCGGCGACGACGAAAAACAATAGGGTTGTGTAGGTCCATAGGTCCAACATCCTCAGTAAAAATGGTGACCACCGGTGTTGTCGTTCTTGAGATAATGAGCAGAATGCAAATTCAATATGGCGCCAATAACTGCCACAGTGACGAAAACAATAGGGTTGTGTAGGTCCATAGGTCCAACATCCCCAGTGAAAATGGTGATGACCGGTGATGTAGTTTTAAAGATAATAAGCGGAATGCAATTGTGGACAGATGGACAGACGGACAGACAGACGCCGTGCATGATCGCAATACCCCACACCCTTTCGGGCTGTGGTGTAAAAAGTGTACCAATCAAATTTCATTAAAATCCTAGCAGTCCTTCAAAAGAAATCACATGGAAAGCAGCATATGAGAGTGATTAAAGAAATCAGCAAATCAGGTCAGAGCAGCCTCATTACCGTAAATTTGCCGGTATAGTGCGCACTCGGGTATAGTGCGCAGGTACTTTTTTGGGGTCAGATTAAAAAAAAAAAAGATTTTCTACAGAAAGATTAATTGATTACTGGTACCGTGATGAAACAGTTGTGGTTTGATCCATTTATAATGAGGAAACCACAATCATCATGACCCTAACATATTTAATTACCTTATATAAACAAATTCACGCAGGTACCTGACTTAACAAGCATGAAAGGCTTGGCTAATTGGATAATTAACGGTTCTTAACAGGTAACAAACACGTCGAGTATGAGGAGATGACACATGGCTTCAGCTGAACGTGTACTATTGCTCAGAAAACGATGCTGTTTTAACTGTCTGAAAAGTTTCAATCATACCTTGTCCCCATATCTGTACCTACCGCGGTATCCAAAGGTACTTAGTTATAGATTGTTTACACCGACTTCGACATGGGGAAACAGCGAACGCCATGGACTACACAGAGAGACTTGAGTTTCGTGCCACCGGTCGCCACTTCGACACTCCAAAGTGAAATATCAAACCACTGACCAGAAGGGCTGACATCGGTGCAACAGCGAAACATCCAGAGATGGAGAGAGAGCTGTTCAACTTTGTATGCGATCACCGAGATGCTGGCATTGCTGCCAGTACAATAGAACTGCGCATGCGGGCCATGCAGATCAAGAGAGGTCATGGGGTCACCAACTTTGGGCATCAGTGGGATGGGCTGATTGATTTATGAACAGAACGACAATCGCACAAAAATTTCCGGACTCATTGAATTCCACAGATACATCATCAAAATGAGGCAGAAATTCAGACACTTCTATAGCCCCGACCAATAGTAAGACCGTCACTTTTCGAACGACGAGAAAAGAAAAAAAAATTAGATTCACCGTAATGCTAGTGTGAATGGCCGATGATTAAAACAGAAATTTATTTTATTTTACTTTTTTTGTTGCTGTTGTTTTTATCTCCAAACTATCATATATGACCGACGACTTTTACATATAACTATGTGAAGGGAGGTAATCCAATATGGCGGACAAGAAGTCGGGAATGATAACCCCAAGAATGGCATGTTCCTGCGTATAATGTGCACCCCCTTTTTGACATGACAGTTTTAGCTTGAAAAAGTGTGCACTATACGCGAAAATTTACGGTAAATATGCACTTAATGCTTAATGTTGTATCTAAATGGTGTATGGACTGGAAACTATCAGTAAATCCAATCTATCATTTTAGGAAGCTTCCATCCAGAAAACGGATGTCGTTTTCAACTGTGGTTTGTGTGATATTTAAACCATTTGTATAAATACTTAGGAATATGGTAAGATGAGCATTTGGAAATGCAAAATGCAGAAAAATCTATGTCAGCTAGAGGAATACTAGGAGTGTAAAAATAGGAAAATTTATTTCATCTGGTGGTATGAACTACAATGTTTTTTTACGCGTCTCTATAACTCAAGTTTGGAACAATACTTATGGTCGGCACTGCTATATGGGGAAAGAAGATGCATTTGGTTATAAGTACAATGCGAAACAAAGCATGTCATTTCTACCTAAGAGTTGGAAAATACACCTCCAATGTCACTACTAGAGGTGATATGAGGCGGCCGTCATGTCTATATAAATACAATGTGTCTCATATGTGAAACTATCTGTGTCTATATAAATAGAATGTGTCTCATGTGTGAAACTATCTGTGTCTATATAAATAGAATGTCTCATGTGTGAAACTATCTGTGTCTATATAAATAGAATGTCTCATGTGTGAAACTATCTGTGTCTATATAAATAGAATGTCTCATGTGTGAAACTATCTGTGTCTATATAAATAGAATGTCTCATGTGTGAAACTATCTGTGTCTATATAAATAGAATGTCTCATGTGTGAAACTATCTGTGTCTATATAAATAGAATGTGTCTCATGTGTGAAACTATCTGTGTCTATATAAATAGAATGTGTCTCATGTGTTAAACTCTCTGTGTCTATATAAATAGAATGTCTCATGTGTGAAACTATCTGTGTCTATATAATAGAATATGTGTGAATGTGTGTCTATATAAATAGAATGTGTCTCATGTGTGAAACTATCTGTGTCTATATAAATAGAATGTGTCTCATGTGTGAAACTATCTGTGTCTATATAAATAGAATGTGTCTCATGTGTGAAACTATCTGTGTCTATATAAATAGAATGTGTCTCATGTGTGAAACTATCTGTGTCTATATAAATAGAATGTGTCTCATGTGTGAAACCATGTGTCTATATCAAAAGAATGTGTCTCAGGTGTGAAACTATCTGTGTCTATATAAATAGAATGTCTCATGTGTGAAACCATGTGTCTATATAAAAAGAATGTGTCTCATGTGTGAAACTATCTGTGTCTATATAAATAGAATGTCTCATGTGTGAAACCATGTGTCTATATAAAAAGAATGTGTCTCAGGTGTGAAACTATCTGTGTCTATATAAATAGAATGTGTCTCATGTGTGAAACTATCTGTGTCTATATAAATAGAATGTGTCTCATGTGTGAAACTATCTGTGTCTATATAAATAGAATGTGTCTCATGTGTGAAACTATCTGTGTCTATATAAATAGAATGTCTCATGTGTGAAACCATGTGTCTATATAAAAAGAATGTGTCTCATGTGTGAAACTATCTGTGTCTATATAAATAGAATGTCTCATGTGTGAAACCATGTGTCTATATCAAAAGAATGTGTCTCAGGTGTGAAACTATCTGTGTCTATATAAATAGAATGTCTCATGTGTGAAACCATGTGTCTATATAAAAAGAATGTGTCTCATGTGTGAAACTATCTGTGTCTATATAAATAGAATGTCTCATGTGTGAAACCATGTGTCTATATAAAAAGAATGTGTCTCAGGTGTGAAACTATCTGTGTCTATATAAATAGAATGTGTCTCATGTGTGAAACTATCTGTGTCTATATAAATAGAATGTGTCTCATGTGTGAAACTATCTGTGTCTATATAAATAGAATGTGTCTCATGTGTGAAAATATGTGTCTATATAAATAGAATGTCTCATGTGTGAAACTATCTGTGTCTATATAAATACAATGTGTCTCATGTGTGAAGCTATCTGTGTCTATATAAATAGAATGTGTCTCATGTGTGAAACTATCTGTGTCTATATAAATAGAATGTCTCATGTGTGAAACTATCTGTGTCTATATAAATAGAATGTCTCATGTGTGAAACTATCTGTGTCTATATAAATAGAATGTGTCTCATGTGTGAAACTATCTGTGTCTATATAAATAGAATGTCTCATGTGTGAAACTATCTGTGTCTATATAAATAGAATGTGTCTCATGTGTGAAACTATCTGTGTCTATATAAATAGAATGTGTCTCATGTGTGAAACTATCTGTGTCTATATAAATAGAATGTCTCATGTGTGAAACTATCTGTGTCTATATAAATAGAATGTGTCTCATGTGTGAAACTATCTGTGTCTATATAAATAGAATGTCTCATGTGTGAAACCATGTGTCTATATAAATAGAATGTGTCTCATGTGTGAAACTATCTGTGTCTATATAAATAGAATGTGTCTCATGTGTGAAACTATCTGTGTCTATATAAATAGAATGTCTCATGTGTGAAACCATGTGTCTATATAAAAAGAATGTGTCTCAGGTGTGAAACTATCTGTGTCTATATAAATAGAATGTGTCTCATGTGTGAAACTATCTGTGTCTATATAAATAGAATGTGTCTCATGTGTGAAACTATCTGTGTCTATATAAATAGAATGTGTCTCATGTGTGAAACTATCTGTGTCTATATAAATAGAATGTCTCATGTGTGAAACCATGTGTCTATATAAATAGAATGTGTCTCATGTGTGAAACTATCTGTGTCTATATAAATAGAATGTCTCATGCGTGAAACTATCTGTGTCTATATAAATAGAATGTCTCATGTGTGAAACTATCTGTGTCTATATAAATAGAATGTCTCATGTGTGAAACTATCTGTGTCTATATAAATAGAATGTGTCTCATGTGTGAAACTATCTGTGTCTATATAAATAGAATGTCTCATGTGTGAAACTATCTGTGTCTATATAAATAGAATGTCTCATGTGTGAAACTATCTGTGTCTATATAAATAGAATGTGTCTCATGTGTGAAACTATCTGTGTCTATATAAATAGAATGTGTCTCATGTGTGAAACTATCTGTGTCTATATAAATAGAATGTCTCATGTGTGAAACTATCTGAAAACCTATAGGCTGAAAGATTGTTGGTTGCAGAGTAAAACAATGGAGTGGTCATCTGAACGACGAGGAGGAATACTTCAGTACAAAGTCTGTGTGACCATACAGACAGATCACTTCATATCAAATTTAAACCTTTCATCAAAATTTGTAGTCAAAGAATTCTTACCAAAATTATCATTAAACAAGGGGCCTTAACAGTCACCTGAGGAATATATGTCAATAATCTGGGGATTTTAAAATGTTGCAAAAATGTAACAACACTTGTGCAGGACCATGTGTAAAACATCTGTACCAAGTTTGAACATGACCCACCAAATGGTTCTTCAGAGGAAGTCCATAATGTCTTAGCCAAACAGAGGCCAGGGTGGCCATCTTGGATTTTGAATCGCCCCAAAAAGTTAAAACACTTGCCAGGACCTTGTGTAGAACATTCATATCAAGTTTCCCCTTTTTCCCCCTCCTGGGGCCCCTATTGGGGCCACACCCTTTTTCTTCGCAAACTTGAAGCGGCTTCCCATGGGGATGCTTTGTGCCAAAATCCATCTACTGGTTCTTGAGAAGAAGTCATTTAATGAAGTTTTTTACATATGGCCCCTTTTACACCCCTTACAGGCCCCAAAGGGGACATAGTCACTTTTTTCAACATAATTTCATACGTCCTTCACTAAGAGATGCTTTCTACCAAATTTGGCTGAAATCGGTCAAAGTTGAATTTTTTACCCTTTTGAGCGCCCCCTCGTGGGGCCATTTTTGACCCAATTTTTTTTTCATTCGCAAACTTTGTAGACCTGGCCATAAGGACCCTGTATATCAAATATGAATTTAATCTGACCGTTGGTTCATGAGAAGATTTTTAAAGATTTACCTAATTTTACCCCCTTTTCACCTCTCATGGGGCCCATATTGGGGCCACACCCTTTTTCTTCGCAAACTTGAAGCGGCTTTCCATGGGGATGCTTTGTGCCAAGTTTGGTCAATATCCATCCAATGGTTCTTGAGAAGAAGTCATTTAAAGGTTTTTACATATGGCCCCTTTTACACCCCTTATGGGCCCCAAAGAGGACATAATCACTTTTTTCAACATAATTTCATAGGTCCTTCACTAAGGGATGCTTTCTACAAAATTTGGTTGAAATCGGTCAAAGTTGAATTTTTAACCCTTTTTAGCGCCCCATAGTGGGGCCGTTTTTGACCCAATTTTTTTTCATTCGCAAACTTTGTAGACCTGGACATAAGGACCCTAAATATCAAACATGATGAGAAGAAGTCGAATATGTGAAAAGTTAACAACGCACGACGACAGACAAATCATGATGGCAATAGGTCACCATGAGCCTTCGGCTCAGGCGACCTAAAAATAGTTGCGAATGGCAAGTTCAGCTATATGATATAATAATGTGAACAGAAGCAAGCTTCATACATGAAGACAGTTCAAGAATGACGTCATTGTCGAAGGTTTCGTCTGAATGGACATACCTAGACATCACAGTAGTAACCTTGCCCCTTTTTCGTGCAGACTCACTTCCCCTGGCCATTGAGACAGGACGATACACCAGACCGCCCTTTCAACTAATGAACAGACTTTGTGCTAGATGTGACCAGCATAAAGTCGAGGGTGAAAACATTTTCTAATAGAATGCAATTTATATGATGACTTTAGAAACTATCTGTTCAGAGAATGTTATGTTATTGATAGCTTCTATAACATGGACGAAACTTAATTATTGATCAGTAACTGTTAGTTACATTAGTATATATGACACTTCTGCTTCTGACATTCTAAGTGATATACATTGATATGATGAAATGGTAGAATTAATCAATAATTGTAATTTAAAGAAGTACATATATATGTGTGATGGAAACCCCTATCACTGACATTCAAAGTATTATACTCTGATATATTCTTAGTCCCAGGAGTCTGAATGGTACAATGACTTAGTAATTGTAATTTACACTATCATATGTGATGTTGCACATTTCATTCCTATTTACAGAAATAAACCCTGAAATGAATTTCTTTGTCCCAGTGAGAAAAGATAGTCTAACTTCTTTGTCCCAGTGTACTTATGGAAATATTAACCAGTAATTGTACATTACAGTATATATCAAGGAAGAAATTTCACGTTTGATATCAACATCAATATGTATATAATATTCTTACTTCATAGCAACCAGTGTAAAAATGGGTTTATTTTGAGTAGAGATTATAAGTTACAATTATATGTGATGAACATTTCGACTTTTGTTATTCACAGTAATAAACCCAGATATGATTGTTTAAACCTCTTTGCCCTAGTATACGAATGGAAATATTATTCAGTAATTGTAAATTACCATGTATAGATATGTGAAGGATGTTATTCACGTTTGATATCTACAACAATATGTGTTGTCTTAAGTTCCAGTGTAAAAATGGATTCATTTTAAAATATATTCCTTGACTATCATAAATTTTAAGAATTTTAGTGTCTCATAAGTCAAACAATTATGGCTGGGTATTGATCACTTTTACCTGTATATTTTAAAATTGTGACTGGCATTTTGCTGTCAATCAATATGTGACATTTTTATAAACTATGATTATTATTATTATTTTCCTTTTTGGCAAATATAGTAAGTTTACTTACACATACCTAACAGAATCTCTAAAATAGGGATATTACCCCAATTTTTTCCATACAATTGGGAGACAGTGACAGGGAGTGAAAATCGGTAAACTTCCATGTGAATCAGGAAAGTTGGCTGGTATGCAATTGTATGTGTAAGATCGATTATCATGAATTACGATCCTTTGATGTGGATTTTCCATTGAAGTTGTTTTTCTCCAACAGTATTATGGATTTAAGTTTATTTGAAATGATATCTTTTGTTTAGTTCAAAAGAAAAATTTCACTGACAAATAGAGATATTGTGAAAAAAATAGGACATATGTGTGGTTGCCACACAATGAATTAATTAGCTGTTTTATCTTTGTTTCAACTGTGTAGTAACTGACAATGGAATGACATACAGTCTCAACTGTGTAGTAACAGATACTGGACTGACATACAGTCTCAACTGTGTAGTAACAGACCCTGGACTGACATACAGTCTCAACTGTGTAGTAACAGACATTGGACTGACACAGTTTCAGCTGTGTAGTAACAGATGTGGAACTGACACAGTTTCAACTATGTAGTAACAGACACTTGACTGACACAGTTTCAACTTTGTAGTAACAGACATTGGACTGCCACAGTTTTAGCTGTGTAGTAACAGACATTGGACTGATGCACAGTTTCAACTGTGAAGAGAAAGACATTGGACAGACACACAGATTCAACTTTGTAGTAACAGACATTGGACTGATGCCTAGTTTCAACTGTGTAGTAACAGACATTGGACTGACACAGTTTCAACTTTGTAGTAACAGACACTGGAAACAAGCAGAGTTTCAACTGTGTAGTAACAGACATTAGACTGACACAGTTTCAACTGTGTGGTAACAGACTCTGGACAGACACAGTTTCAGCTGTGTAGTTACAGACACTGGACTAATGCAGTTTCAACAGTGTAGTAACACACACTGGAAACAAGCACAGTTTCAACTTTGTAGTAACAGACATTGGACTGACACAGTTTCAACTGTTTAGCAACAGATGTTGAACTGACACAGTTTCAACTGTGTAGTGACAGACATTGGACTGACACAGTTTCAACTGTGTAGTAACAGATGTTTGACTGACACAGTTTCAACCATGTAGTGAAAGACATTGGACTGACACAGTTTCAACTGTACAGTAAGAGACATTGGACTGACAGTTTCAACTGTGTAGTAACAGACAATGGACTGATGCACAGTTTCAACTGCGTAATAACAGACATTGGACTGACACAGTTTCAACTGTGTAGTAACAGACTCTGGACTGATGCACAGTTTCAACTGTGTAGTAACAGACAGTGTACTGAGAGAGTTTCAACTGTGTAGTAACAGATGTTGGACTGACACAGTTTCAACTGTGTAGTAACAGACACTGGATTAATGCAGTTTCAACTGTGTAGTAACAGACACTGGAAACATGCACAGTTTCAACTAGGTAGTAACAGACATTGGACTGACACCGTTTCAACTGTGTAGTAACAGATGTTGGACTGACACAGTTTCAACTGTGTAGTAACAGACATTGAACTGACACACATCTGCATCAAAATTGTATTTGCAGTTGGACAGAAACATGGACGGACAGACATGAAGCTTTTCCCACAAATGTATTTACTGATTCTTAACAGACACAACTACATATACACCCACAATTGAAGATATAGATACCGGATAGACACACAACTATCACCACCAGTGTCAGTATTCACCACAAAGCCAATGACACTATGATTTGTGTACAGGTATATTTAACAAATAGGTTTATAATTTCTACCTGTAGGGCTCCGTCCTGCCTCATTCCCTCCAGTAATGATACAGGTAAATAATGCTGTTCAGCCTCCCTTTCACTTCTGATCTCAGAAGCTCAACCACCTCGTGTGGAAATATAAACAAGCAAATATCACTCAAGGTTGGTTATGACTTCACCAATATTCAAATGTCCTCAAATATCAGATGATAAATGAATGATTTAGTGGTGGCTAGTTGTTTCCACTGAGATAATAGTAAGTCTAAAGGTGTTTACACCTGTCAGTCTTGTACTGGTAGGTCACACTCCAGTGCTTTACATTAACATAGCACAATGGTTCCACAGTAATAACCGCACACACAACATCCAGTCAATGGACTATCAACAATTACGTTTGTGTCAAACAAACAGCCAGCAAACCCGATAATGAGACTACCAGCATCTGCAGCCAGAGGACTGATCCCATTGCCTTGTTAGTGCCCCTACCAGTCAGACATGCTCACAACCCACAAACATTTGTCAGCGTTTTTCTGACCAATAATCTCATGTCAAATAGCTTTACTGAGTTTCATTACTGACACTAGTACTTTTATTTGCTCATAAATGCATTTTAATAACAAATCTACATCATTAACCAAGACTGTTTTTACAACAAATTTCACAAAATACAGATAAAAATGCAACTCATTTGAGATGCAGGGCTCTGGGAAATCAATAGCATAATGCCTCGATCTGATGAAGTATATCTAGTGTATGTGGACTGCTACACAATTCTGATTAATAAATTCCTACACACATGTATGTATTACACACCCACAGATGTCAAATAACACATTAACATGAGACAGTGATCAAGTATAATAAGAAGCTGCAGACACACAAACAAGAAACCTGTGCCACACACCCACATTTGTAAACACAATAGAACAAGTCATTTTAACATGCCACACAATAGATATCCCTAACATTTCTGAGGCTTCCAAAAGGTTTACCAGGATGTAGGAGTATTGGGGTGAGGTAATAGGTACTGGGGTGAGGTAGAAAATACTGGGGTAAGGATGGTATTGGAGGTACCTGGGTGGGAGGTGGGTGTAGGAGTACTGGGGTAAGGATGGTATAGGAGGTTCCTGGGTTGGAGGTAGGTGTAGGAGTACTGGGGTAAGGATGGTATAGGAGGTATCTGGGTGAGAGGTGAGGTAGAAGATACTGGTGTAAGGATGGTATAGGAGGTTCCTGGGTTGGAGGTAGGTGTAGGAGTACTGGGGTAAGGATGGTATAGGAGGTATCTGGGTGAGAGGTGAGATAGAACATACTGGTGTAAGGATGGTATAGGAGGTATCTGGGTGAGAGGTGAGGTAGAAGATACTGGGGTAAGGATGGTATAGGAGGTACCTGGGTGAGAGGTGGGTGTAGGAGTACTGGGGTTAGGATGGTATAGGAAGTACCTGGGTGGGAGGTAGGTGTAGAGTACTGGGGTTAGGATGGTATAGGAGGTACCTGGGTGAGAGGTGAGGTAGAAGATACTGGTGTAAGGATGGTATAGGAGGTATCTGGGTGAGAGGTGAGGTAGAAGATACTGGTGTAAGGATGGTATAGGAGGTTCCTGGGTTGGAGGTAGGTGTAGGAGTACTGGGGTAAGGATGGTATAGGAGGTATCTGGGTGAGAGGTGAGATAGAAGATACTGGTGTAAGGATGGTATAGGAGGTACCTGGGTGAGAGGTGAGGTAGAAGATACTGGTGTAAGGATGGTATAGGAGGTATCTGGGTGAGAGGTGAGGTAGAAGATACTGGGGTAAGGATGGTATAGGAGGTATCTGGGTGAGAGGTGAGGTAGAAGATACTGGTGTAAGGATGGTATAGGAGGTATCTGGGTGAGAGGTGAGGTAGAAGATACTGGGGTAAGGATGGTATAGGAGGTACCTGGGTGAGAGGTGAGGTAGAAGATACTGGTGTAAGGATGGTATAGGAGATATCTGGGTGAGAGGTGAGGTAGAAGATACTGGGGTAAGGATGGTATAGGAGGTACCTGGGTGAGAGGTGAGATAGAAGATACTGGTGTAAGGATGGTATAGGAGGTACCTGGGTGAGAGGTGAGGTAGAAGATACTGGGGTAAGGATGGTATAGGAGGTACCTGGGTGAGAGGTGAGATAGAAGATACTGGGGTAAGGATGGTATAGGAGGTACCTGGGTGAGAGGTGAGATAGAAGATACTGGGGTAAGGATGGTATAGGAGGTATCTGGGTGAGAGGTGGGTGTAGCTGTACTGGTGTAAGGTAGAAGGTACTGGGGTAATGATGGTATAGGAAGTACCTGGGTGAGAGGTGGGTGTAGTTGTACTGGTGTGAGGTAGCAGGTACTGGGGTAAGGATGGTATAGGAGGTACCTGGGTGAGAGGTGGGTGTAGGAGTACTGGGGTGAGATAGATGGTACTGGGGTTAGGATGGTATTGGAGGTACCTGGGGTAGAGGAGGGTGTAGGTGTACTGGTGTGAGATAGAGGGTACTGGAGTAAGGATGGTATTGGAGGTACCTGGTGTAGAGGTGGATGTAGGTGTAATGGGGTGAGGTAGAAGGTACTGGGGTAAGGATGGTATAGGAGGTACCTGGGTGAGAGGTGGGTGTAGGTGTACTGGTGTGAGGTAGCAGGTACTGGGGTAAGGATGGTATAGGAAGTACCTGGGTGAGAGGTGGGTGTAGGTGTACTGGAGTGAGATAGACGGTACTGGGGTAAGGATGATATAGGAGGTACTTTGGTGAGAGATGGATGTAAGTGTACTGGGTGAGGTAGAAGGTACTGGGGTTAGGATGGTATAGGAAGTACCTGGGTGGGAGGTGGGTGTAGGAGTACTGGGTTAAGGATGGTATAGGAGTTACCTGGGTGAGAGGTGGGTGTAGGTGTACTGGAGTGAGATAGATGGTACTGGGGTAAGGATGATATAGGAGGTACTTTGGTGAGAGATGGATGTAAGTGTACTGGGTGAGGTAGAAGGTACTGGGGTTAGGATGGTATAGGAAGTACCTGGGTGGGAGGTGGGTGTAGGAGTACTGGGTTAAGGATGGTATAGGAGTTACCTGGGTGAGAGGTGAGGTAGAAGATACTGGGGTAAGGATGGTATAGGAGGTACCTGGGTAAGAGGTGGGTGTAGGTGTACTGGGGTTAGGTAGAAGGCACTGGGGTAGGGGTGGTATAGGAGGTACCTGGGTGAGAGGTGGGTGTAGGTTTACTGGGGTGAGGTAGAAGATACTGGGGTTAGGATGGTATGGGAGGTACTTGGGTAGAGGTGGGTGTAGGTGTACTGGTGTGAGATAGAAGGTACTGGAGTAAGGATGGCATAGGAGGTACCTGGGTGAGAGGTGGGTGTAGGTGTACTGGGGTGAGATAGAAGGTACTGGGGTCAGGGTGGTATAGGAGGTACCTAGGTGAGAGTTGGGTGTAGCTGTACTGGGGTCAGGTAGTGGGTACTGGGGTAAGGATGGTATAGGAAGTACATGGGTCAGAGGTGGGTGTAGGTGTACTGGTGTGAGGTAGAAGGTACTGGGGTAAGGGTGGTATGGGAGGTACCTCGGTGTGAGGTGGGCGTAAGTGTACTGGGGTGAGGTAGAAGGTACTTGGGTTAGGATGGTATAGGAGGTACCTGGGTAAGAGGTGGGTGTAGCTGTACTGGGGTTAGGTTCACTCAGGAAGAAGGGATTTAAACAACCAGGGTCATATAAGGAGGGTTGAACAACTGGACACAAACAAACAGGGTCATATGGGAAAAGGTGTACAAGGGGACACAAACAGTCAGGGTCATATGGGAACAGGTGTACAAGGGAACATAAACAGTCAGGGTCATATGGGAACAGGTGTACAAGGGGACACAAACAGTCAGGGTCATATGGGAACAGGTGTACAAGGGGACACCAACAGCCAGGTCCTATGAGAACAGGTGTACAAGGGAACACTAACAGACAGGACTATATGAAGACTGGTGTTCAATGGTTACACCAACAGAGAAAACAAAGATATAAAGAAGGGAAAATGTGCTCAATAAGGTATACTGGGTTTTTCTGTATAAGGGCACTTATTTTATTCACCTGCTACTATTGTTTGGTTGGATAAATTAAGAATTCTTCTTAGGCTCTCCAATGTCTTCTAAATAAGACAACATAATCCATCACAACCTAGCCAGTGATAAACCAACAATTCACTTTCATGGGTCCTTTTCAACTTTACTGTTAAAAACAATGTTTCCTTGAATCTAAAATTTCCAGAAATTATTTGAGTCCCATCAATAATTCTATGAGTACATGCAAGACTCAGAACTTGCATGAAGATTTATCATTGCCTATCAAGAGGTCCCAGCAATATGTTTTTATTATTTACAACAAGACTTTTCTCTCACTCTTGCATAAGCAGGTTTCTGAAGAAAGGCAGATTATGTACCATTTAAGGAAATAGTATTAAGTGACAAAGGTTTGTCTTGAAATTGCAAGTTGAGAAGAGACAGACCCTGCACTGGTAGCAGAAAACCAATCTTATGTGTTCATGTCAGCATTTCCTTCTCTTCTGGGTACAAAAGCTAAGTATCTGACAGCTCTCTTTCATCACACAATATTCACATGCCATGGCAGTCAACTTTGGTTTTTCACAAGAATACCATGGAATAATTTGAACAATTCTTTAAAAAATGTTATTTAATTTAATTAATTACAGTAAGCAGATGTTACTTCAGCAATCAGCATTAAATTGATAGTGTGTAATTTTTGTGTCTTGATAAAGGGGCAGATTGCCTCGAAAATTTGACAATTTCACAATTCAATTGTCTGTACTGTTGTTATTACTTATTGACCATATTTAATTTGTGATGATAAAGTTATGTCATTTTGAGTTAAGTCACTTGTACCTCTGAAAAGTCAAAGTGATACGGTAGGACTTTTTCAACAGCGATGAGGCTGTAGTTATGTAAATTACAAATACAATATGGTAAGCTCATATTGTAAATAACGGTAATAGACAAGCTTAGTGATGTGTGAATATTTGTTGCTGTTGTGTTCTGACATGAGCTTTGCTAGCTATAATGCGACTGAATTTTTTTAGAATAAGTTGAATGCATATGAAAACATATGTAATACTCAGTATTTCTTGCAACACCTGAAACATGGGGACTTCAGCGAAAGCTTGTGACAACGATAACTGGTTAACAAACCTAACACAGAAATTAATTAAACTGTGACAATCCCCTTAAGACAGAGAAATGATAATCGGTAGAAAGGATAACATGTTGATGCCTGCGCTGTAACAGATATTCTAAATCCGCAATATGTCTGATATTTTATACAGCAACAGTCGGCAGATTGTACGGGGGTTGAAAGTTTTTTTCATTTTATATTGATCGCTTGTCGGTGATATTATTGCTGTCCGTGATACATAAACAATACACAACAAAAATAAGCAACGTTCTACTTTAAGAAATATATGTTATGTTTTACCGTCAGAGTCTCTGGGCTGTTTTAGGCGGATACAGAGTTTCTTCGTGAGTCGATACACTGATGCTCACCAAGCGTTGATGTTGTTGTCGTTGTCTGCTTCAGATATCATTTCCGGTTCATGATTCCCCGGATGTTCATTCGTGGCAAAATGGGCGGGCCTTTATTTACGATTGATTATTACCGCGCGCTAATGTATAACTATCACTTTCAATGTACACCCTTTTTCATTTTAACATAAACGTAGTTGAAACACAATACTTATCCTGTATTTTGGCAGTGATAAAGAATCAGATGCTTAAAAAACTGTAGATTCTCCTCTTGGATGAAAACTGTGATGTTAAAGTAGTAAAAACTACTAAGATATCACAGCACAGTCCGTGATAAATTTAAATGTGTCTTATCGAATCTGACGAATAATGTGAAGTAAGAGAACTTCCATGTTATTGGCTGAACAGTTTATATATAATAGGTAATTTAAAACGCCAATCATATGTTCTACATGCACGTAGCCGGGAGTATTCTCGTTCATCTACTTCAGTAATGTTCCGGAATTTTCGCACTTGTTATCCGAAGGCAGTATAATCCAGATTACTGAAACTATGGTGTATATCACTGGCTAAATAATATCAAATGTTATTTATTATAACCAGCGGTCACATCTGAAATCCAATCATGTCTCATAGGCCTAATTGATTACGGATTTAAAATCCAAACCCTTGTACTAGTTAGTGATAAGAACAAATTAAAAATTTGTTTAAAAATGTGTAGTTTCTGTTAACTGTAATATTTCAAAGTTTGAATAACCGTTTCATTAAAAACGTCAAAATATTAGAATAGAATAGGAGCGACCCAACACTCGTATCATTATCGTTTTGAGAGTGTAAACAATGTCTGCGTATGCAATTTTAGATTCAGATTAATTCAAATTCATTTATTTCGCTCTGCCACGCGTATAGCCTGAAACAAGGTCATTTTACAAAGTAAGAATTGAAACATGGGTTTCGAAAGTTACGTGATGAACTCGGATGTGATGAGTGGTAGACACAACAGCGAGTGCCGACTTGTGTTAGTTTGAAGCTGATAATCTTAATCAATTTCGCTCAGAGGGTGTTATAATTTTAAGTATCACAATGCTTGCCCGAAATCAAAGGCACGCAGTGAAAATAACGAAATATTACCCTTTATTCAATGTAACACTGAAACTTCTACTGGTTAGTGGTGAGTACCAGTAACGCACTTCTACTGGTCAGTGGTAAGTACCAGTAACACACTTCTATTGGTCAGTGGTGAGTACCAGTAACACACTTCTACTGGTTAGTGGTGAGTAACAGTAACACACTTCTACTGGTCAGTGGTGAGTACCAGTAACACACTTCTACTGGTTAGTGGTGAGTAACAGTAACACATTTCTACTGGTCAGTGGTGAGAACCAGTAACACACTTCTACTGGTTAGTGGTGAGAACCAGTAACACACTTCTACTGGTCAGTGGTGCGAACCAGTAACACACTTCTACTGGTCAGTGGTGAGTAACAGTAACACACTTCTACTGGTCAGTGGTGAGAACCAGTAACACACTTCTACTGGTCAGTGGTGAGAACCAGTAACACACTTCTACTGGTTAGTGGTGAGTAACAGTAACACACTTCTACTGGTCAGTGGTGAGAACCAGTAACACACTTCTACTGGTCAGTGGTGAGAACCAGTAACACACTTCTACTGGTCAGTGGTGAGTAACAGTAACACACTTCTACTGGTCAGTGGTGAGAACCAGTAACACACTTCTACTGATTAGTGTTGAATACCAGTAACACACTTCTATTGGTCAGTTGTGAGTACCAGTAACACATTTCTACTGGTCAGTGGTGAGTACCAGTAACACACTTCTACTGGTCAGTGGTGAGAACCAGTAACACACTTCTACTGGTCAGTGGTGAGAACCAGTAACACACTTCTACTGGTTAGTGTTGAGAACCAGTAACACACTTCTATTGGTCAGTGGTGAGAACCAGTAACACACTTCTACTGGTCAGTGGTGAGAACCAGTAACACACTTCTACTGGTCAGTGGTGAGAACCATTAACACACTTCTACTGGTCAGTGGTGAGAACCAGTAACACACTTCTATTGGTTAGTGTTGAGTACCAGTAACACACTTCTACTGGTCAGTGGTGAGTAACAGTAACACACTTCTACTGGTTAGTGTTGAATACCAGTAACACACTTCTACTGGTCAGTGGTGAGAACCAGTAACACACTTCTACTGGTCAGTGGTGAGTACCAGTAACACACTTCTACTGGTCAGTGGTGAGTACCAGTAACACACTTCTATTGGTTAGTGTTGAATACCAGTAACACACTTCTACTGGTCAGTGGTGAGTAACAGTAACACACTTCTACTGGTTAGTGTTGAGTACCAGTAACACACTTCTACTGGTCAGTGGTGAGAACCATTAACACACTTCTACTGGTCAGTGGTGAGTACCAGTAACACACTTCTATTGGTTAGTGTTGAATACCAGTAACACACTTCTACTGGTCAGTGGTGAGAACCAGTAACACACTTCTACTGGTCAGTGGTGAGAACCAGTAACACACTTCTATTGGTTAGTGTTGAATACCAGTAACACACTTCTACTGGTCAGTGGTGAGAACCAGTAACACACTTCTACTGGTCAGTGGTGAGTACCAGTAACACACTTCTACTGGTCAGTGGTGAGAACCAGTAACACACTTCTACTGGTCAGTGGTGAGAACCAGTAACACACTTCTACTGGTCAGTGGTGAGAACCAGTAACACACTTCTACTGGTCAGTGGTGAGTACCAGTAACACACTTCTACTGGTCAGTGGTGAGTACCAGTAACACACTTCTACTGGTCAGTGGTGAGAACCAGTAACACACTTCTACTGGTTAGTGGTGAGTAACAGTAACACACTTCTACTGGTCAGTGGTGAGTACCAGTAACACACTTCTACTGGTTAGTGGTGAGTAACAGTAACACATTTCTACTGGTCAGTGGTGAGAACCAGTAACACACTTCTACTGGTTAGTGGTGAGAACCAGTAACACACTTCTACTGGTCAGTGGTGAGAACCAGTAACACACTTCTACTGGTCAGTGGTGAGTAACAGTAACACACTTCTACTGGTCAGTGGTGAGAACCAGTAACACACTTCTACTGGTCAGTGGTGAGAACCAGTAACACACTTCTACTGGTTAGTGGTGAGTAACAGTAACACACTTCTACTGGTCAGTGGTGAGAACCAGTAACACACTTCTACTGGTCAGTGGTGAGAACCAGTAACACACTTCTACTGGTCAGTGGTGAGTAACAGTAACACACTTCTACTGGTCAGTGGTGAGAACCAGTAACACACTTCTACTGATTAGTGTTGAATACCAGTAACACACTTCTATTGGTCAGTTGTGAGTACCAGTAACACATTTCTACTGGTCAGTGGTGAGTACCAGTAACACACTTCTACTGGTCAGTGGTGAGAACCAGTAACACACTTCTACTGGTCAGTGGTGAGAACCAGTAACACACTTCTACTGGTTAGTGTTGAGAACCAGTAACACACTTCTATTGGTCAGTGGTGAGAACCAGTAACACACTTCTACTGGTCAGTGGTGAGAACCATTAACACACTTCTACTGGTCAGTGGTGAGAACCAGTAACACATTTCTATTGGTTAGTGTTGAGTACCAGTAACACACTTCTACTGGTCAGTGGTGAGTAACAGTAACACACTTCTACTGGTTAGTGTTGAATACCAGTAACACACTTCTACTGGTCAGTGGTGAGAACCAGTAACACACTTCTACTGGTCAGTGGTGAGTACCAGTAACACACTTCTACTGGTCAGTGGTGAGTACCAGTAACACACTTCTATTGGTTAGTGTTGAATACCAGTAACACACTTCTACTGGTCAGTGGTGAGTAACAGTAACACACTTCTACTGGTTAGTGTTGAGTACCAGTAACACACTTCTACTGGTCAGTGGTGAGAACCATTAACACACTTCTACTGGTCAGTGGTGAGTACCAGTAACACACTTCTATTGGTTAGTGTTGAATACCAGTAACACACTTCTACTGGTCAGTGGTGAGAACCAGTAACACACTTCTACTGGTCAGTGGTGAGAACCAGTAACACACTTCTATTGGTTAGTGTTGAATACCAGTAACACACTTCTACTGGTCAGTGGTGAGAACCAGTAACACACTTCTACTGGTCAGTGGTGAGTACCAGTAACACACTTCTACTGGTCAGTGGTGAGAACCAGTAACACACTTCTACTGGTCAGTGGTGAGAACCAGTAACACACTTCTACTGGTCAGTGGTGAGAACCAGTAACACACTTCTACTGGTCAGTGGTGAGTACCAGTAACACACTTCTACTGGTCAGTGGTGAGTACCAGTAACACACTTCTACTGGTCAGTGGTGAGAACCAGTAACACACTTCTACTGGTCAGTGGTGAGAACCAGTAACACACTTCTACTGGTCAGTGGTGAGAACCAGTAACACACTTCTATTGGTTAGTGTTGAGTACCAGTAACACACTTCTACTGGTCAGTGGTGAGTAACAGTAACACACTTCTACTGGTCAGTGGTGAGAACCAGTAACACACTTCTACTGGTCAGTGGTGAGAACCAGTAACACACTTCTACTGGTCAGTGGTGAGAACCAGTAACACTTCTACTGGTCAGTGGTGAGAACCAGTAACACACTTCTATTGGTTAGTGGTGAGAACCAGTAACACACTTCTACTGGTCAGTGGTGAGTAACAGTAACACACTTCTACTGGTCAGTGGTGAGAACCAGTAACACACTTCTACTGGTCAGTGGTGAGAACCAGTAACACATTTCTACTGGTCAGTGGTGAGAACCAGTAACACACTTCTACTGGTTAGTGGTGAGTACCAGTAACACTTCTACTGGTCAGAGGTGAGAACCAGTAACACACTTCTATTGGTTAGTGTTGAATACCAGTAACACACTTCTACTGGTCAGTTGTGAGTACCAGTAACACACTTCTACTGGTCAGTGGTGAGTAACAGTAACACACTTCTACTGGTCAGTGGTGAGTAACAGTAACACACTTCTACTGGTCAGTGGTGAGTACCAGTAACACACTTCTACTGGTCAGTTGTGAGTACCAGTAACACACTTCTACTGGTCAGTGGTGAGAACCAGTAACACACTTCTACTGGTTAGTGGTGAGTACCAGTAACACATTTCTACTGGTCAGTGGTGAGTACCAGTAACACACTTCTACTGGTCAGTGGTGAGTACCAGTAACACTTCTACTGGTCAGTGGTGAGAACCATTAACACACTTCTACTGGTCAGTTGTGAGTACCAGTAACACACTTCTACTGGTCAGTGGTGAGTACCAGTAACACACTTCTACTGGTCAGTTGTGAGTACCAGTAACACATTTCTACTGGTCAGTGGTGAGTACCAGTAACACACTTCTACTGGTCAGTGGTGAGTACCAGTAACACTTCTACTGGTCAGTGGTGAGAACCATTAACACACTTCTACTGGTCAGTGGTGAGAACCAGTAACACACTTCTACTGGTCAGTGGTGAGAACCAGTAACACACTTCTACTGGTCAGTGGTGAGAACCAGTAACACACTTCTATTGGTTAGTGTTGAATACCAGTAACACACTTCTACTGGTCAGTGGTGAGAACCAGTAACACATTTCTACTGGTCAGTGGTGAGTACCAGTAACACACTTCTACTGGTCAGTGGTGAGAACCAGTAACACACTTCTACTGGTCAGTGGTGAGAACCAGTAACACACTTCTACTGGTCAGTGGTGAGAACCAGTAACACACTTCTACTGGTCAGTGGTGAGTACCAGTAACACACTTCTACTGGTCAGTGGTGAGTACCAGTAACACACTTCTACTGGTCAGTGGTGAGAACCAGTAACACACTTCTACTGGTCAGTGGTGAGAACCAGTAACACACTTCTACTGGTCAGTGGTGAGAACCAGTAACACACTTCTATTGGTTAGTGTTGAGTACCAGTAACACACTTCTACTGGTCAGTGGTGAGTAACAGTAACACACTTCTACTGGTCAGTGGTGAGAACCAGTAACACACTTCTACTGGTCAGTGGTGAGAACCAGTAACACACTTCTACTGGTCAGTGGTGAGAACCAGTAACACTTCTACTGGTCAGTGGTGAGAACCAGTAACACACTTCTATTGGTTAGTGGTGAGAACCAGTAACACACTTCTACTGGTCAGTGGTGAGTAACAGTAACACTCTTCTACTGGTCAGTGGTGAGAACCAGTAACACACTTCTACTGGTCAGTGGTGAGAACCAGTAACACATTTCTACTGGTCAGTGGTGAGAACCAGTAACACACTTCTACTGGTTAGTGGTGAGTACCAGTAACACTTCTACTGGTCAGAGGTGAGAACCAGTAACACACTTCTATTGGTTAGTGTTGAATACCAGTAACACACTTCTACTGGTCAGTTGTGAGTACCAGTAACACACTTCTACTGGTCAGTGGTGAGTAACAGTAACACACTTCTACTGGTCAGTGGTGAGTAACAGTAACACACTTCTACTGGTCAGTGGTGAGTACCAGTAACACACTTCTACTGGTCAGTTGTGAGTACCAGTAACACACTTCTACTGGTCAGTGGTGAGAACCAGTAACACACTTCTACTGGTTAGTGGTGAGTACCAGTAACACATTTCTACTGGTCAGTGGTGAGTACCAGTAACACACTTCTACTGGTCAGTGGTGAGTACCAGTAACACTTCTACTGGTCAGTGGTGAGAACCATTAACACACTTCTACTGGTCAGTTGTGAGTACCAGTAACACACTTCTACTGGTCAGTGGTGAGTACCAGTAACACACTTCTACTGGTCAGTGGTGAGTAACAGTAACACATTTCTACTGGTCAGTGGTGAGAACCAGTAACACACTTCTACTGGTCAGTGGTGAGAACCAGTAACACACTTCTACTGGTTAGTGTTGAGTACCAGTAACACACTTCTACTGGTCAGTGGTGAGAACCAGTAACACACTTCTACTGGTCAGTGGTGAGAACCAGTAACACACTTCTACTGGTCAGTGGTGAGAACCAGTAACACACTTCTACTGGTCAGTGGTGAGAACCAGTAACACACTTCTACTGGTTAGTGTTGAGTACCAGTATCACACTTCTACTGGTCAGTGGTGAGAACCAGTAACACACTTCTACTGGTCAGTGGTGAGTAACAGTAACACACTTCTACTGGTCAGTGGTGAGAACCAGTAACACACTTCTACTGGTCAGTGGTGAGTACCAGTAACACACTTCTACTGGTCAGTGGTGAGAACCAGTAACACACTTCTACTGGTCAGTGGTGAGAACCAGTAACACACTTCTACTGGTAAGTGGTGAGAACCAGTCATTTCCTATGGCATAGTAAATGAGTGTGAAGTCTACTATGTCAGGGTGAGGTACTGTTATAACTTATCATAATCAGGTTAGGTACGTATCATAGTATATCATAATCAGGTTAGATACTATAATTACTTATCATAACCAGGTCAGATGCGATCTTTAACTTATTATAACCAGGTCAGGTGCGTTTTATAACTTATTATAATCAGGTTAAGTACTAGTATAACTAATCATAATCAGGTTTGGTACCTATTATAACTTATTATAATCAGGTTAGGTACCTATTGTGACTAATTATAAGCAGGTTAGGTACTATTTTAACTTATGATAACCAGGGCAGATGCGTTTTTTTTTAACTTATTATAACCAGATCAGGTGCGTTTTATAACTGATTATAACCAGGTTAAGTAGCCATTTTAAGTTTTAATCAGGCTATATACCTATTATAAATAATTAAAATCAAGTTAGGTATTTCTTATAACATATTATAATTAGGATTTGTGCCTACTACAATATTTATAACCAGTTTAGATACCTATCGTAACTTATTATAACAGATTACCACTGTGGCCAAGTGGTTAAGGCCTCAAGGCGTCTACCTCTGTGTCGTGAGTTCGAGACCTACCTATAAACACACATTGTACAGACTCCTAGACAAAGTTGAGAATCCATGGAAACCAGTTACTGTTGTGTGGTTCAAACATAATGCTACTTGAGTAGGGAGTTTCGGGATGTGCATAACGTATCGTAGTCTGCTGTGTCACTAAGTAATCATGCTGACTAATATGTTGGTTATTCTCCGTTGTAACCATATTTTATTATTGCAACATTTACAGTTTCAATAAATTTCGTTCGTTCACATTCTGCCAAATTTGAAGAGTTATATGCAGGTACTAAACCTGTATAATACGTTGTATGTTTTGTAGATTTTATCTTGTAGTCAGTTATAGTGTAATTCTTCATCATCATTGCCTATTCAATGTAATTTGTGGTCAGATGTAAAGGACGAATTATTGTAATACTTGTAATTTGTATGCTCCATTGGTTGATCGCATATGAACAAAATGAAAAGTTCGCAGTAAATGTTTCGATTGTGGTAAGGGAGACAACTCTTACCACCATATCGATCAAGTATTAGATTTTATTGTTGGTCATTCAGTAATGCCTTTGTAAATCCAAGCGTAATATCCCGGTATTTTAATCGACGCTTAAGAACATATAATTAACAATGTCTATTCTAGAGGTACTAGTGAAACATTTGTAAACCTTCTACTTCTAGATGATAATGACCAACAAGTTGAAGATAATGTCATGAGAGAGGAGGAAAATTATCTTAAAGAAAAAGAATATATGTATATAAATATTTCATTTTAAGGGTACAGTGAGCGGTGAGAAGTTTTGAAGGATTCAGTGGTAAGACAGGATGAGATGATATCTGGTGGGATCTTATTCCACGCAGATATAGAACAAGGGAAAAATTATTATTTTCTAGCCTGAGTTTTGTAGTGATGAATTTGGAAGGATTTGTGATGGACATGTTTTGATTGCCTGGTCAGTGGTATTAATCTATTTTGTGGGCCGATAGACAACTGGTTATCTACAACTTTAAACATTATGCACCAGCTTATTTCTCTGAGTCTTTCAGCTAGGGGACGCCATTTAAGGTGGTTTATCATATCAGAGACGCTAGTTGTTCTATGAGAATAGATGGTTTTTATTTAGTGCATAGCGTGCAGCCCTGCATTTTACCATTTCCATCTTGTTGATGTTATCTTGGGTGTATGGGTCCCAAACAGGACATGCATACTCTAGAGATGGACGAACTAAAGATTTGTATGCCTGTGCCCTAACTGATGTTGAACTTATTTTTAGATTACGACGGAGGAAGCCACGAGCTTTGTTGGTAATGCTGTTAATATGGGAATCCCATTTTAGGTTGGACTGGGATGTAACACCCAGGTATTTAGCTTGGTCTACATGTTCCAGTGTGTAATAATGGATAACTGGGCTTTTCGTCCCCGTGACAACCAGATATGCAATAGTGTCGTCTGCGAACAGAAGGAGGTAGCATTTAGGCCCACAGGGATATCATTGATGAAATAAAGAAATAAAATTGGCCCTAGGACCGATCCCTGGGGCACACCAGAATGGACATCAACAAAGCCAGACATCCCCCCATCAACCACTACAGACTATTTTCTACCAAGAAGGAAATTCTCAATTCAGTTAACAACATTTCCGCTTATACCATAATGTTTCAACTTGTAGATGAGGGAATGACTGACCTTGTCAAAGGCATTGGCGAAGTCCATAATAAGGAAATCAGTCTGGTTGCCTTCGTCAAGGTTCTTAGATATATCATCTATGAATCCAATCAACTGACTCTCGCATGATAGATATTTGAGAAAACCATATTGGAACGGATGCAGGATGTTGTTTGCATCAGCATGATTCATGATGTTAGAAACGATGGTATGTTCCATGACTTTACTACAAATACATGTCACAGAAATTGGTCTGTAAGGATTAGATCTCTTGTTTCAATGGAGAGATGCCACAGTGATCCGATCGTTTGGCTTTAATATATGACCAGAAGCGTTTCATACCAGAGCACTGGTTATCAGAATGTGAGATATCAGGGTTTAACATATCATCAATTTTTTTGGGACTTACCTGTGTGTGGTGTGACTTACCTGTGTGTGGTGTGACTTACCTGTGTGTGGTGTGACTTACCTGTGTGGTGTGACTTACCTGTGTGTGGTGTGGGACAGTTTTAATGAAATTCTCATATCAAAGTGAACATTTTTATTCCCAAACCAAGTACAACTCTTCAGTACTAGACTTTTAAGTTGTACTGCTCATGACAATGTGTGACTGTTGGATTATAGATGTAAAATTGGAGAGTTTTATATGAAATTCAGAATTCTATCTCCAAAGAGGCCTAGCATGGGGAAATTGGACAGGCACACCACAGGTAAAACTGTGTATACCAGTGTACTTACCTGTATTGCTTTGTGTTTTGTACTGACTGTGTCCAGTGAGATTCTACTCACCTATACAAGTGAAAATGGTCTGATCTCAGGTGAAAGAAACACACTTCAACCTGACCTTTTGCCTTTACCATATACTACAACAAACTATTTGACAGGAAATAAACTGGCCCATATGTACTATGGTAATATTGAGGAAAGCCAAAATTCCTTATTCTTGTTACCGTCTGGTTTCAAAATGTGTTCGTGGAACATACAGAGTATTATAACAAAGTCTCAGAAATATCCCTCCATGTCCAACATCAGGAGTTGGATATATTGTGCTTCCAGGAAACATGGCTGTGTCCAGATAAAAGTAATGAGGAGGTAAACATAAATGGTTACCACTTGGAACGATTAGACAGATCAAATGACACACGTCATGGTGGTGTAGCGACATACATAAAGAACAATACACCTTACATAAGACGTACAGATTTGGAGGTTGAGAGCATGGAAATATTGTGTATTCAAATTCAATTTAAAAACTCAACCCCTTTACTCCTAGCAAATGTATATAGACCGCCTAACTATGATATCAGAGTGTGGATTGAAAATTTTCTCGGGTCCTGTCAAAACGTAAACAAAGAACTTGTTATAATGGGTGACTTTAATATAAACTTAATGGGAGAAAATACTTGTGACATTGGTGACCTTATGGAGAACCTACAACTACATCAAATGGTAAAGGACCCCACCCGTGTTACTGCCACTACCAAAACTCTTATTGATCACGTCTATGTTTCTGCACCTGAATTGGTCAGAGCGGTCAAGGTAGTGGAAAATGGACTTAGTGATCACTATCCTGTATGTGTTGTACGCAAAAGAACATTAGGATCAAAATTTTCTCATATCAAAATGTCTTTCAGATCTTTCAAACATTTTAATGAGTCTAAATTTAAATCTGACTTCGCCAGGGCTCCGTGGTCAGTAATTGATTTTTTTTCTGATGTTGATGATGTACTAGAAGCATGGCTGCAATTATTTTACAGCATTGTAGATCTACATGTCCGAAAATTAGAAAAACGTGTTAAAAAGTCCAGTCAACCTGAATGGATGGACGAAACCATCTTGGAAAGCATGAAACTTAGAGATCAACTTAAACATAATGGTGACTATGACCAATATAAAATCCAGAGAAACAGAGTTACTAGACAAATTAGAGAGGCAAAGTCATCATATTATAAATCTGTTATTGAAAGTAACCTTGATAATCCAAGTAATTTGTGGAAATTTATTCGTGAAGTTGTTCCAAAAGAGACAAGTTCTTCACCAAACATTATAAATAATGACGATGAAAACATTTATGATAAGAAAATGATGGCTGATCATTTTAACAAATATTTTACTGGAATAGCTGAAAAATTAACCATGCAACATGAAAATGTTCATATGGATTCTTCATATCAAAATTTGAAAGATTTTATCTCAAAGAAAATGGCTGAACACTGTAGTTTTGAAATCCCAAAAATTGATTTTGAATTTGTTGAAAATGTTTTGAAATCATTAAATTTGAAAAAGGCTATTGGTGTAGACGGTATTAGCGCTCGCTTACTGAAAGTAGCGTATTCTGAAATGGCACCTTCAATTACCTGTATTATTAATTTTAGCATTCAAACAAGTAAATTTCCAAGTAAATGGAAAATGGCTAAAGTTACACCTCTTTTTAAGAGTGGAAGTACTGTTGAGGTGAGTAACTACAGGCCTATTTCAGTATTACCCATTTTATCAAAATTGTTAGAACGACATGTACACAGCACTTTTTATGATTTTTGAAGCAGACATGATCTTATTGTCTCTTCACAATCCGGCTTCAGAAAGAAACATTCTTGTGAAACAGCACTTTTAAACATTGTAAATACATGGGCTAAAAACATTGATGAAGGTCTTTTAACTGGTGTAATATTTTTAGATTTTAAAAAAGCTTTTGACCTTGTAAATCACAATGTTCTTATTGATAATTAAGGTTATATAAATGTGATCCCAATACAGTGTGTTGGTTTACCTCTTACCTCACAGATCGATCACAGAAAGTATGTATTGCAGGAAGTTTATCAGAGGCAATGAACATATCACATGGTGTACGTCAGGGATCAATACTAGGTCCTCTGATGTTTTTAATTTTTATTAATGACTTACCCTTGTGTATGAAATCCCAAACTGATATGTATGCAGATGACTCTAGCTTAACTACATCTGGTGTCTCTATAGAAAGTGTTCAATTACAACTTCAGCATGATTTATGTCACGTTGAGACTTGGTGCAACGAAAATAAAATGATTGTGAATGCAAGTAAGACCAAATGCATGTTAATTACTTCAAAACAAAAAATATCACGAAATGATTATTCTTTAAACTTATATATGGAGGATGTTCTTTTAGAGCAGGTTTGCCAAGAAAAACTTTTGGGTGTAAATATAGACGAGTGTTTGTCCTTCCATGGACATATTTCATCCATTGTTACCAAAATTAGACAGCGCTAAGGATTGCTGCGTAGAATTCGTAAATATCTCCCAATTAGTGGGAGACTAAAGTTTTATAACTCATGCGTATTTCCAAATTTCATCTATTGTAGCACAGTTTGGTCAGGGTGCACAGCTAAGTTGATCAATCAGTTATCAATGGCTCAAAAGCAAGCGGCCAGAACTATTCTGGAGGCTCCATATGACACCCCTTCTAAGGATATGTTTTTAACTTTAAATTGGATGCTTATTGACACATATCTAAAATTCAGAACGTTATGTATGATTTTGAAATGTCTACATGGAGCTATACCAAATTACCTATCAGAGAATTTTTATTTAGTAAGAAATGTCCATTCCAGAAATACTAGGTTCTCAGATGCAAATAACATTATATTCCAAACAGTTTTTTATCGCCGGCATCCAACTTTGGAATGGTCTTTCAGATGAGTTGAAGACCGTAAATACATTTCCCAGTTTTAAGCAAAAGCTTGTCAAATATCTTCATAGCTTTTAAACAACTCAGTCTCTTAATTAAGTTACATTTTTTAGTTTATGCTATATTAGCATATATTAGGTCAATTTTTATTGTTTTGCTATGTTAGCATGTATGTATATTAGGCAATAGCCATTTAACTTGACAAAATAATTTTACATGAAATTTATGCATTCTGTGATAATTTTTAACTAACAAATGATGTGATATTGATTTGTAATCTTATAATTATCTTATAGTGCTGTATTACTATTTTTATTTTATTATCTGTGCTGTCTTAAACTAATTTTTGTAACTAATTTTTGTATTTTACTAACAAGAGGACCATGTGGCAGATTAGTCTTTGGCTAAACATGTTTTATCCTCAATAAAGAATGTTTATTATTATTATTATTAATAAGATGTACATAGTTTCTTTTGGACAATGTGTTTTATGTCTTTAAATTTTGATTTTAACGAGGAATCCGCAGATTTTTTTAGCTTTAACATCAAGCCTATCTCGTTTTCTTATGAGCTTTTTTATCTCAGGGGTAAGCGATGGTAGACTAGTTTTTGACTTTATGGTTTTCTGTGGGATATGTTAATGGACAGTTTTCATAAGTTCACTTTTAAACTATTCCCACATTGAATTTGCACCCCACTCATTATTTGTTAACACATAGTTATAAATATCCCACAAGTGTAATTTGATAGAATTCCAATTAGCATTTTTGTATAATGGGATTTTTCTTGGTTTCTGAGTTTTTTGGGTGTGAAAGTAAATTCTACATTGACGATGTTATGATAATTTGTTATGACCAAGTCCAAGGTATTATCGTTTCGGGTCGGTCCTTCGACGTCTTACAAGTGTTAAACCAGTATCGTCCAATAAATTTGAAAAGTCATAGTGGATTTTGGTATGACAAGTTCTGGGTTTAAGAACTTTGTTCTTTCAGTCCCAACCTGGAAGATTGAAGTCTCCACCTATTATAAGGGCTGCATTTCTCAATTTACAGGCTTCGTTTGCCAAATCAATGAATGATTTCGTGGTATCTTCCTCAGAGGCCTTAGGATGGTAAAAAGAGCTGACGTAAAGAGTCTTACCCCCGACTATCTTAACCTTAGCCCATACCATTTCACATGAGCTGGTGGGTGTAAGATTGTGTACCTCATCACTAATAAGTTCTTCCTTTATTGCAATGAGAACCCCGATCTTTGCTGTTATCACACACATCGTTTCAAAAAAGTTTGAAACACACAAAGGAAATAAACAACAGTTTTCAAACATGGGTTGACCTCAAACAACACCCGATTCTCAAACAACACACATGTCTCAAACAACACCCGATTCTCAAACATGACACATGTCTCAAACAACACCCGATTCTCAAACAACAAACAGGTCTCAAACAACACCCGAGTCTCAAACATGACACCGACCTCAAACAACACCCGATTCTCAAACATCACACCGGTCTCAAACAACACCCGAGTCTCAAACAACACCCGATTCTCAAACATGACACCGAACTCAAACAACACCCGATTCTCAAACATGACACCGACCTCAAACAACACTCGATTCCCAAACATCACACCGGTCTCAAACAACTCATATTTCTCAAACAACACCCGAGTCTCAAACATGACACCGACCTCAAACAACACCCGATTCTCAAACATGACACCGACCTCAAACAACACCCGATTCTCAAACATCACACCGGTCTCAAACAACACCCGATTCTCAAACATCACATATGTCTCAAACAACACCCGAGTCTCAAACATGACACCGACCTCAAACAACACCCGATTCTCAAAAATAACACTCGATTCTCAAACAACACACCGATGTCTCAAACAACACCCGATTCTCAAAACAACACAAACATGACACCGAGTCTCAAACAACACAACACCTCAAACAAGACCTCAAACAACACCCGATTCTCAAACATTACATCGACCTTAAAGAACACCCGATTTTCAAACAACACACGTCCCAAACATCACACCGGTCTCAAACAACACCCGAGTCTCAAACAACACCCGATTCTCAAACATCACACATGTCTCAAACAACACCCGATTCTCAAACATCACACATGTGTCAAACAACACCGATGTTCATGACAACACCTCAAACAACACGATTCTCAAACATGACACCGGTCTCAAACAACACCCGAATCTAAAACATTATATCGACCTTAAAGAACACCCGATTTTCAAACAACACACCGGTCTCAAACAACACCCGATTCTCAAACATTACACCGGTCTCAAACAACTCACATGTCTCAAACAACACCCGAGTCTCAAACCTGACACCAACCTCAAACAACACCCGATTCTCAAACACAACACCCGATTATCAAACATCACACATGTCTCAAACATCACACATGTCTCAAACAACACCCGATTCTCAAACATGACACCGACCTCAAACAACACCCGATTCTCAAACATGACACCGACCTCAAACAACACCCGATTAGCAAATATCACACCAGTCTCAAACAACACCCGATTCTCAAACATCACACCGGTCTCAAACACACGATTCTCAAACATCACACCGTCTCAAACAACACTCAATTCTCAAACACACCGTGTCTCAAACAACAATGTCTCAAACATCACACCGGTCTCAAACAACACCCGAGTCTCAAACAACACTCGAGTCTCTAACATGAACAGGACCTCAAGCAACACCCGATTCTCAAACATAACACCGACCTCAAACAACACCCGAATCTCAAACATCACACCGGTCTCAAACAACTCACGTGTCTCAAACAACACCCGAGTCTCAAACATGACACCGACCTCAAACAACACCCGATTCTCAAACATCACACATGTCTCAAACAACACCCGATTCTCAAACATGACACCGACCTCAAACAACACCCGATTCTCAAACCTGACACCGACCTCAAACAACACCCGATTCTCAAACATCACACCGACCTCAAACAACACCCATTCTCAAACATCACATTCTCAAACAACACACCGAGTCTCAAACAAACACCCAAACAACACCCGATTCTCAAACATCACACCGGTCTCAAACAACACCCGAGTCTCAAACATGACACCGACCTCAAACAACACCCGAGTCTCAAACAACACCCGATTCTCAAACATCACACATGTCTCAAACAACACCCGAGTCTCAAACAATACATTAGTTTTAAACAACACATATGTCTCAAACAACACCGAGTCTCAAACACCACACTGACCTCAAACAACACCCGATTCTCAAACATCACACCGGTCTCAAACAACACCCGATTCTCAAACATGACACCGACCTCAAACAACACCCGATTCTCAAACCTGACACCGACCTCAAACAACACCCGATTCTCAAACATCACACCGACCTCAAACAACACCCATTCTCAAACATTGCATCGACCTTAAACAACACCCGATTCTCAAACATTGCATCGACCTTAAACAACACCCGATTCTCAAACATTGCATCGACCTTAAACAACACCCGATTCTCAAACATCACACATGTATCAAACAACACCCGAGTCTCAAACCTAACACTGACTTCAAACAACACTCGATTCCCAAACAACACCCGAGTCTCAAACATCACACCGACCTCAAACAACACCCGATTCTCAAACATAACACCGGTCCATAACAACACATATGTCTCAAACATCACACCGGTCTCAAACAACACCCGATTCTCAAACATCACACGAGTCTCAAACATCACACATGTCTCAAACAACACCCGATTCTCAAACATCACACATGTCTCAAACAACACCCGATTCTCAAACATCACACCGGTCTCAAACAACACCCGATTCTCAAACATCACACATGTCTCAAACAACACCCGAGTCTCAAACATGACACCGACCTCAAACAACACCCGATTCTACACCCGATTCTCAAACATCACACATGTCTCAAACAACACCCGAGTCTCAAAAAATACATTAGTTTTAAACAACACATATGTCTCAAACAACACCGGTCTCAAACACCACAATGACCTCAAACAACACCAGATTCTCAACACATCTCAAGCAACACCCGATTCTCAAACATGACACCGGTCTCAAACAACACACATCCCAAACATCACACCGGTCTCAAACAACACCCGAGTCTCAAACATCTCACCGGTCTCAAACAATACCCGATTCTCAAACATCACACCGGTCTATAACAACACCAGAGTCTCAAACAATACATTAGTTTTAAACAACACACCAGTCTCAAACAACACCCGATTCTCAAATATGACACCGACTTCAAACAACACTCGATTACCAAACATCACACCCGTCTCAAACAACACCCGATTCTCAAACATGAAACCGACCTCAAACAACACCCGATTCTCAAACATGACACCGGTTTCAAAAAACACCCGATTCTCAAACATCAACTCTCAAACAAGACACCGACCTCAAACAACACCCGATTCTCAAACATTCTCACAACACGGTCTCAAACAAACACCCGATTCTCAAACAACATATATGTCTCAAACAACACCCGATTCTCAAACATCACACCGGTCTCAAACAACACCCGATTCTCAAACATCACACCGGTCTCAAACAACACCCGAGTCTCAAACAACACGCGATTCTCAAACATGACACCGACCTCAAACAACACCCGATTCTCAAACATGACACCGACCTCAAACAACACCCGATTATCAAACATCAAACATGTCTCAAACAACACCCGATTCTCAAACATCACACATGTCTCAAACAACACCCGATTCTCAAACATGACACCGACCTCAAACAACACCCGATTCTCAAACATCACACCGACCTCAAACAACACCCGATTCTCAAACATCACACCGGTCTCAAACAACACCCGATTCTCAAACATCACACCGAGTCTCAAACAACACCCGATTCTCAAACATGACACCGACCTCAAACAACACCCGATTCTCAAACAACACGCGATTCTCAAACAATACACCGACCTCAAACAACACCCGAATCTCAAACATCACACCGATCTCAAACAACATCCGATTCTCAAACATGACACCGACCTCAAACAACACCCGATTCTCAAACAACACACATGTCTCAAACAACATCCGATTATAAAACAACAAACATGTCTCAAACAACACCCGATTCTCAAACATCACACTGACCTCAAACAACACCCGAGTCTTAAACATGACACCGACCTCAAACAACACCCGATTCTCAAACAACAAACATGTCTCAAACAACACCCGAGTCTCAAACATGACACCGACCTCAAACAACACCCGATTCTCAAACATGACACCGACCTCAAACAACACCCGATTCTCAAACATCACACATGTCTCAAACAACACCCGAGTCTCAAACATGACACCGACCTCAAACAACACCCGATTCTCAAACATGACACCGACCTCAAACAACACCCGATTCTCAAACACACACGGTCACACAAACAACACGGTCTCAAACAACACGTCTCAAACAACACCCGATCACACCGGTCTCAAACAACACCTGAGTCTCAAACAACACGCGATTCTCAAACAATACACCGGTCTCAAACAACACCCGATTCTCGAACAACACCCGATTCTCAAACATCACACATGTCTCAAACAACACCCGAGTCTCAAACATGACACCGACCTCAAACAACACCCGATTCTCAAACCTGACACCGACCTCAAACAACACCCGATTCTCAAACATGACACCGACCTCAAACAACACCCGATTCTCAAACATCACACCGGTCTCAAACACCACACTGACCTCCAACATCACCCGATTCTCAAACATCACACCGGTCTCAAACAACACCCGATTCTCAAACATGACACCGACCTCAAACAACACCCGATTTTCAAACATTACATCGACCTTAAACAACACCCGATTTTCAAACAACACACGTCCCAAACATCACACCGGTCTCAAACAACACACATCCCAAACATCACACCGGTCTCAAACAACACCCGATTCTCAAACAACAACCGAGTCTCAAACATGGCACAGACCTCTAACAACACCCGATTCTCAAATATCACACCGGTCTCAAACAACACCCGATTCTCAAACATCACACATGTCTCAAACAACACCCGATTCTCAAACATGACACCGACCTCAAAAAACACCCGATTCTCAAACATCACACGTCTCAAACAACACCTGAGTCTCAAACATGACACCGACCTCAAACAACACCCGATTCTCAAACATGACACCGACCTCAAACAACACCCGAGTCTCAAACATGACACCGACCTCAAACAACACCCGATTCAAACCTCACACTGGTCACAAACAACTCATATTTCTCAAACAACACCCGAGTCTCAAACAACACCCGATTCTCAAACATCACACCGGTCTCAAACAACACCCGATTCTCAAACATCACACATGTCTCAAACAACACCCGATTCTCAAACCTGACACCGGTCTCAAACAACACCCGATTCTCAAACATCACACCGGTCTCAAACAACACCCGATTCTCAAACATCACACATGTCTCAAACAACACCCGAGTCTCAAACATGACACCGACCTCAAACAACACCCGATTCTCAAACATGACACCGACCTCAAACAACACCCGATTCTCAAACATCACACATGTCTCAAACAACACCCGAGTCTCAAACAACACCGACCTCAAACAACACGATTCTCAAACAACACACCGATTCTCAAACAACACACATGTCTCAAACAACACCCGATTCTCAAACAACACACCATGTCTCAAACAACACCCGATCAAACATCACACGGTCTCAAACAACACCGAGTCTCAAACACACACCGATTCGGTTTCTCAAACAACACACCATTCTCAAACAACACACCATTCTCAAAAACAAACATGTCTCAAACAACACCCGATTCTCAAACATCACACTGACCTCAAACAACACCCGAGTCTTAAACATGACACCGACCTCAAACAACACCCGATTCTCAAACATCACACTGACCTCAAACAACACCCGATTCTCAAACATCACACATGTCTCAAACAACACCCGATTCTCAAACAACACACATGTCTCAAACAACACCCGATTCTCAAACAACACACATGTCTCAAACAACATCCGATTATAAAACAACAAACATGTCTCAAACAACACCCGATTCTCAAACATGATATCGACCTCAAACAACACCCGATTCTCAAACATCACACATGTCTCAAACAACACCCGATTCTCAAACAACACACATGTCTCAAACAACACCCGATTCTCAAACATGACACCGACCTCAAACAACACCCGATTCTCAAACACAACACGATGTCTCAAACAACACCCGATTCTCAAACAACACACCGTCTCAAACAACACCCGATTCTCAAAAACACACACCGTCTCAAACAACACCCGATTCTCAAACATCAAACACACCGACCTCAAACAACACCCGATTCTCAAACAACACCGACCTCAAACAACACCCGATTCTCAAACATCACACATCTCTCTAACAACACCCGAGACTCAAACATCACACCGGTCTCAAACATCACACCGGTCTCAAACAACTCACGTGTATCAAACAACACCCGAGTCTCAAACATGACACCGACCTCAAACAACACCCGATTCTCAAACATGACACCGACCTCAAACAACACCCGATTCTCAAACATGACACCGACCTCAAACAACACCCGATTCTCAAACAACACACCCAGTCTCAAACAACACACCGATTCTCAAACAACACCGGTCTCAAACAACACCCGATTCTCAAACATCACACCAAACACACACATGTCTCAAACAACACCCGATTCTCAAACATCACACCGGTCTCAAACAACACCCGATTCTCAAACACACACATGTCTCAAACAACACCCGATTCTCAAACATCACACATGTCTCAAACAACACCCGATTCTCAAACATCACACATGTCTCAAACAACACCCGATTCTCAAACATGACACCGACCTCAAACAACACCCGATTTTCAAACATGACACCGACCTCAAACAACACCCGATTCTCAAACATCACATATGTCTCAAGCAAAATCCGAGTCTCAAACACCACATTGACCTCAAACAACACCCGATTCTCAAACAACACCCGATTCTCAAATATGACACCGACTTCAAACAACACTCGATTACCAAACATCACACCGGTCTCAAACAACACCGAGTCTCAAACACCACACTGACCTCAAACAACACCCGATTCTCAAACATCACACCGGTCTCAAACAACACCCGATTCTCAAACATGACACATGTCTAAAACAACACCCGATTCTCAAACAACACACATGTCTCAAACAACACCCGATTCTCAAACATCACACCTGTCTCAAACAACACCCGAGTCTCAAACATCACACCGACCTCAAACAACACCCGATTCTCAAACATGACACCGGTCTCAAACAACACCCGATTCTCAAACATCACACATGTCTCAAACAACACCCGAGTCTCAAACATGACACCGACCTCAAACAACACCCGATTCTCAAACCTGACACCAACCTCAAAATACACCCATTCTCAAACAACACACATGTCTCAAACAACACCCGATTCTCAAACATCACACATGTCTCAAACAACACCCGATTCTCAAACATGACACCGACCTCAAACAACACCCGATTCCCAAACATCACACCGGTCTCAAACAACTCATATTTCTCAAACAACACCCGAGTCTCAAACATGACACCGACCTCAAACAACACCCGATTCTCAAACATGACACCGACCTCAAACAACACCCGATTCTCAAACATCACACATGTCTCAAACAACACCCGATTCTCAAACATGACACCGACCTCAAACAACACCCGATTCTCAAACATGACACCGACCTCAAACAACACCCGATTCAAACCTTTTCTAAAACATTACATCGACCTCTCAAACAACACCCGATTTTCAAACAACACACATGTCTCAAACAACACCCGATTCTCAAACAACATCCGATTATCTACAACAAACATGTCTCAAACAACACCCGATTCTCAAACAACACCCGAGTCTCAAACATGACACCGACCTCAAACAACAAGCGATTCTCAAATAATACACCGACCTCAAACAACACCCGAATCTCAAACATCACACCGGTCTCGAACAACTCACGTGTCTCAAACAACACCCGAGTCTCAAACATGACACCGAAATCAAACAACACTCGATTCTCAAACCTGACACCGGTCTCAAACAACACCCGATTCTAAAACATGACACCGACCTCAAACAACACTCGATTCCCAAACATCACACCGGTCTCAAACAACACCCGATTCTCAAACATCACACCGGTCCATAACAACACCAGAGTCTCAAACAATACATTAGTTTTAAACAACACATATGTCTCAAACAACACATCATTTTTAAACAACACACCAGTCTCAAACAACACCCGATTCTCAAACATCACACATGTCTCAAACAACACCCGAGTCTCAAACACCACACTGACCTCAAACAACACCCGATTCTCAAACATCACACCGGTCTCAAACAACACCCGATTCTCAAACATCACACATGTCTCAAACAACACCCGAGTCTCAAACATGACACCGACCTCAAACAACACCCGATTCTCAAACATGACACCGACCTCAAACAACACCCGATTCTCAAACATGACACCGACCTCAAACAACACCCGATTCTCAAACATGACACCGACCTCAAACAACACTCGATTCCCAAACATCACAACGGTCTCAAACAACACCCGATTCTCAAACATGACACCGACCTCAAACAACACCCAATTCTCAAACATGACACCGGTCTCAAACAACACCCGAATCTCAAACATTACACATGTCTCAAACAACACCCGATTCTCAAACAACACACCTGTCTCAAACAACACCCATTCTCAAACATTGCATCGACCTTAAACAACACCCGATTCTCAAACATTGCATCGACCTTAAACAACACCCGATTCTCAAACATCACACCGGTCTCAAACAACACCCGATTCTCAAACATGACACCGACCTCAAACAACACCCAATTCTCAAACATGACACCGGTCTCAAACAACACCCGAATCTCAAACATTACATCGACCTTAAAGAACACCCGATTTTCAAACAACACACCGGTCTCAAACAACACCCGATTCTCAAACATCACAGATGTCTCAAACAAAACCCGAGTCTCAAACACCACACTGACCTCAAACAACACCCGATTCTCAAACATCACACATGTCTCAAACAACACCCGAGTCTCAAACATGACACCGACCTCAAACAACACCCGATTCTCAAACATGACACATGTCTAAAACAACACCCGATTCTCAAACAACACACATGTCTCAGACAACACCCGATTCTCAAACATGACACCGATCTCAAACAACACCCGAGTCTCAAACATGACACCGACCTCAAACAACACTCGATTCCCAAACATCACACCGGTCTCAAACAACTGATATTTCTCAAACAACACCCGAGTCTCAAACATGACACCGACCTCAAACAACACCTCAAACAACACCCGATTCTCAAACATCACACATGTCTCAAACAACACCCGATTCTCAAACATGACACCGACCTCAAACAACACCCGATTCTCAAACATGACACCGACCTCAAACAACACTCGATTCCCAAACATCACACCGGTCTCAAACAACTCATATTTCTCAAACAACACCCGATTCTCAAACAACACCCGAGTCTCAAATATGGCACCGGTCTCAAACAACACCCGATTTTCAAACAACACACATGTCTCAAACAACACCCGATTCTCAAACAACATCCGATTATCAAACAACAAACATGTCTCAAACAACACCCGATTCTCAAACAACACCCGAGTCTTAAACATGACACCGACCTCAAACAACACCCGATTGTCAAACATGACACCGACCTCAAACAACACCCGATTCTCAAACATGACACCGACCTCAAACAACACCCGATTCTCAAACATGACAACGACCTCAAACAACACTCGATTCCCAAACATCACACCGGTCTCAAACAACTCATATTTCTCTATCAACACCGGATTCTCAAACACCACACATGTCTCAAACAACACACGAGTCTCAAACAACAAACAGGTCTCAAACAACACCCGAGTCTCAAACATGACACCGACCTCAAACAACACCCGATTCTCAAATATTACACCGGTCTCAAAGAACACCCGAGTCTCAAACAATACATTAGTTTTCAAACATCACACCGGTCTCAAACAACACCAGAGTCTCAAGCAATACTTTAGTTTTAAACAACATATATGTCTCAAACAACACATCATTTTTAATCAACACACCAGTCTCAAACAACACCCGATTCTCAAACATCACACATGTCTCAAACAAAACCCGAGTCTCAAACACCACACTGACCTCCAACAACACCCGATTCTCAAACATCACACCGGTCTCAAACAACACCCGATTCTCAAACATCACACATGTCTCAAACAACACCCGAGTCTCAAACATGACACCGACCTCAAACAACACCCGATTCTCAAACATGACACCGACCTCAAACAACACCCGATTCTCAAACATCACACATGTCTCAAACAACACCCGAGTCTCAAAAATGACACCGATCTCAAACAACACCCGATTCTCAAACATGACACCGACCTCAAACAACACTCGATTCTCAAACATCACACATGTCTCAAACAACACCCGAGTCTCAAACATGACACCGACCTCAAACAACACCCGATTCTCAAACATGACACCGACCTCAAACAACACCCGATTCTCAAACATCACACATGTCTCAAACAACACCCGATTCTCAAACATGACACCGACCTCAAACAACACCCGATTCTCAAACATGACACCGACCTCAAACAACACTCGATTCCCAAACATCACACCGGTCTCAAACAACTCATATTTCTCAAACAACACCCGATTCTCCAACAACACCCGAGTCTCAAACATGGCACCGACCTCAAACAACACCCGATTCTCAAACAACACACATGTCTCAAACAACACCCGATTCTCAAACAACATCCGATTATCAAACAACAAACATGTCTCAAACAACACCCGATTCTCAAACAACACCCGAGTCTCAAACATGACACCGACCTCAAACAACACCCGATTAGCAAATATCACACCAGTCTCAAACAACACCCGATTCTCAAACATGACACCGACCTCAAACAACACCCGATTCTCAAACATGACAACGACCTCAAACAACACTCGATTCCCAAACATCACACCGGTCTCAAACAACTCATATTTCTCTATCAACACCGGATTCTCAAACACCACACATGTCTCAAACAACACACGAGTCTCAAACATCACACTCTTCTCAAACAACACCGGAGTCTCAAACTTGGCACCGACCTCAAACAACACCCGATTCTCAAACAACACACCAGTCTCAAACAACACCCAATTCTCAAACAACACCCGAGTCTCAAACAAAACCCGATTCTCAAACATCACACCGGTCTCAAACAACACTCGAGTCTCAAACAACACATTAGTTTTAAACAACACACAAGTCTCAAACAACACATCATTTTTAAACAACACACAAGTCTCAAACAACACCCGATTCTCAAACATCACACATGTCTCAAACAAAACCCGAGTCTCAAACACCAAACTGACCTCAAACAACACCCGATTCTCAAACATCACACCGGTCTCAAACTACACCCGATTCTCAAATATCACACATGTCTCAAACAACACCCGAGTCTCAAACATCACACCGACCTCAAACAACACCCGATTCTCAAACATGACACCGACCTCAAACAACACTCGATTATCAAACATGATACCGACCTCAAACAACATTCGATTCCCAAACATCACACCGACCTCAAACAACACCCGAGTCTCAAACATGACACCGATCTCAAACAACACCCGATTCTCAAACATGACACCGACCTCAAACGACACTCGATTCTCAAACATCACACATGTCTCAAACAACACCCGATTCTCAAACATGACACATGTCTAAAACAACACCCGATTCTCAAACAACACACATGTCTCAAACAACACCCGATTCTCAAACATGACACCGATCTCAAACAACACCCGAGTCTCAAACATGACACCGACCTCAAACAACACTCGATTCCCAAACAACACCCGAGTCTCAAACATGACACCGACCTCAAACAACACTCGATTCTCAAACATGACACCGGTCTCAAACAACACCCGATTCTCAAACATGACACCGGTCTGAAACAACACTCGATTCTCAAACATGACACATGTCTAAAACAACACCCGATTCTCAAGCAACACACATGTCTCAAACAACACCCGATTCTCAAACAACATACATGTCTCAAACAACATCCGATTCTCAAACAACAAACATGTCTCAAACAACACCCGAGTCTCAAACATGACACCGACCTGAAACAACACCCGATTCTCAAACATGACTCCGACCTCAAATAACACCCGATTCTCAAACAACACAGCAGTCTCAAACAACACCCGATTCTCAAACAACACACATGTCTCAAACAACACCCGATTCTCAAACAACACCCGATTCTCAAACAACACACATGTCTCAAACAACACCCGAGTCTCAAAGATGACACCGTTCTCAAACATCACACATGTCTCAAACAACACCGATTTTCAAACATGACACCGACTTCATACAACACCCGATTCTCAAACATGACGCCGGTTTCAAACATGACACCGACCTCATACAACACCCGAATCTGAAATTTGACACCGACCTCATACAACACCTGATTCGCAAACAACACCAGAGTCTCAAACAACACACCAGTCTCAAAAACACATTAGTATCAAACAACACATCAGTCTGAAACATGATACCGTCATAACACACACGTCAAAATCTGAATGTCAAATGCCGTATGTCTCGGACAGCAACATTAAAATTCAAACGTTGAATATTATATGTAGCTCTGAGCAACATTTTATTAGAATGTCTTATTTCGAATGTCGTGGTGCGCAACATTCATATTCTGAAAGTTGAATGTCTTATTTCGAATGTCGTGGTGCACAACATTCATATTCTGAAAGTTGAATGTCTTATTTCGAATGTCGTGGTGCACAACATTCATATTCTGGGAGTTGAATGTCTTATTTTTAATGTTGAGCCAACTTCACACAGCAAGTTCACTTGTAACGATAAGCTGGGTGTCGTACTCTGTGATATCGGGGAAAAGGTGTTGTTTACAATTGAATGATAACAATAACAGTAACATTAATATCTCAATCTATGAAACTGATTTACTAATAGGAACAAAGGATTCTGATTAACTATAAGGAGCGCATGCATCCGGACTGACGTACGAGCTCTAATAACAACACATTCGTACTGATTGGCACGTGAGACCTTATATTATGGAAGTACAGTAATAACTCGTTATGTTTCGCAATTCAATGTATGCCTTACAACACACAATTCTACCATTTCACTTCTCAGAGAGCCTCAAGGATCACTTTGTATCCTCGCCTTGTATTCCCCAGTTACCAACACCAGTCAAGACTTTTACTACGCTTAACGTAAGTTGTCTTGTGTACGCTCGTTTTGATTTTATTATGATCAGTGCTTCACAGCATTTGAAACAGTAGTGAAGAACAAGGGCTTTCATTCAAGATCAAAATCTACATTGACAACCCGGAAATGATTCCCTACATACAAATGTAAACGCCAGCTGCATAACTATGTGAAGGTAAAGCTGCTTGCCTTGATAATAAGACAATACTCTACTTCACTATATTACTCATGCCTCCAATGCAACTCGTCTTATGTTTGACAATAAAACCTAACAATAACGCTATTTAAGAAGGATGTAATGTACTCTGAATGGTACTTAAGTGTGGAGTGTCTTTATTGTATATCAGACACTTCCGTGACACGGTAGCGTCTACCGTTCACCACGGGTAAATGTAGTCTACTAGGATTTTCTTCATTGGGATAGTCTCTGTCTGGATTGCGACCGTACGATTGAGTGGCTTTATATGTCTATAGGTTCGCGTACACGGACGCAGGCCAGATGCTTTGAATGGAATACTGGTAGAGGCGAGGTCCTTTTACTCTTTGGAGCTTCCGTCGGCTGCTGCTCAACTGCCTTCTTTAGACTACATGCTCTCCCCTGGAGGTGGTTGGTGTTTCGACATCAGAGGACACTTTCCCAATAAGGTCACCTGGATTCTCCAAGACATCCATGTTGCCTTCACCATGCTTTAACTCTTGAGAGTGTCGAAAGTCATATGCTTTGTCCGTTCCGTAACTACACCCATCGATCGTACATTCAAAAGCATTTGTTCTTGTGTTCTTTGCAGCACTCCATAATGCGAGTCTCGAATTCTTGCTCATTTTCCAGTAGCTTTTACAGACCGGGCACATATGAGTTTTTCTTAGAGAAATCTTTGTATTAACCATCCTGTTAAGACACCAGAAGATAAGGGTTTTACATGGGTTAGCTTAAATCGGTGTCACAAATCGACTGGTCATTAAAATCGACATAGTGATCCTTGAATCTTCCAGGACTCTTCCCAGTTCCCAGGCCAAAGTGGTGCTAGTCTGCTTTTTCAGGGGATTTGGGAGCTCATAAATGTGCGTTGTGTTCGTTTTCCTTCCCTACACCATCAATTGTGAGAACACCCTGTCGTTTCGTGAATTGAGACACGATATGCCATCAACATATATGGTATATGTTGGTCCCAGTCTCGGCGGCGATCTTCAACATATGCACTCAGCATGGTGGCTAAGGTTTTGTTAAACCTCTCAACCATACCACGATTGTGGATGATAAGGTGTTGTTCTTGTATTCGTGATTTGTAGCAAATCACACATGTCTCTGAATACCTTTTCTTCTAACTAGCCACCCTGATCAAAATGGATTTATGTAGGAACACCAAACTGACTAATTACGTCTTTTATAAGGATGGTAGCTACAGTTTCTACCGTCAGATCGGGCAAAGGGGAGGCTCAGTCCATTTATTAAACTAATCAGAAATGACTACAATATGTTTATTCCTGTCTGCGGTTTCTAGCAACACTGTTATGATATCGAGAGTAATCCTATCCGTGGTGTACCGGAAGGTGTTACTTACATAAGGTATTTTTGGTCTTAGACGGACCTTTGCGTTTGTTACATCTTGCACAGTCAGCGATGTACAATTGAACGTCCCCATGAAGATCTGGTTAAAAGTATCTGTGTAGTACTTTTGCTGTCGTCTTGGTAACGCCCCGATATTCACCAGAATGTTTGCCATTTAGACCTTCAAGTGTCTCTCAGCCAGCAGCACAATGGTATGTTGTACAGTGCGTCTTGTTCCTTGCTGTGTCCATGTTCGACAGAGCAAGCCCTGGTGTAAGGATAACATCTCTCACTGGCTCCATAAGGACAACACAAAGAAGTTGTGTGAGGTAATGTCCTCGTAGGAGGGTTTTTTTTCGAGCCTCGATCCACTTGCACACCAGCTCTCTGTTTCACCTTTTGTATCTGCAGCATCGTAGGGATGTTATCTTCTTCTCATCATAAGCATGGTTTTCAACTAGTGCCTGGACGATGCTCAACCTTGATGACTTTCATCAATCTGGCGAGCTGCCCGTCTAGATCTTGAAAGTTTGCCAGCCAACGATATCTGTATGATGATTTGCTCCCTCCGCACACGATGTTGTATGTGTGCGTGGCTATTTACTCCATGACTTAGTCTTCATCCTCGCCATTAACGCTTTCTTGTCCTCCTATAATTTTTTTTTTTTGTAATATTTTCTTGAGCTCCGTTATATACTCGCCTTGATCTCGTTTATCCTCAGTAAAGGGTCGTCCTTATGTGGTGATAAGCTGCTAACTCCACACCAAGCTATGTTTCATTGAACATGGAAGGTGTAATTCGCTTAATGCCCATACACATTTCAGAACATTCAGGGCGTCTATGAATTGCTCCTTTGCCAAGGTCTAGCGTTAATTCTTAGGCGCTGTTAGGTATGCCAGGTATGTTAAACGCTGAATAGCCTGTCCTAACTCCGGTTCCTCCCAGGAACGTAGTAGGATGTCATAATGGTCTGTGGTGTTTGTCGGAAGATTACCTAATACCCCCGAGCTTGAAAACGTAGTGACACTGACAGGTATACACCTTTCTCCTCAAGTGACCAACAGTTCAGTTTGGCGCATGCGTAGAAATGTGTTCGATAATCTAACCGGGGACTCGTTCCATCATAAAAGTAGCAGGTTTACTGTCCTTTGGTAACTGCGTTCTTCTAACAGACGAGTCTTGCCTTGTGTGTTGTCCTCTCAGTGTTGCCAGACTCGGGAGTTGTCTCTTTCGTATCGTTACACTATTTGTCCCGCTGTATAGGAATTATCCGCATGCGTGTCCCCCTCTTTGGCAACTCTTAACGAATGCGCATCTGCCGCGTGCGTGTCCACCGCAACTGTTTCCGCGGCCGCATTCTCCATAATTCTTATTCAGTTCCTGGCTATCAATGTCATGCTCGTTAATTTGAGGACTCTTCATACTCATTCTTACTTTAGGTTTTGTGACTGTAGCCGCATTCCTCACAGTTGTATAACTTTTAACGGTAATTGATGATCTTAACCACAATTCAGAGTCACGGATGCGCATGCGTCCTGTAGTTGAAGCCGTTGATTGAGTGGAATGTATAAGCTGTTCCCGGACCTTAAAACTTTCATTTCGCACTGGATCTAACTTTTCCTCCAATTCATGGATTTCTCGCTCGATCTCTCCCTCCAACTCATGGATTTCTCGCTCGATCTCTCCCTACAACTCATGGATTTCTCGCTCGATCTCTCCCTCCAACTCATGGATTTCTCGCTCGATCTCTCCCTCCAACTCATGGATTTCTCGCTGGATCTCTCCCTCCAACTCATGGATTTCTCACTGGATCTCTCCCTCCAACTCATGGATTTCTCGCTCGATCTCTTCCTCCTACACATGGATTTCTCGCTCGATCTCTCCTACAGACATTTTTACAGCACATAAAATAGTTTATCAACTTTATCCCAACGCTGCTGCCAACATTTGGAACGTTTTGGTGGGTGTTGCACTCTGTATATCAGGAATAAGGTGTTATTTACAAGCAAGTGGTAACAATAACTGTTTGCCTGACATTAAAAGTTAATATCTCAATCTACGGAACTGAATTACTAATATGTACAAGTGATTCTAACACTAAATACAAGGGACGCACGCGTCCGATCTGAGGCACGAGCCCTAACAACAATATACACACACGTCTTTTATTCCTCGGTTACCAAAACCAGTGAAGACTTTTACTACACTTTAAGTAAGTTGTATTATGTACGCTAATACGCCACTCGCCAAACCCTGCACAGGTCGAAAACAGTGATGCACGATCCAAGACAATACAAACACAAAATCTAAGCTTGATAAAATATGCTGGGGGTCTGTCTCGTTTAAAGACGTCTATCGCAACAACTCGATTGATTTTTAACGGGTTATACGCCCGCTTTTACGGCCCTTCAACGGACGAGAAAAATAGGATTATTAGTAGAAGGGAAAATAGGAAGCGATGAAAGGGAGTGGGGTACAGAGAAGAGGTAGAGAGGTCCATGCTACTTGACCTGTTCTAAAACTGATTTAGAAGGCGACTAATTGCGGACCTATCCTAACACTAAGCATGTTGCAGTAACTCTATTGATTTATTAATTAACTGATTTTACGTCCACTATTACGACCTTTCGGTTTTTCAGCGGACGAGAACAGATAGGAAAAAGAGGAGGAGAAAAATAGGATTGATGGGATAGAGTGGAATATACAGATAAGGTAGAGAGGGGCCGTCTATGCTACTTGATCTGATCTAAAAACTATAATTTAGAAGGCGACCCCGGTTCCTAATTATATACCTAGCCTAACATTCATCACGACACAGCAAGAAGACCGTTGTCAGAACTGAGAGGGAGAGTTAGGGGTTTCTACACTAGGTAAATTCCAATATGTTGAAAGTACTTTGGAGGTCCGTCAAAATTACTTAATAAATATTCACTGATGTTAATCTAACACTAACCTCTGGGCCGGCGTTATCACGCCTGTTCTTTTCCGAAAAGTCATAGAGGGGTCTTTATCGTGCAAGTTTGACACTCTCACACGGACCACCGCGTTAAGTCCCTTCTGACGGACTGTGGGTTAATGGTTAGTTGTTAGTATGGTGTTGGTGATGATCTGGGTTTTTTTGTCCAATGCGGGTGTAATTCTTCTTTCCATTACTATCCTTTATTTCACTCTATAACTGATCGTTTTTCCAATGTCTATACTTTCTGTAATCCATGCTGTTCCTTTCGTCTTGTAACTTTCCGATGTTTTTATGGTTATATTTTGTGATTGTGCGGTTGGTATCGGGAGAGATGGGGTGTTAGTAGGAGTATTCTAAGTGGTGAATGAAGTAGGCTTGTTACGATATAGTTTGTTGACCGATTGAGTGTTATGGGGTATTTTTTTAAAGTCCTGTTTTAGAGATTACGGCTGATCGGAAGACTACTGAGGGAGGTAGGAGAGGTGAGCAGTTGGTATTGTGTGGACTAAAGAAGTGGTGTAGGGGGTCTAAACTGAATACTATTATATACAATCCGCGATACTATTTATATAGGATGTGGGATGTGGTGGTAGGGCGGTGGGGGTGGGGTGGGGTATTTGTATAGTGTTTATTTGGTTTGTATGCTTGTGTGTAGGCTACAGTGTTGTATTGTATGTATGTGTTGAGTTTTTAGTTGTGCAAGAGTTTTGGATTTCCAGTTTTAGACCCTGTAGTCAGTGCTGGATAACCATTTCGGTATAATAATTATCTCTATTGTACTACCTAACAGGGTTCCATATGCTACAAGTCAGGGTACAAGACCCGAATCCGACTGGAAACCAGTCCATGTCCTTTGTTTTAACTAATACTTGAAGGGGTGTGTTTAACTGTGTGGTATTTGATTATTTGCGCAGGGTTGTGATGATCAGAAGAGGAACCCTACCGAGTCCGTTACAGCGCTCTAGGTATGAGCCCGAGTCTCCAGCTCCTAACACCATCGCCTGTGCAGTATGGTGTTGTTAAATCGTGTTATATTTTGCTGTAGTAACCTGTTGTTTTCATGTAAATGTTGTTGGACAGTTGCCCATTAGTAATGACCGGTATGCATCACTGAGGAAGGCTACTGAAAACGACAACGTTCTCAAGGATCTAAGGGAGATAATCCTACGTGGATGGCCTGAAACGCGAGCTGAAGTACCCGAGTACTTGTATACATTTGATACCTTTCGTGATGAATTGACAGTTCAGAATGGACTAGTGTTCAAGGGTGATCGTGTCGTGGTACCTGTAAGCGAAAGGAAGAATCTAATTGAGATGTCTCATTCTCACACTGGAATTCAAAGTAGCATCAGGCGTATCCGTGAGTGCCTATTTGGCCGGGGATGTATAAGGATATTGCACAGTTTGTCAGTGAGTGTGAAACTTGTAATAGTTACTCGAACAGTCAACAAAAGGAACCAATCATCAACCACGAATTATGTAAACGGCCATGGCAGAAGGTTGGAGCGGAAATTTTTACCCTCAATCAGAAAGATTTTCTTGTAACAGTAGACTACTATTCAAGTTACTTTGAGGTAGATCGACTACATGATAACACCGCGAAGGAGATTATCAGCAAACTCCGAGCTCATTTCGCGTGCCACGGTAATGACTGATAACGGTCCTCCATTTGGATCTTACGACTTCAGTGAGTTTGCACAGAACTATGGGTTTGAACATGTTACAAGTTCTCCCCACTACCCCCAGTCAAACGGCAAGGTGGAAAACGCAGTCAAACTGCAAAGCGAATCATGGAAAAGTCTATTGAGGATGAGAGAGATCCCTATTTAGCACTTCTGAATTTGAGAAACACGCCAATTGAAGGCCTAGATTGTTCACCAGCTCAGCTTTTATTCAATCGGAGAACGAAGACCCAGTTATCAATGTCAGCATCGTTTTGGAACCTATGGTACCTCATAATATCAATGAGAAACAAACTCATCGCAAAGCAAAACAGTCATTCTACTATGACCGTAACACCAAAGAACTCACTTCTCTGAAAGCATGCGATTCTGTTCGTATTCGACCTCAAGGACGTTCTAAGGTATTGACAAAAGCTCAAGTGTTAGATCAAGTTGATATTCGCTCATACAGAGTCCTAACAGAGGATGGTCGCGAGTATAGGAGAAACCGAAGACATTTGCGTAAGACTAATGAACCACTGAGGCACGAACATCAGTTAATAGAGCCTCTTGCGCAGACTCACAAACCTACATCATCAGAACGATCTACACCTGTATCGCGGATCCCGATTCCGGTTCAACATGAATCATCATCATCGGCAGCAGTTCCGTTGACACCAAAAGGAAAAGCGTCTGTGAGCCCAACGAGCATATGAGAAACCGACGAAGGAATTGAGGACTACTGGTACTCCACAGGAAACAACGACCAGGCTAGGACGAGTCATTAAGCCTTCAAAGAGACTGGATCTGTAAATCGCGTGGTTTTAAATTCAGTGTGCCATTTTCAGTTTACAGTATAGCAGATGTTTATCATTTTATTGTTCTCTAATTTTGAAGACAAGTAGTCTCTTTTATTATGATGTTTATCTTGTTAATCTAGTCAGTGACATTCTACCGTGAGTGGACAGTTCAAGTTGGATCGTAACAGAGAGTAACAAATCTATGATTTGATCAGTAATGTCTTGGCACATACCGCGTTAATGAGTACCCGTGTCTGTTTTACGACGTTAAATATCTTAATAATGACGATAATAACTTCAGTATATTTGAGTACAGTTTGTACCAGCTTAAATTAAAAAAAAAGAAACATTTTGATTCATGGAATGTGCTCTAAAGTAAATCTTAAGTGATATATGACATTGCGGAATTGGACATTCAGGATTCCTTACTGTATTTTCTTAATATGTACATTTTTTTATTAGGAACTTAATTTCAATCTTGAGAAGAGGGATGTAACGTATACATGGTTCGGTTGAGAAACCCTACTGATAGTACTGTGCAAGCACATACCTGTGTGTAGTACTAGTTACTTCTGTGTAATACTACTTGTGGCAAGTATTAAACTTCCGGTTCAATGAACACACGTGTTGTGTTATGGACTTAACAAACACTCTAATTAATTACGCTAGAGAGCGTAACAGTGACACTACAATGTCATTACACTCCTCACATGCTTTTTGATCTATATTCTTTTGTCTATAATCTTTTTGTATAAACCGTTGATATTAGAAAAAAATGTAATGAGTGTATTATCCCTACCATTTTTTCTCTACACTGTTTTATATGTTTACACCAAAAGAGATATTCCAAGAAGATCAAAGGATTTATTGTAGTCGCACTTTTTGCTTAGAATGAATAATGACCTCTCTTACATTGGCGCCCATGTAGGGACCCGGGATTAGTACTTACCCATGCCCCATCGGCATCGCTGTGACCCCTGGAAACTCGAGGACGAGTTCTTTCCTGGAGGGGGATTATGTAACCCTGGTAAAATACCACTCGGCTAGAGAGAACTTCTCTTTAGCTCGATTGGTTGAGCGTCAGACTAGTACGCCAGGGGTCCCGGGTTCGATTCCTAGCGGAGGCATTAAAATGAATAATGACCTCTCTTACATTTGTTAGTTAAAGTTTGAAGTATAAATATTGCATCAACGGTAGACAAAGTCTGATAACACATTCTGCTATAACAGGGGTTTCTTTACTTATCATTCAATATGAACATGAATAACTTACTCATACAGCTTACACAGAGGTTTTACTTCAATAATACTTCTGTAGCTATTTCTTATTCGAGATTATGGAATACAATGTATAATAATCTATTTTAAATAAAGCAATATTAATTGTACTAAGAGTTCTATATGTACATCAAAGGGGAACTACTCTTCCATCCATACAGGGAATGTGAAGCGTTCACGTTGTTGAGATATGATGGAGAGGTAAGTAGGTCGGAGAAACGGCAGAGACAACAGACACAGCCATGTGCTAACTCACAGGTGTATTCAACAACAACAACAACGGAAGTGTAGATTACAGTCACTGCGCAGACGCAGTACAAGTGGTAATTATATTTTATGGAATTACAATACAAGTAGATTGTTAATACACAGCATAGTGTTACACACGTGACTCTGTTCCACACAATTTTTACAGGTGTAATAGAACTAGTATCGAGAACAGGGAATATCCACGAATAGTTTAATGAAACACCAAACAATCCAATCAGTGCTTCCGGACTGTACACTGACCTTTACGTGTTGTCCTAACAGGGTGTGTAAGGGCTGATAAATACAGGTCTTCTAGTGTCCATATTATCTTACACACCTATATCAAAACTGGAAAAAAAACAACAGTGTTTCCTCTTTTATTTATACAGTGTATGCTTTGTACAAATACAAATCAATAAATCAATTTTCACGAACATCAAATACCGTACTGTTGTTTTGTTTCTATTGTTTTGTTTCTGTGGTCGTAACATAATGGTATATAATGATTGTACCAATTTCTCTCTAACATGTGTCATACGTTTACAACACGAGATATTTAAATAACGCCAAATACAGTACTGTACACTGTTGAGATTCCCTTCTTTCTATGTTGTTTCCATACAGTACTGTACACTGTTGAGATCTATCCCTTCTTTCTATGTTGTTTCCATACAGTACTGTACACTGTTGAGATTCCCTTCTTTTTATGTTGTTTCCATACAGTACTGTACACTGTTTAGATCTATCCCTTCTTTCTATGTTGTTTCCATACAGTACTGTACACTGTTTAGATCTATCCCTTCTTTCTATGTTGTTTCCATACAGTACTGTACACTGTTTAGATCTATCCCTTCTTTCTATGTTGTTTCCATACAGTACTGTACACTGTTGAGATTCCCTTCTTTCTATGTTGTTTCCATACAGTACTGTACACTGTTGAGATTCCCTTCTTTCTATATTGTTTCCATACAGTACTGTACACTGTTTAGATCTATCCCTTCTTTCTATGTTGTTTCCATACAGTACTGTACACTGTTGAGATCTATCCCTTCTTTCTATGTTGTTTCCATACAGTACTGTACACTGTTGAGATTCCCTTCTTTCTATGTTGTTTCCATACAGTACTGTACACTGTTTAGATCTATCCATTCTTTCTATGTTGTTTCCATACAGTACTGTACACTGTATAGATCTATCCCTTCTTTCTATGTTGTTTCCATACAGTACTGTAAACTGTTTAGTTCTATCCCTTCTTTCTATGTTGTTTCCATACAGTACTGTACACTGTTGAGATTCCCTTCTTTTTATGTTGTTTCCATACAGTACTGTACACTGTTTAGATCTATCCCTTCTTTCTATGTTGTTTCCATACAGTACTGTACACTGTTGAGATTCCCTTCTTTCTATGTTGTTTCCATACAGTACTGTACACTGTTTAGATCTATCCCTTCTTTCTATGTTGTTTCCATACAGTACTGTACACTGTTGAGATTCCCTTCTTTCTATGTTGTTTCCATACAGTACTGTACACTGTTGAGATTCCCTTCTTTCTATGTTGTTTCCATACAGTACTGTACACTGTTTAGATCTATCCCTTCTTTCTATGTTGTTTCCATACAGTACTGTACACTGTTGAGATCTATCCCTTCTTTCTATGTTGTTTCCATACAGTACTGTACACTGTTGAGATTCCCTTCTTTCTATGTTGTTTCCATACAGTACTGTACACTGTTTAGATCTATCCATTCTTTCTATGTTGTTTCCATACAGTACTGTACACTGTATAGATCTATCCCTTCTTTCTATGTTGTTTCCATACAGTACTGTAAACTGTTTAGTTCTATCCCTTCTTTCTATGTTGTTTCCATACAGTACTGTACACTGTTGAGATTCCCTTCTTTTTATGTTGTTTCCATACAGTACTGTACACTGTTTAGATCTATCCCTTCTTTCTATGTTGTTTCCATACAGTACTGTACACTGTTGAGATTCCCTTCTTTCTATGTTGTTTCCATACAGTACTGTACACTGTTTAGATCTATCCCTTCTTTCTATGTTGTTTCCATACAGTACTGTACACTGTTGAGATTCCCTTCTTTCTATGTTGTTTCCATACAGTACTGTACACTGTTGAGATTCCCTTCTTTCTATGTTGTTTCCATACAGTACTGTACACTGTTTAGATCTATCCCTTCTTTCTATGTTGTTTCCATACAGTACTGTACACTGTTGAGATCTATCCCTTCTTTCTATGTTGTTTCCATACAGTACTGTACACTGTTTAGATCTATCCCTTCTTTCTATGTTGTTTCCATACAGTACTGTACACTGTTTAGATCTATCCCTTCTTTCTATGTTGTTTCCATACAGTACTGTAAACTGTTTAGATCTATCCCTTCTTTCTATGTTGTTTCCATACAGCACTGTACACTGTTGAGATTCCCTTCTTTTTATGTTGTTTCCATACAGTACTGTACACTGTTTAGATCTATCCCTTCTTTCTATGTTGTTTCCATACAGTACTGTACACTGTTGAGATTCCCTTCTTTCTATGTTGTTTCCATACAGTACTGTACACTGTTTAGATCTATCCCTTCTTTCTATCTTGTTTCCATACAGTACTGTACACTGTTGAGATCTATCCCTTCTTTCTATGTTGTTTCCATACAGTACTGTACACTGTTTAGATCTATCCCTTCTTTCTATGTTGTTTCCATACAGTACTGTACACTGTTGAGATTCCATTCTTTCTATGTTGTTTCCATACAGTACTGTACACTGTTTAGATCTATCCCTTCTTTCTATGTTGTTTCCATACAGTACTGTACACTGTTTAGATCTATCCCTTCTTTCTATGTTGTTTCCATACAGTACTGTAAACTGTTTAGATCTATCCCTTCTTTCTATGTTGTTTCCATACAGTACTGTACACTGTTGAGATTCCCTTCTTTCTATGTTGTTTCCATACAGTACTGTACACTGTTTAGATCTATCCCTTCTTTCTATGTTGTTTCCATACAGTACTGTACACTGTTGAGATCTATCCCTTCTTTCAATGTTGTTTCCATACAGTACTGTACACTGTTGAGATTCCCTTCTTTCTATGTTGTTTCCATACAGTACTGTACACTGTTTAGATCTATCCCTTCTTTCTATGTTGTTTCCATACAGTACTGTACACTGTTTAGATCTATCCCTTCTTTCTATGTTGTTTCCATACAGTACTGTACACTGTTTAGATCTATCCCTTCTTTCTATGTTGTTTCCATACAGTACTGTACACTGTTGAGATTCCCTTCTTTCTATGTTGTTTCCATACAGTACTGTACACTGTTTAGATCTATCCCTTCTTTCTATGTTGTTTCCATACAGTACTGTACACTGTTGAGATCTATCCCTTCTTTCTATGTTGTTTCCATACAGTACTGTACACTGTTGAGATTCCCTTCTTTCTATGTTGTTTCCATACAGTACTGTACACTGTTTAGATCTATCCCTTCTTTCTATGTTGTTTCCATACAGTATTGTACACTGTTTAGATCTATCCCTTCTTTCTATGTTGTTTCCATACAGTACTGTACACTGTTTAGATCTATCCCTTCTTTCTATGTTGTTTCCATACAGTACTGTACACTGTTTAGATCTATCCCTTCTTTCTATGTTGTTTCCATACAGTACTGTACACTGTTGAGATTCCCTTCTTTCTATGTTGTTTCCATACAGTACTGTACACTGTTTAGATCTATCCCTTCTTTCTATGTTGTTTCCATACAGTACTGTACACTGTTGAGATCTATCCCTTCTTTCTATGTTGTTTCCATACAGTACTGTACACTGTTGAGATTCCCTTCTTTCTATGTTGTTTCCATACAGTACTGTACACTGTTTAGATCTATCCCTTCTTTCTATGTTGTTTCCATACAGTACTGTACACTGTTGAGATTCCCTTCTTTCTATGTCGTTTCCATACAGTACTGTACACTGTTTAGATCTATCCCTTCTTTCTATGTAGTTTCCATACAGTACTGTACACTGTTTAGATCTATCCCTTCTTTCTATGTTGTTTCCATACAGTACTGTACACTGTTGAGATCTATCCCTTCTTTCTATGTTGTTTCCATACAGTACTGTACACTGCTTAGATCTATCCCTTCTTTCTATGTTGTTTCCATACAGTACTGTACACTGTCTAGATCTATCCCTTCTTTCTATGTTGTTTCCATTCAGTACTGTACACTGTTGAGATTCCCTTCTTTCTATGTTGTTTCCATACAGTACTGTACACTGTCTAGATCTATCCCTTCTTTCTATGTTGTTTCCATTCAGTACTGTACAATGTTGAGATTCCCTTCTTTCTATGTTGTTTCCATACAGTACTGTACACTGTTTAGATCTATCCATTTTTTCTATGTTGTTTCCATACAGTACTGTACACTGTTTAGATCTATCCCTTCTTTCTATGTTGTTTCCATACAGTACTGTACACTGTTTAGATCTATCCCTTCTTTCTATATTGTTTCCATACAGTACTGTACACTGTTGAGATTCCCTTCTTTCTATGTTGTTTCCATACAGTACTGTACACTGTTGAGATTCCCTTCTTTCTATGTTGTTTCCATACAGTACTGTACACTGTTTAGATCTATCCCTTCTTTCTATGTTGTTTCCATACAGTACTGTACACTGTTTAGATCTATCCCTTCTTTCTATGTTGTTTCCATACAGTACTGTACACTGTTGAGATTCCCTTCTTTCTATGTTGTTTCCATACAGTACTGTACACTGTTTAGATCTATCCCTTCTTTCTATGTTGTTTCCATACAGTACTGTACACTGTTGAGATTCCCTTCTTTCTATGTTGTTTCCATACAGTACTGTACACTGTTGAGATTCCCTTCTTTCTATGTTGTTTCCATACAGTACTGTACACTGTTTAGATCTATCCCTTCTTTCTATGTTGTTTCCATACAGTACTGTACACTGTTTAGATCTATCCCTTCTTTCTATGTTGTTTCCATACAGTACTGTACACTGTTTAGATCTATCCCTTCTTTCTATGTTGTTTCCATACAGTACTGTACACTGTTGAGATCTATCCCTTCTTTCTATGTTGTTTCCATACAGTACTGTACACTGCTTAGATCTATCCCTTCTTTCTATGTTGTTTCCATACAGTACTGTACACTGTCTAGATCTATCCCTTCTTTCTATGTTGTTTCCATTCAGTACTGTACACTGTTGAGATTCCCTTCTTTCTATGTTGTTTCCATACAGTACTGTACACTGTTACTGTTGAGATTCCCTTCTTTCTATGTTGTTTCCATACAGTACTGTACACTGTTGAGATTCCCTTCTTTCTATGTTGTTTCCATACAGTACTGTACACTGTTTAGATCTATCCCTTCTTTCTATGTTGGTTCCATACAGTACTGTACACTGTTTAGATCTATCCCTTCTTTCTATGTTGTTTCCATACAGTACTGTACACTGTTTAGATCTATCCCTTCTTTCTATGTTGTTTCCATACAGTACTGTACACTGTTTAGATCTATCCCTTCTTTCTATGTTGTTTCCATACAGTACTGTACACTGTTGAGATTCCCTTCTTTCTATGTTGTTTCCATACAGTACTGTACACTGTTTAGATCTATCCATTTTTTCTATGTTGTTTCCATACAGTACTGTACACTGTTTAGATCTATCCATTTTTTCTATGTTGTTTCCATACAGTACTGTCCCTCCCTTCTTTCTATGTTGTTTCCATACAGTACTGTACACTGTTTAGATCTATCCCTTCTTTCTATGTTGTTTCCATACAGTACTGTACACTGTTTAGATCTATCCCTTCTTTCTATGTTGTTTCCATACAGTACTGTACACTGTTTAGATCTATCCCTTCTTTCTATGTTGTTTCCATACAGTACTGTACACTGTCTAGATCTATCCCTTCTTTCTATGTTGTTTCCATTCAGTACTGTACACTGTTGAGATTCCCTTCTTTCTATGTTGTTTCCATACAGTACTGTACACTGTTTAGATCTATCCCTTCTTTCTATGTTGTTTCCATACAGTACTGTACACTGTTGAGATTCCCTTCTTTCTATGTTGTTTCCATACAGTACTGTACACTGTTTAGATCTATCCATTTTTTCTATGTTGTTTCCATACAGTACTGTACACTGTTTAGATCTATCCCTTCTTTCTATGTTGTTTCCATACAGTACTGTACACTGTTTAGATCTATCCCTTCTTTCTATATTGTTTCCATACAGTACTGTACACTGTTGAGATTCCCTTCTTTCTATGTTGTTTCCATACAGTACTGTACACTGTTGAGATTCCCTTCTTTCTATGTTGTTTCCATACAGTACTGTACACTGTTTAGATCTATCCCTTCTTTCTATGTTGTTTCCATACAGTACTGTACACTGTTTAGATCTATCCCTTCTTTCTATGTTGTTTCCATACAGTACTGTACACTGTTGAGATTCCCTTCTTTCTATGTTGTTTCCATACAGTACTGTACACTGTTTAGATCTATCCCTTCTTTCTATGTTGTTTCCATACAGTACTGTACACTGTTGAGATCTATCCCTTCTTTCTATGTTGTTTCCATACAGTACTGTACACTGTTGAGATTCCCTTCTTTCTATGTTGTTTCCATACAGTACTGTACACTGTTTAGATCTATCCCTTCTTTCTATGTTGTTTCCATACAGTACTGTACACTGTTTAGATCTATCCCTTCTTTCTATGTTGTTTCCATACAGTACTGTACACTGTTGAGATTCCCTTCTTTCTATGTTGTTTCCATACAGTACTGTACACTGTTTAGATCTATCCCTTCTTTCTATGTTGTTTCCATACAGTACTGTACACTGTTGAGATCTATCCCTTCTTTCTATGTTGTTTCCATTCAGTACTGTACACTGTTGAGATTCCCTTCTTTCTATGTTGTTTCCATACAGTACTGTACACTGTTTAGATCTATCCCTTCTTTCTATGTTGTTTCCATACAGTACTGTACACTGTTGAGATTCCCTTCTTTCTATGTTGTTTCCATACAGTACTGTACACTGTTGAGATTCCCTTCTTTCTATGTTGTTTCCATACAGTACTGTACACTGTTTAGATCTATCCCTTCTTTCTATGTTGTTTCCATACAGTACTGTACACTGTTGAGATTCCCTTCTTTCTATGTTGTTTCCATACAGTACTGTACACTGTTTAGATCTATCCATTTTTTCTATGTTGTTTCCATACAGTACTGTACACTGTTTAGATCTATCCCTTCTTTCTATGTTGTTTCCATACAGTACTGTACACTGTTTAGATCTATCCCTTCTTTCTATGTTGTTTCCATACAGTACTGTACACTGTTTAGATCTATCCCTTCTTTCTATGTTGTTTCCATACAGTACTGTACACTGTTTAGATCTATCCCTTCTTTCTATGTTGTTTCCATACAGTACTGTACACTGTTTAGATCTATCCCTTCTTTCTATGTTGTTTCCATTCAGTACTGTACACTGTTGAGATTCCCTTCTTTCTATGTTGTTTCCATACAGTACTGTACACTGTTTAGATCTATCCCTTCTTTCTATGTTGTTTCCATACAGTACTGTACACTGTTGAGATTCCCTTCTTTCTATGTTGTTTCCATACAGTACTGTACACTGTTTAGATCTATCCATTTTTTCTATGTTGTTTCCATACAGTACTGTACACTGTTTAGATCTATCCCTTCTTTCTATGTTGTTTCCATACAGTACTGTACACTGTTTAGATCTATCCCTTCTTTCTATATTGTTTCCATACAGTACTGTACACTGTTGAGATTCCCTTCTTTCTATGTTGTTTCCATACAGTACTGTACACTGTTGAGATTCCCTTCTTTCTATGTTGTTTCCATACAGTACTGTACACTGTTTAGATCTATCCCTTCTTTCTATGTTGTTTCCATACAGTACTGTACACTGTTTAGATCTATCCCTTCTTTCTATGTTGTTTCCATACAGTACTGTACACTGTTGAGATTCCCTTCTTTCTATGTTGTTTCCATACAGTACTGTACACTGTTTAGATCTATCCCTTCTTTCTATGTTGTTTCCATACAGTACTGTACACTGTTGAGATCTATCCCTTCTTTCTATGTTGTTTCCATACAGTACTGTACACTGTTGAGATTCCCTTCTTTCTATGTTGTTTCCATACAGTACTGTACACTGTTTAGATCTATCCCTTCTTTCTATGTTGTTTCCATACAGTACTGTACACTGTTTAGATCTATCCCTTCTTTCTATGTTGTTTCCATACAGTACTGTACACTGTTGAGATTCCCTTCTTTCTATGTTGTTTCCATACAGTACTGTACACTGTTTAGATCTATCCCTTCTTTCTATGTTGTTTCCATACAGTACTGTACACTGTTGAGATCTATCCCTTCTTTCTATGTTGTTTCCATTCAGTACTGTACACTGTTGAGATTCCCTTCTTTCTATGTTGTTTCCATACAGTACTGTACACTGTTTAGATCTATCCCTTCTTTCTATGTTGTTTCCATACAGTACTGTACACTGTTGAGATTCCCTTCTTTCTATGTTGTTTCCATACAGTACTGTACACTGTTGAGATTCCCTTCTTTCTATGTTGTTTCCATACAGTACTGTACACTGTTTAGATCTATCCCTTCTTTCTATGTTGTTTCCATACAGTACTGTACACTGTTTAGATCTATCCCTTCTTTCTATGTTGTTTCCATACAGTACTCTACATGATTGAAAATTTTTCACATGATACGGTTTATTACTATAATCTTTTTTATACAATGTTGTCCAATGATTACAATAGCTTTTCCACATGATGCTGCACACTACTGAAACCTGACGCCTTTCTGTTCTGACTGTGAATCCATCCCTAATTTATTATTGAGATTTTTTAAAAGGCTGATACATCCGTCCACGTTTCCGTTTTGTTTTCCAGTTTTGTTGTCAACACAGTTTTGATCGATATCGTTCATCCTCTTTTCGTTCTCAGCGACAAAATCCTCTATAAGAATATTTGTGTCGTCAGCAATCGTGACGATGTTGTCATTTTTCTTGGTCTTTCCAGCACTGAGTAGCCACCATGTTTTCATTTCGCCTTTCCCCTTCAAAATAAAATAGATACATAAAAGATCATAGTGACAACAAACGTATACGTATCGTACGAACCTGTGAATAGAGATAACACCGTAAAGCACGTACATCTTGGTGACGCACGTGTACATGATATAATTACGTACAAATTATATAATGTATAATGGCTGTAGAGAAGCTACATTTCCGGGAATTGATTTCTCACGTAGACAAAGATACTGTGGATTTATTTGATGACATTTCCTGTTTACATGATATTTACATATCTATATTGCTTCATACAATCGATAAACCATGGACTATTGTTTTATAACCTCTATTTATACAAAACTATATATTACTATAGGGCTTATTATACTATAACAAATCTGGGATATGTGTGTAACAGCGTTCTATTTGTATTGAAATCATTTAAAAATTGGACATTTCTTTCAACTTTCATAAGTACTTAAATCGTGTATTATTGCATATCCACGAAAAAATAATCTTTTATCTATTGACCGTAAAATCAAGTGTTTACAAAATAGTGATTGTTTTGATAACCACGAAAATAAAGCTCCACGAAGTACATGTTTTCACAGTACCGACCTATCCGCATTATTATCTCCAGTTATACTATTCAGATACAACGTTTCCACGTTTTATGTCTATGTTAACATTACACTACTGATCTAGTGGCGTTATTTCAGTGATACTATTTTTGTACAGTGTTTTCTCTTTCTTATTCCAAACGAAGTTTATAAACCAGAACAAGCTGTAAAAAAAGAAATTTTTTTCTAAGATAATTATTCGGTGGCATAAAGTCTACTCTATTACCAATGTTATTTTTAATGTTTAATGTACAAGTATTTACAATTAAACATGTGTTTGACGTAAAGACTGTGACAGTATATATACATGTACAGATGTTCTTGCCTTTATAGGGATCGCGCCTCTCTCCTCGAACACGAATTCGTCGTACAGAGCAAGTTCCGTGTGTGTAGAATCGCTGATATGGATTCGATAAGCTGTAATAGTTAAACATGTAAATCACTAATTTAGAGTTATATTCAAAACAAAACAAAACCCGATTCTAAAGGGGCTCTACAGGAGTCACATCATGCTAATGTTAGAGATGGGTAATTAATCTACGTCATATATATAAGTTGTTGAGTTATACGTGGTCAGAAGCTTGGGTTATTATATATTACGTCATGTATATAAGTTGTTGAGTTATACGTGGTCAGAAGCTTGGGTCATTATATATTACGTCATGTATATAAGTTGTTGAGTTATACGTGGTCAGAAGCTTGGGTTATTATATATTACGTCATATATATAAGTTGTTGAGTTATACGTGGTCAGAAGCTTGGTCATTATATATTACGTCATGTATGTAAGTTGTTGAGTTATACGTGATCAGAAGCAAGGATCATTTGGAACATCAATACTTCAATGCAGACATTGTGTAACCCACCTTCACCGTTGGACTCCATCCTCGAGGCAGTGTTTACAGTGTCTCCAAACAAACAATAACGGGGCATCTTCAGTCCAACCACCCCAGCACATACATGACCTGTTAAATTATGAACGAGTGGATAATTTGCTCTACAGAACATTTTTTAAACCAGTTGATAAATTAAAGTACAGAACAATTTTTGAACCGATGGATAACCTACTATAGGGAACCAACCATGAACCAGTGAATGAATTACTGTACAGAACTGTTCATGAAACAGCTGATAATTCATTGTACAGAACCATTCGAGCAACAGTGGATGATTTCTAAATAGAACAATTATGAACCAGTGGATAAATTGCCTTACAGAACAATGTATGAACCAGTGGACAAAATACTCTACTTGACCTTTCATGAACCAGACGATGAATTACTCTACGTAACCATTCATGAGCCAGTATATTAATAACTGTACAGAGCCATTCATGAACCAGTATATTAATAACTGTACAGAACCATTCATGAACCAGTATATTAATAACTGTACAGAACCATTCATGAACCAGTATATTAATAACTGTACAGAACCATTCATGAACCAGTATATCAATAACTGTACAGAACCATTCATGAGTCAGAATATTAATAACTGTCCAGAACCATTCATGAACCAGTATATTAATAACTGTACAGAACCATTCATGAACCAGAATATTAATAACTGTACAGAACCATTCATGAACCAGTATATTAATAACTGTACAGAACCATTCATGAGCCAGTATATCAATAACTGTCCAGAACCATTCATGAACCAGTATATTAATAACTGTACAGAACCATTCATGAACCAGAATATTAATAACTGTACAGAACCATTCATGAGCCAGTATATTAATAACTGTACAGAACCATTCATGAGCCAGTATATTAATAACTGTACAGAACCATTCATGAGTCAGAATATTAATAACTGACAGAACCATTCATGAGCCAGTATATTAATAACTGTACAGAACCATTCATGAGTCAGAATATTAATAACTGCAGAACCATTCATGAGCCAGTATATTAATAACTGTACAGAACCATTCATGAGCTAGAATATTAATAACTGTACAGATCCATTCATGAGCCAGTATATTAATAACTGTACAGAACCATTCATGAACCAGTATATTAATAACTGTACAGAACCATTCATGAACCAGTATATTAATAACTGTACAGAACCATTCATGAACCAGTATATTAATAACTGTGCAGAACCATTCATGAACCAGTATATCAATAACTGTACAGAACCATTCATGAGTCAGAATATTAATAACTGTCCAGAACCATTCATGAACCAGTATATTAATAACTGTACAGAACCATTCATGAACCAGAATATTAATAACTGTACAGAACCATTCATGAACCAGAATATTAATAACTGTACAGAACCATTCATGAGCCAGTATATCAATAACTGTACAGAACCATTCATGAGTCAGAATATTAATAACTGTCCAGAACCATTCATGAACCAGTATATCAATAACTGTACAGAACCATTCATGAACCAGAATATTAATAACTGTACAGAACCATTCATGAGCCAGTATATTAATAACTGTACAGAACCATTCATGAGCCAGTATATTAATAACTGTACAGAACCATTCATGAGTCAGAATATTAATAACTGACAGAACCATTCATGAGCCAGTATATTAATAACTGTACAGAACCATTCATGAGTCAGAATATTAATAACTGCAGAACCATTCATGAGCCAGTATATTAATAACTGTACAGAACCATTCATGAGCTAGAATATTAATAACTGTACAGATCCATTCATGAGCCAGTATATTAATAACTGTACAGAACCATTCATGAGCCAGAATATTAATAACTGTACAGATCCATTCATGAACCAGTACATCAATAACTGTACAGAACCATTCATGAGCCAGTATATTAATAACTGTACAGAACCATTCATGAGCCAGTATATCAATAACTGTACAGAACCATTCATGAGCCAGTATATTAATAACTGTACAGATCCATTCATGAGCCAGTATATTAATAACTGTACAGAACCATTCATGAGCCAGTATATTAATAACTGTACAGAACCATTCATGGGCCAGAATATTAATAACTGTACAGATCCATTCATGAACCAGTATATCAATAACTGTACAGAACCATCCATGAGCCAGAATATTAATAACTGTACAGAACCATTCATGAGCCAGTATATTAATAACTGTACAGAACCATTCATGAGCCAGTATATTAATAACTGTACAGAACCATTCATGAACCAGTACATCAATAACTGTTCAGAACCATTCATGAGCCAGTATATTAATAACTGTACAGAACCATTCATGAACCAGTACATCAATAACTGTACAGAACCATTCATGAGCTAATAAATACGTAACTGTGCTGATCTATTGAACTATTCATGAATCGGATGATAAATAACTGTACATAACTATTCGTGAACCAGTGGATTGATCAATACATTCATGAACCACATGATAAATAACTGAACAGAACCATTGATAAACCAGGTGTATAAAATAACTCCAGAACCAGTCATGAACCAGTTGATAATTCATTGTTCAGCAGTACTTATGAATCAGTGGATAAAGTAATGTACCGAACCATTCATTAACCAATGAATAAATTACTGTACAAAACTATTTATACACCAGTTTATAAAACACTTTGCTAAATCATTCATGAACCAGTTGATAACATACTATACAGATTTATTTATGAACCTGAAGATAAATAACTGTACAGAACCAGTCATGAACAAGTGGAGTAATAAATCTAAAGAATCAATAATGAACCAGAGTAATTATTTTACAGAACAACTTAAGCACCTGTAAAGAAATTTTAGTAGAAGAGTGGTATTTTAACAATCTAGCCTCAAGGTATTTTGTAAGTTCAATATATTAATTCAAAAGTGTTCACCCTTCAGAGATGCCACATTAGTCGCCTCATATGATGCATTTAAAGTGAAATTGACAGATTATTTACTAGTTTCTGTAAAATCTACTGTTACAAACCACTCCTGATTTTTTGGCGGACATAATTGTTGTTTAATACTATCTTTAAACAAGATTCAGCAATCCAATTCAAACATGAAACCTACAAGACCGTAATTTACAATTTTACAAATTAACAATTTAGAATAATATGCAATATGGCTAATCAACGAATTACATATTATCATACATCTGTTTCATCCGTCGAGGACTCGTTAGTGATGATAAGGGCATAGACAATGAAATATAATAAGAGAAACAAGGTAGAAAATTACTCAAATTAGTCATCATATCAATTAACGTCAAACACAATAGAGACTTGTGACCGTTACATACCCGAATGGAGTCCAACACGAATTTTAAGATTTTCTCCCTTCCTATGTGGTATCGTAAATATCTTGCTCTCCTCCACAAGTTCAAGAGCCATCTTAGCTATCTCAGAAGCATGGTTTTCAGTTGGGTTTGGTACACCAGAAACAACCATATCTGAAAACAGTCCTTTACACTTCAAAACATACCATTGTCAATGAATTATTGGTTCCTTCAGCGCTATTGATTTACCAAATCGTCATAGAAAGTAGTTTTCCTATGTTAACAGAGCCTTATGAAATTATTGTACAAGGTACAGCGAAGTAGGTTATAAGTGATAAAACTAATAACAGATAATATTGAGAGAAGGGAATATTTCTAGGAGGTTGTATATATACATTAAGGTACGTCAATACATCTCAGTATAACATTGTAATCAATGATATGTGATATCAATATATAGTTGATTAATACATTTCGCTACGTTACACTACTTTGGCGTAAACTGCTAAACTTGAGGCGTACGTTATGTCAGAATGTCCGCGGTTATCTACGTAATGCAAACTTCAATATAAAAAAAAAATACTGTAACACTCTAGTTCTTGTTTTATTTGCTGTTAACGTACATTTGGAACGACACAAAAACATTTAGGTTAAGTATAACAGTATTTTACGGAACAAAATAATGTCAAATAAAGCATGATAGAACCATTCTTCTGTAAAATATTAATCGTCGTCATCTATAATTGTTCTTATTAGGAGGATGGAAATATGTATCTCCTTTTTTCTGTCGTCGTTTGTATTACCTTTTGATTCGAGGTAGATCCTATTGTGTTTTGATCGAACAATACCAGTTCTTAGAATGGGGACTATAATTATCCTTATTATTTTTTTCTTTCCCCAGTGTTATAACAATAATAATTCAGAATATTTATTAAAACGTTAAAATTACCTCACAGTGTTTAAAATTATAATTCACATTCCTATTGTGTTCTGATCAAACAATAACACAGCTTATATTACTTTTTCACCAGAGGTACTTACATGCATCGCCGATTGTTTCTACTTTATAAACCAAGAACTTTTCTATGATTTCGTCGAAGGTGATGTAAAGTTTGTTGAGTAGAGCCACCACCTGCATTGGTGTACTACCGCTACTGAGACTCGTGAAGCCGACTATATCACTGAAGAAGATGGTGCAGATGTCGTATGTTTCTGCCTCAACCGGACGGCCATGGCGAAGTTCATCTGCTACCGACTTCGGTAGCATGTCTAGTGACAACGGAATATGTAACACGCACTTAGTTCAAACGAAAACAGGGACCAAAAAAGTCTGATAAAGGTCTTTTTATGATCTTCTCAAAATATAATAAAGGTAATGTCTAACCACTCCCAAAGAAGGGCCAAATGAAACTTGTTTGTGAAATTCAATATTATCTACCCCCATTTTTCTGTTATGATAATAACGAGTTTCAACACTGAATATTCAAAACGGCAGTCTAAAAGCCATTTTGACAAATGTAAAGCTACTTTGACCTTGTAAAAGATCTATTTCGTCGACTATTTAGTTTTTCCCAGAAAAATTAACAAGAATCGTCCAGATGATTGATGATGTTCCAGGTAGGTCGATGATAACAAAGCGCTTAGAACTATGAAAATATCATCTGCCCAATGCGATGCCCTGTTTCTATTGTTTTAGATAGAACTCCACATTCCGTCAATGTTAAGTAGAATGATCACCGAGAGGCCACTTACTGTATAGTAAACGGTCAGTCTTTTGTTTCTCCAGTATGAGTTCCTTCGTCCGGTCTGTCACCAAGGATTCCAAATGGGTAGAATATTTCTCCATCTACATTTAACGTATATACTCTCTAAGTAGAATATCGTGCTAGTTGATAAGCCTTAACAACAAGGTAATACAACAATCGAAACCTGTTAACTTGTTTTACTACAATAAAAGACGAAAAAAACCCAAGGAGTAAGTATCTTTCAAGTGGCATGAAAAAGAAATTGTTAGACATTGATGACAGTAAGCCAGTCAATACATGCATACCATCAAAACTGTTATCCTGAACTAATAATTCTTACAAAGTTATTTCCAGTAAGAAATAAACAACATTATGCTCAAAAACACACATATATATATATATATATAAAATTATAGTACAGTTAACCTCCATCCCAGGAACAATTGTTGTAAAGCACCTTAAGACGCTTCCATCTAAGAAGAGCCAATTTGATGGGGGCCTTGGAGGTCAGCCACAATCAATATGGGCATACTTTCAAGCCGTCATCCTTCCCTCATAATTCCAACCAAGTTTGAAAAAAGTAAACAAATTCCATTTTTTTCTATATAGACTACATTAAACATTACCCCCCCCCCCCCCCGCCACAGGGAGATATTAAGATGCTTCTATCCATGAAGAGCTTTTGATTCTACATTATCTGGGTATTGAGTCGAAGACTTAAAAAAAAAATAATCCGACCCTTCAGGCCCCTGTGTGATGGGAACCGCATGGTTAAGTACGTTTGCTTCATCTTCGGCCAGGGAAGGCTTCTGCTATTTTTCTAAAAATGGTTAAGGGGGTTTTCAGAAGTCAAAAATGTTAAATTGAATACGGACTCACAACACACGACGCACAATGACGGACGCCGGACAAAGTTAGTCGAAAAAGGTTTACTACTTTCTCTCCACCCGCCCCCTAAAAAACCCAGGTAAACAGGAAAGAAATGACTATACATCAGTAACATAATAAATTTACAAAATCACAATTAGAAACATGTAAATAATCTATATCATCACATTGGATAACATACCATATTCATCATCAAATCCACGGGGTTCAGCTTATTTGGATTCATCTTATGTAGCAGCTTCTTTATGAAATCAAACTTTGGACGATCATTCTGGTTGTCATTCCAGCAGGACACAATCAACTACAAAAGGGAGATCACAAAGGGGAAGCTAAGGTAGGTAAACAAAACACGATCAAAGAAACCGCAGGGGAGTAAATAAGGTATGTAGACAAAACACGATCAAAGAAACCGCAGGGGAGTAAATAAGGTATGTAGACAAAACACGATCAAAGAAACCACAGGGGAGTAAGTATGGTAGTTAGACAACACGATCAAAGAAACCGCAGAGGAGTAAATAAAGTATGTAGACAAAACACGATCAAAGAAACCGCAGGGGAGTAAGTAAGGTAGGTAGACAAAACACGATCAAAGAAACCACAGGGGAGTAAGTAAGGTATGTAGACAAAACACGATCAAAGAAACCACAGGGGAGTAAGTAAGGTAGGTAGACAAAACACGATCAAAGAAACCGCACGGGAGTAGATAAGGTATGTAGACAAAACACGATCAAAGAAACCACAAGGGAGTAAATAAGGTATGTAGACAAAACACGATCAAAGAAACCACAGGGGAGTAAGTAAGGTAGGTAGACAAAACACAATCAAAGAAACCGCAGGGGAGTAAGTAAGGTAGGTAGACAAAACACGATCAAAGAAACCACAAGGGAGTAAGTAAGGTAGGTAGACAAAACACGATCAAAGAAACCACTAGGGGTAGTGGGGAAGGCAGACAAAACACGATAAATAAAACCCAGAAGAGTAGTTCAGTCAGGAAGGCAAAAGATGACCAAAGATACAACAGAGTGGTATTTCTTGTAGGCGAGAAAACACGATCAAAGGAACCAAAGAGGATTATTTTGGGCAGACACGCTCAATTAAAGACCCACAGAAGGTAATTTCAAATAGGTTGAAAAACAATAAAAAAAAATTCCAAAGAGGCGTAGTTCAGGTAAGCAGAAAAACACGATAACGAAAACCACAGAGGGTTGTGTCTGGTAGGCAGACAAACACGATCAAAGAAACCACAGAGGGTTGTGTCTGGTAGGCAGACAAGCACTATCAAAGAAACCACAGAGGGTTGTGTCTGGTAGGTAGACAAGGACGATTAAAGAAACCACAGAGGGTTGTGTCTGGTAGGCAGACAAGCACGATCAAAGAAACCATAGATAGATAGAAGTTTCCAGCTGCCATGTTATATGTATCACTTTGAGTAAATAATAATAAAATAAATACTTTCATCACATATTGATTTCTTACATTATCAACAAGCTGTTTTCAGAGTTACGCCATCATATTAATACTTTCCTTTTAATCTAGCTGCTGAGTGTTCTGTGTACCTGGCGAGGCACTGATGACTATATCAGCATCCATCGATATTTTGTTCATATTTGGGTTTCAACAGTACAGATTGCTCTTCACTGAATAATTAAAACACGATAGAAATGATGTTTCAGGCGTGAATGATGTATGATTTGTCGCACTAAATCTAATGAATAGAAATAGAGAACTAATCAGGAGCTCCATTAAAGCAGGTCCATGTCAAAGAGATGATTAATAGGATCAATTAAAAGACCAAACGTTGTCCATACGTCACCAGGCAGGTGGGAGAAAGGGGAGCGGGTGTGAACAACTTAAACACGCCATGTGGTTTTCTCCATTCTAGTGATTGGATTCTAGGAAAGTAACGAGAAACATTTTATATCTTGGAGGAATCCTACACCTAATTAAGTAACTGGTGCTATGTACAAAGACCACACAAAGACGATCAATTGATTAATATACAAAATACCGATTTACTCTGTCAAGTTTAACAGGTTATTATGTTCCCTGACAGAATAGAACATCAGTCATTATGGAGGTCTTTTTCTGTATCCGGTGTTGGACTTATTATTATCGTGCGTTATTGCCTAGTTTTGAAGTTTTAATTTCTGGTATACTATAAGATCATTGTGTCGAAAAAAAGTTCTTTTCAATTATGGATCAGATATAATTATTGTATTCAGGAGACTTACAAGTTTCTATAGCATAAATATTGCCTGTGGCATTGTATTGGTAACCTATAGTGTCACCGAGTAACAGACACAAAATTAAAGGTGGATTTTTTTATAGTACTTGCCTTTTGTTTCTATTGCTTATTACTAATTATACGCTGATATGATTTTTTGGATGATGGATCACTTGGATTAAGGATGATGTACCACTTTGATTAAGGATGATATATCACATGGATTAGGGATGATGGATCATTTAGATTAAGGATGATAGATCATTTGGATTAAGGATGATATATCACTTGGATTAAGGATGATGGATCACATGGATTAAGGATGATATACCAATTTGATTAAGGATGATGGATCACTTGGATTAAGGATGAAGTAACAATTTGATTAAGGATGACGGATCACTTGGATTAAGGATGAAGTACCAATTTGATTAAGGATGACGGATCACTTGGATTAAGGATGAAGTACCAATTTGATTAAGGATGATGGATCACTTGGATTAAGGATGATGTACCACTTTGATTAAGGATGACGAATCATTTGGATTAAGGATGATGGATCATTTGAATTAAGGATGATAGGTCACTTGGATTAAGGATGATAGATCACTTGGATTAAGGATGACGGATCATTTGGATTAGGGATGATGGATCATTTGGATTAAGGATGATAGATCACTTGGATTAAGGATGATGTACCACTTTGATTAAGGATGATGTACCACTTTGATTAAGGATGACGGATCATTTGGATTTCATCTTTTTTACAAGTGATTCAAATGATCTTGCATCAATCACCATTTTTTCCAGGTGCCATTTTTTTTTGTTTCTTTCCCAGCAACAATAATTTGGAGGGATGTCAAGGTTGGACCCCTTCTTTATTCCCTCTCACATCATGGACCCTCTCGGAGGAGGTATCTTTCAATTCTTTCATTAATTTATGTTAATTTCATCCTATTTTCTCTTTTCTCATCCACTCATTCATAAATCACAATCACACATTAGGAGTAAATAATTAGAAATTTACACACAGACATGCATACAAATATAGCTACGAAGAAGATGTATTGACATATGATAAAACATTCTAACCACAAAGTAAAACCATTTACATGAAATATTTGCACATTTTAATCAAAACAACAGCAACAATATATAAGAAATACAACATTAAGACAATAAAACACACCTGTACAAAAAATACAAGACTGGCAGTAAATTTAATGATATACGGTCTTGATTTGCTAGGAGGTGGAGATGGTCTGATGTCAAACTAAAGTATATAGTGTAACCTAGTGTGTGGTAGGAGGTGGACATGGTCTGAAGTCACAGTAAAGTATATAGTGTAACCTAGTGTGTGGTAGGAGGTGGAGATGGTCTGAAGTCACACTAAAGTATATAGTGTAACCTAGTGTTTGGTACAGGTGGAAATTGGCTGAAGTCACACTAAAGTACATAGTGTAACCTAGTGTGTGGTAGGAGGTGGAGATGGTCTGAAGTCACACTAAAGTATATAGTGTAACCTAGTGTGTGGTAGGAGGTGGAGATGGTCTGAAGTCACACTAAAGTATATAGTGTAACCTAGTGTGTGGTAGGAGGTGGAGATGGTCTGAAGTCACACTAAAGTATACAGTGTAACCTAGTGTGTGGTAGGAGGTGGAGATGGTCGGAAGTCACACTAAAGTATATTTTGTAACCTAGTGTGTGGTAGGAGGTGGAGATGGTCTGAAGTCACACTAAAGTATACAGTGTAACCTAGTGTGTGGTAGGAGGTGGAGATGGTCTGAAGTCACACTAAAGTATATAGTGTAACCTAGTGTGTGGTAGGAGGTGGAGATGGTCTGAAGTCACACTAAAGTATATAGTGTAACCTAGTGTGTGGTAGGAGGTGGAGATGGTCTGAAGTCACACTAAAGTATATAGTGTAACCTAGTGTGTGGTAGGAGGTGGAGATGGTCTGAAGTCACACTAAAGTATATAGTGTAACCTAGTGTGTGGTAGGAGGTGGAGATGGTCTGAAGTCACACTAAAGTATATAGTGTAACCTAGTGTGTGGTAGGAGGTGGAGATGGTCTGAAGTCACACTAAAGTATATAGTGTAACCTAGTGTGTGGTAGGAGGTGGAGATGGTCTGAAGTCACACTAAAGTATATAGTGTAACCTAGTGTGTGGTAGGAGGTGGAGATGGTCTGAAGTCACACTAAAGTATATAGTGTAACCTAGTGTGTGGTAGGAGGTGGAGATGGTCTGAAGTCACACTAAAGTATATAGTGTAACCTAGTGTGTGGTAGGAGGTGGAGATGGTCTGAAGTCACACTAAAGTATATAGTGTAACCTAGTGTGTGGTAGGAGGTGGAGATGGTCTGAAGTCACACTAAAGTATACAGTGTAACCTAGTGTGTGGTAGGAGGTGGAGATGGTCTGAAGTCACACTAAAGTATATAGTGTAACCTAGTGTGTGGTAGGAGGTGGAGATGGTCTGAAGTCACACTAAAGTATACAGTGTAACCTAGTGTGTGGTAGGAGGTGGACATGGTCTAAAGTCACAGTAAAGTATATAGTGTAACCTAGTGTGTGGTAGGAGGGGGAGATGGTCTGAAGTCAGACTAAAGTATATAGTGTAACCTAGTGTGTGGTAGGAGGTGGAGATGGTCTGAAGTCACACTAAAGTATATAGTGTAACCTAGTGTGTGGTAGGAGGTGGAGATGGTCTGAAGTCACACTAAAGTATATAGTGTAACCTAGTGTGTGGTAGGAGGTGTAGATGGTCTGAAGTCACACTAAAGTATATAGTGTAACCTAGTGTGTGGTAGGAGGTGGAGGTTGTCTGAAGTCACACTAAAGTATATAGTGTAACCTAGTGTGTGGTAGGAGGTGGAAATTGTCTGAAGTCACACTAAAGTATATAGTGTAACCTAGTGTGTGGTAGGAGGTGGAGATGGTCTGAAGTCACACTAAAGTATATAGTGTAACCTAGTGTGTGGTAGGAGGTGGAGATGGTCTGAAGTCACACTAAAGTATATAGTGTAACCTAGTGTGTGGTAGGAGGTGGAGATGGTCTGAAGTCACACTAAAGTATATAGTGTAACCTAGTGTGTGGTAGGAGGTGGAGATGGTCTGAAGTCACACTAAAGTATATAGTGTAACCTAGTGTGTGGTAGGAGGTGGAGATGGTCTGAAGTCACACTAAAGTATATAGTGTAACCTAGTGTGTGGTAGGAGGTGGAGATGGTCTGAAGTCACACTAAAGTATATAGTGTAACCTAGTGTGTGGTAGGAGGTGGAGATGGTCTGAAGTCACACTAAAGTATATAGTGTAACCTAGTGTGTGGTAGGAGGTGGAGATGGTCTGAAGTCACACTAAAGTATATAGTGTAACCTAGTGTGTGGTAGGAGGTGGAGATGGTCTGAAGTCACACTAAAGTATATAGTGTAACCTAGTGTGTGGTAGGAGGTGGAGATGGTCTGAAGTCACACTAAAGTATATAGTGTAACCTAGTGTGTGGTAGGAGGTGGAGATGGTCTGAAGTCACACTAAAGTATATAGTGTAACCTAGTGTGTGGTAGGAGGTGGAGATGGTCTGAAGTCACACTAAAGTATACAGTGTAACCTAGTGTGTGGTAGGAGGTGGAGATGTCTGAAGTCACAGTAAAGTATATAGTGTAACCTAGTGTGTGGTAGGAGGTGGAGATGGTCTGAAGTCACACTAAAGTATACAGTGTAACCTAGTGTGTGGTAGGAGGTGGAGATGGTCTGAAGTCACACTAAAGTATACAGTGTAACCTAGTGTGTGGTAGGAGGTGGAGATGGTCTGAAGTCACACTAAAGTATATAGTGTAACCTAGTGTGTGGTAGAAGGTGGAGATGGTCTGAAGTCACACTAAAGTATATAGTGTAACCTAGTGTGTGGTAGGAGGTGGAGATGGTCTGAAGTCACACTAAAGTATATAGTGTAACCTAGTGTGTGGTAGGAGGTGGAGATGGTCTGAAGTCACACTAAAGTATACAGTGTAACCTAGTGTGTGGTAGGAGGTGGAGATGGTCTGAAGTCACACTAAAGTATATAGTGTAACCTAGTGTGTGGTAGGAGGTGGAAATTGTCTGAAGTCACACTAAAGTATATAGTGTAACCTAGTGTGTGGTAGGAGGTGGAGATGGTCTAAAGTCACACTAAAGTATATAGTGTAACCTAGTGTGTGGTAGGAGGTGGAGATGGTCTGAAGTCACACTAAAGTATATAGTGTAACCTAGTGTGTGGTAGGAGGTGGAGATGGTCTGAAGTCACAGTAAAGTATATAGTGTAACCTAGTGTGTGGTAGGAGGTAGAGATGGTCTGAAGTCACACTAAAGTATATAGTGTAACCTAGTGTGTGGTAGGAGGTGGAGATTGTCTGAAGTCACACTAAAGTATACAGTGTAACCTAGTGTGTGGTAGGAGGTGGAGATGGTCTGAAGTCACACTAAAGTATATAGTGTAACCTAGTGTGTGGTAGGAGGTGGAGATGGTCTGAAGTCACACTAAAGTATATAGTGTAACCTAGTGTGTGGTAGGAGGTGGAGATGGTCTGAAGTCACACTAAAGTATATAGTGTAACCTAGTGTGTGGTAGGAGGTGGAAATTGTCTGAAGTCACCCTAAAGTATATAGTGTAACCTAGTGTGTGCTAGGAGGTTGAGATGGTCTGATGTCACACTAAAGTATACAGTGTAAACTAGTGTGTGGTAGGAGGTGGAGATGGTCTGAAGTCACACTAAAGTACACAGTGTAACCTAGTGTGTGGTAGGAGGTGGAGATGGTCTGAAGTCACACTAAAGTATATAGTGTAACCTAGTGTGTGGTAGGAGGTGGAGATGGTCTGAAGTCACACTAAAGTATATAGTGTAACCTAGTGTGTGCTAGGAGGTGGAGATGGTCTGATGTCACACTAAAGTATATAGTGTAACCTAGTGTGTGGTAGGAGGTGGAGATGGTCTGAAGTCACACTAAAGTATACAGTGTAACCTAGTGTGTGGTAGGAGGTGGAGATGGTCTGAAGTCACACTAAAGTATATAGTGTAACCTAGTGTGTGGTAGGAGGTGGAGATGGTCTGAAGTCACACTAAAGTATATAGTGTAACCTAGTGTGTGGTAGGAGGTAGATGGTCTGAAGTCACACTAAAGTATATAGTGTAACCTAGTGTGTGGTAGGAGGTGGAGATGGTCTGAAGTCACACTAAAGTATACAGTGTAACCTAGTGTGTGGTAGGAGGTGGAGATGGTCTGAAGTCACAGTAAAGTATATAGTGTAACCTGGTGTGTGGTAGGAGGTGGAGATGGTCTGAAGTCACACTAAAGTATACAGTGTAACCTAGTGTGTGGTAGGAGGTGGAGATGGTCTGAAGTCACAATAAAGTATATAGTGTAACCTAGTGTGTGGTAGGAGGTGGAGACGGTCTGAAGTCACACTAAAGTATATAGTGTAACCTAGTGTGTGGTAGGAGGTGGAGATGGTCTGAAGTCACACTCAAGTATATAGTGTAACCTAGTGTGTGGTAGAAGGTGAAGATGGTCTGAAGTCACACTAAAGTATACATGTAAGCTAGTGTGTGGTAGGAGGTGGAGATAGTCTGAAGTCACACTAAAGTACACAGTGTAACCTAGTGTGCAGTAGGAGGTGGAAATGGTCTGAAGTCACACTAAAGTATACATGTAACCTAGTGTGTGGTAGGAGGTGGAGATGGTCTGAAGTCACACTAAAGTATACAGTGTAACCTAGTGTGTGGTAGGAGGTGGAGATGGTCTGAAGTCACACTAAAGTATATAGTGTAACCTAGTGTGTGGTAGGAGGTGGAGATGGTCTGAAGTCACACTAAAGTATATAGTGTAACCTAGTGTGTGGTAGGAGGTGGAGATGGTCTGAAGTCACACTAAAGTATACAGTGTAACCTAGTGTGTGGTAGGAGGTGGAGATGGTCTGAAGTCACACTAAAGTATATAGTGTAACCTAGTGTTTGGTACAGGTGGAGATGGTCTGAAGTCACACTAAAGTACACAGTGTAACCTAGTGTGCGGTAGGAGGTGGAAATGGTCTGAAGTCAAACTAAAGTATACATGTAACCTAGTGTGTGGTAGGAGGTGGAGATAGTCTGAAGTCACACTAAAGTATATAGTGTAACCTAGTGTGTGGTAGGAGGTTGATATTGTCTGAAGTCACACTAAAGTATACAGTGTAACCTACTAAAGTATACAGTGTAACCTAGTGTGTGGTAGGAGGTGGAGATGGTCTGAAGTCACACTAAAGTATATAGTGTAACCTAGTGTGTGGTAGGAGGTGGAGATGGTCTGAAGTCACACTAAAGTATATAGTGTAACCTAGTGTGTGGTAGGAGGTGGAGATGGTCTGAAGTCACACTAAAGTATATAGTGTAACCTAGTGTGTGGTAGGAGGTGGAGATGGTCTGAAGTCACACTAAAGTATATAGTGTAACCTAGTGTGTGGTAGGAGGTGGAGATGGTCTGAAGTCACACTAAAGTATATAGTGTAACCTAGTGTGTGGTAGGAGGTGGAGATGGTCTGAAGTCACACTAAAGTATATAGTGTAACCTAGTGTGTGGTAGGAGGTGGAGATGGTCTGAAGTCACACTAAAGTATATAGTGTAACCTAGTGTGTGGTAGGAGGTGGAGATGGTCTGAAGTCACACTAAAGTATATAGTGTAACCTAGTGTGTGGTAGGAGGTGGAGATGGTCTGAAGTCACACTAAAGTATATAGTGTAACCTAGTGTGTGGTAGGAGGTGGAGATGGTCTGAAGTCACACTAAAGTATATAGTGTAACCTAGTGTGTGGTAGGAGGTGGAGATGGTCTGAAGTCACACTAAAGTATATAGTGTAACCTAGTGTGTGGTAGGAGGTGGAGATGGTCTGAAGTCACACTAAAGTATATAGTGTAACCTAGTGTGTGGTAGGAGGTGGAGATGGTCTGAAGTCACACTAAAGTATATAGTGTAACCTAGTGTGTGGTAGGAGGTGGAGATGGTCTGAAGTCACACTAAAGTATATAGTGTAACCTAGTGTGTGGTAGGAGGTGGAGATGGTCTGAAGTCACACTAAAGTATACAGTGTAACCTAGTGTGTGGTAGGAGGTGGAGATGGTCTGAAGTCACACTAAAGTATATAGTGCAACCTAGTGTTTGGTACAGGTGGAAATTGTCTGAAGTCACACTAAAGTACATAGTGTAACCTAGTGTGTGGTAGGAGGTGGAGATGGTCTGAAGTCACACTAAAGTATATAGTGTAACCTAGTGTGTGGTAGGAGGTGGAGATGGTCTGAAGTCACACTAAAGTATATAGTGTAACCTAGTGTGTGGTAGGAGGTGGAGATGGTCTGAAGTCACACTAAAGTATATAGTGTAACCTAGTGTGTGGTAGGAGGTGGAGATGGTCTGAAGTCACACTAAAGTATATAGTGTAACCTAGTGTGTGGTAGGAGGTGGAGATGGTCTGAAGTCACACTAAAGTATATAGTGTAACCTAGTGTGTGGTAGGAGGTGGAGATGGTCTGAAGTCACACTAAAGTATATAGTGTAACCTAGTGTGTGGTAGGAGGTGGAGATGGTCTGAAGTCACACTAAAGTATATAGTGTAACCTAGTGTGTGGTAGGAGGTGGAGATGGTCTGAAGTCACACTAAAGTATATAGTGTAACCTAGTGTGTGGTAGGAGGTGGAGATGGTCTGAAGTCACACTAAAGTATATAGTGTAACCTAGTGTGTGGTAGGAGGTGGAGATGGTCTGAAGTCACACTAAAGTATATAGTGTAACCTAGTGTGTGGTAGGAGGTGGAGATGGTCTGAAGTCACACTAAAGTATATAGTGTAACCTAGTGTGTGGTAGGAGGTGGAGATGGTCTGAAGTCACACTAAAGTATATAGTGTAACCTAGTGTGTGGTAGGAGGTGGAGATGGTCTGAAGTCACACTAAAGTATATAGTGTAACCTAGTGTGTGGTAGGAGGTGGAGATGGTCTGAAGTCACACTAAAGTATATAGTGTAACCTAGTGTGTGGTAGGAGGTGGAGATGGTCTGAAGTCACACTAAAGTATATAGTGTAACCTAGTGTGTGGTAGGAGGTGGAGATGGTCTGAAGTCACACTAAAGTATATAGTGTAACCTAGTGTGTGGTAGGAGGTGGAGATGGTCTGAAGTCACACTAAAGTATATAGTGTAACCTAGTGTGTGGTAGGAGGTGGAGATGGTCTGAAGTCACACTAAAGTATATAGTGTAACCTAGTGTGTGGTAGGAGGTGGAGATGGTCTAAAGTCACAGTAAAGTATATAGTGTAACCTAGTGTGTGGTAGGAGGTGGAGATGGTTTGAAGTCAAACTAAAGTATATAGTGTAACCTAGTGTGTGGTAGGTGGTGGAGATGGTCTGAAGTCACACTAAAGTATACAGTGTAACCTAGTGTGTGGTAGGAGGTGGAGATGGTCTGAAGTCACACTAAAGTATATAGTGTAACCTAGTGTGTGGTAGGAGGTGGAGATGGTCTGAAGTCACACTAAAGTATATAGTGTAACCTAGTGTGTGGTAGGAGGTGGAGATGGTCTGAAGTCACACTAAAGTATATAGTGTAACCTAGTGTGTGGTAGGAGGTGGAGATGGTCTGAAGTCACACTAAAGTATATAGTGTAACCTAGTGTGTGGTAGGAGGTGGAGATGGTCTGAAGTCACACTAAAGTATATAGTGTAACCTAGTGTGTGGTAGGAGGTGGAGATGGTCTGAAGTCACACTAAAGTATATAGTGTAACCTAGTGTGTGGTAGGAGGTGGAGATGGTCTGAAGTCACACTAAAGTATATAGTGTAACCTAGTGTGTGGTAGGAGGTGGAGATGGTCTGAAGTCACACTAAAGTATATAGTGTAACCTAGTGTGTGGTAGGAGGTGGAGATGGTCTGAAGTCACACTAAAGTATATAGTGTAACCTAGTGTGTGGTAGGAGGTGGAGATGGTCTGAAGTCACACTAAAGTATATAGTGTAACCTAGTGTGTGGTAGGAGGTGGAGATGGTCTGAAGTCACACTAAAGTATATAGTGTAACCTAGTGTGTGGTAGGAGGTGGAGATGGTCTGAAGTCACACTAAAGTATATAGTGTAACCTAGTGTGTGGTAGGAGGTGGAGATGGTCTGAAGTCACACTAAAGTATATAGTGTAACCTAGTGTGTGGTAGGAGGTGGAGATGGTCTGAAGTCACACTAAAGTATATAGTGTAACCTAGTGTGTGGTAGGAGGTGGAGATGGTCTGAAGTCACACTAAAGTATATAGTGTAACCTAGTGTGTGGTAGGAGGTGGAGATGGTCTGAAGTCACACTAAAGTATATAGTGTAACCTAGTGTGTGGTAGGAGGTGGAGATGGTCTGAAGTCACACTAAAGTATATAGTGTAACATAGTGTGTGGTAGGAGGTGGAGATGGTCTGATGTCAAACTAAAGTATATAGTGTAACCTAGTGTGTGGTAGGAGGTGGAGATGGTCTGAAGTCACAGTTAAGTATATAGTGTAATCTAGTGTGGTAGGAGGTGCAAATGGTCTGAAGTCACACTAAAGTATATAGTGTAACCTAGTGTGTGGTAGGAGGTGGAGATGGTCTGAAGTCACACTAAAGTATATAGTGTAACCTAGTGTGTGGTAGGAGGTGGAGATGGTCTGAAGTCACACTAAAGTATATAGTGTAACCTAGTGTGTGGTAGGAGGTGGAGATGGTCTGAAGTCACACTAAAGTATATAGTGTAACCTAGTGTGTGGTAGGAGGTGGAGATGGTCTGAAGTCACACTAAAGTATATAGTGTAACCTAGTGTGTGGTAGGAGGTGGAGATGGTCTGAAGTCACACTAAAGTATATAGTGTAACCTAGTGTGTGGTAGGAGGTGGAGATGGTCTGAAGTCACACTAAAGTATATAGTGTAACCTAGTGTGTGGTAGGAGGTGGAGATGGTCTGAAGTCACACTAAAGTATATAGTGTAACCTAGTGTGTGGTAGGAGGTGGAGATGGTCTGAAGTCACACTAAAGTATATAGTGTAACCTAGTGTGTGGTAGGAGGTGGAGATGGTCTGAAGTCACACTAAAGTATATAGTGTAACCTAGTGTGTGGTAGGAGGTGGAGATGGTCTGAAGTCACACTAAAGTATATAGTGTAACCTAGTGTGTGGTAGGAGGTGGAGATGGTCTGAAGTCACAGTAAAGTATATAGTGTAACCTAGTGTGTGGTAGGAGGTGGAAATTGTCTGAAGTCACACTAAAGTACACAGTGTAACCTAGTGTGCGGTAGGAGGTGGAAATGGTCTGAAGTCACACTAAAGTATACATGTAACCTAGTGTGTGGTAGGAGGTGGAGATTGTCTGAAGTCACACTAAAGTATATAGTGTAACCTAGTGTGTGGTAGGAGGTGGAAATTGTCTGAAGTCACACTAAAGTATATAGTGTAACCTAGTGTGTGGTAGGAGGTGGAGATGGTCTGAAGTCACACTAAAGTATATAGTGTAACCTAGTGTGTGGTAGGAGGTGGAGATGGTCTGAAGTCACACTAAAGTATATAGTGTAACCTAGTGTGTGGTAGGAGGTGGAGATGGTCTGAAGTCACACTAAAGTATATAGTGTAACCTAGTGTGTGGTAGGAGGTGGAGATGGTCTGAAGTCACACTAAAGTATATAGTGTAACCTAGTGTGTGGTAGGAGGTGGAGATGGTCTGAAGTCACACTAAAGTATATAGTGTAACCTAGTGTGTGGTAGGAGGTGGAGATGGTCTGAAGTCACACTAAAGTATATAGTGTAACCTAGTGTGTGGTAGGAGGTGGATATGGTTTGAAGTCACACTAAAGTATATAGTGTAACCTAGTGTGTGGTAGGAGGTGGAGATGGTCTGAAGTCACACTAAAGTATATAGTGTAACCTAGTGTGTGGTAGGAGGTGGAGATGGTCTGAAGTCACACTAAAGTATATAGTGTAACCTAGTGTGTGGTAGGAGGTGGAGATGGTCTGAAGTCACACTAAAGTATATAGTGTAACCTAGTGTGTGGTAGGAGGTGGAGATGGTCTGAAGTCACACTAAAGTATATAGTGTAACCTAGTGTGTGGTAGGAGGTGGAGATGGTCTGAAGTCACACTAAAGTATATAGTGTAACCTAGTGTGTGGTAGGAGGTGGAGATGGTCTGAAGTCACACTAAAGTATATAGTGTAACCTAGTGTGTGGTAGGAGGTGGAGATGGTCTGAAGTCACACTAAAGTATATAGTGTAACCTAGTGTGTGGTAGGAGGTGGAGATGGTCTGAAGTCACACTAAAGTATATAGTGTAACCTAGTGTGTGGTAGGAGGTGGAGATGGTCTGAAGTCACACTAAAGTATATAGTGTAACCTAGTGTGTGGTAGGAGGTGGAGATGGTCTGAAGTCACACTAAAGTATATAGTGTAACCTAGTGTGTGGTAGGAGGTGGAGATGGTCTGAAGTCACACTAAAGTATATAGTGTAACCTAGTGTGTGGTAGGAGGTGGAGATGGTCTGAAGTCACACTAAAGTATATAGTGTAACCTAGTGTGTGGTAGGAGGTGGAGATGGTCTGAAGTCACACTAAAGTATATAGTGTAACCTAGTGTGTGGTAGGAGGTGGAGATGGTCTGAAGTCACACTAAAGTATATAGTGTAACCTAGTGTGTGGTAGGAGGTGGAGATGGTCTGAAGTCACACTAAAGTATATAGTGTAACCTAGTGTGTGGTAGGAGGTGGAGATGGTCTGAAGTCACACTAAAGTATATAGTGTAACCTAGTGTGTGGTAGGAGGTGGAGATGGTCTGAAGTCACACTAAAGTATATAGTGTAACCTAGTGTGTGGTAGGAGGTGGAGATGGTCTGAAGTCACACTAAAGTATATAGTGTAACCTAGTGTGTGGTAGGAGGTGGAAATTGTCTGAAGTCACACTAAAGTATACAGTGTAACCTAGTGTGTGGTAGGAGGTGGAGATGGTCTGAAGTCACACTAAAGTATACAGTGTAACCTAGTGTGTGGTAGGAGGTGGAGATTGTCTGAAGTCACGAAGGTCAGTCTGCCAAACAGGTTGAATTGGTAGTGATTAACGTTTGTAGGAAGTCTTTTCATTTGTCTGCAACTATCACACGGGTTTAAATAATGACCCTAGTTGGGGGACGGCCCTCAACAAGTTAAAGCCCGGAAAAAGATAAAAAGATGACACTGTATACAATCTAGTGACAGAAAACAATCATGTTATGTAGTAGGAGTTCGTAGAAGCAATATGCCTTCTATATGGATCTATGTTTCTAGATACACTCAGATGTCAAAGGTATGTGGATCCTAGGACGAGGATTTTCAGGGTTAAAGCATGTGATAAACCTTGTATATCATACTGACGATCTCAAGGATACCATATAAAATATCTTATACTCAAGATCTCAACAGATATAAAATATATCATACTAACGACCTCAACAGGAACCCTATAAAATATTTTATACTCACGACCTCAACAGGTACCCTATAAAATATTTTATACTCAAGACCTCAACAGGTACCCTATAAAATATTTTATACTCACGACCTCAACAGGTACTCCACAAATATATTATACTCAAGACCTCAACAGGTACTCCATAAATATATCATACTAACGACCACAACAGGTACCCTATAAAATATTTTATACTCAAGACCTCAACAGGTACCCTATAAAATGTTTTATACTCACGACCTCAACAGGTACTTCATAAATATATTATACTCATGACCTCAACAGATTCCCTATAAAATATATTATACTCACGATCTCAACAGGTACTCCATTAAATTGAATCATACTCACGATCTCAACAGATACCCTATAAATTCATTTTACTCACGACCACAACAGGTACCCTATAAAATATATTATACTCACGATCTCAACAGGTACCCTATACAATTGTATTATGCTTACTCCGTATGCTTCATTCCTCGTGGCGATCTCTACAAGTATTACACCGAAGGCATATACATCTCCTTCATTGGATTGTTCGTTCATCACAGAGTTCGTGACGTCTTTGGAGGACAACTTGTCATGTTCAAACTCAGGTGCATAATAAACCCGGTACCGTGATGTTTTCATATTCATTTCTCCCTCGTGATCCTCGTCGTCAAACTCATTCAGACGGTATGTTGGCAAGCCATAATCTGTCAGAGAGAAATGCATGATATTAGATATTGTTCATCAATTATCAGATAATGGTATATAACATACAGCAATATAATTAGTTATTAAGTAGTGGTATATAATAGTGCAACAATATAATTAGTTATTAAGTAGTGGTATATAATAGTGCAACAATATAATTAGTTATCAGATCCAAGTAGTCATCTAGCAAGTTTGTTAACTCCAATCGAAGAAGGAAGCGAGTCCTTTCCAACTTTGGAATAGAAGTTCTATCATTATTACTAGTGTAAAAGACGCCATTTGAGAAGAGATTGCTGAGATTTGTTTGTTTGTTGAATTTATTGCGTCATGAACAGCCAAGGGCATTTCAGGTCTCCTTGTAGTAGTTCATGTCTACCTCACTGAACACCATACACGAGATCCGCTGCATGCCATCGAAACACTAAGAGTAAAATGCCTATAACCACGTCAGCAAAGACTGGTTCGTTTCTCAGCATTTTGATAAACACAAATTGCCAAGAGGAGGGGCATGGAACCAGGTACTACTAGTGTTTAAGTGAGGATAAGCAGGCCAATGCCTTCATCCGGGTAAGCTATCATCATGAGGAGTTGGTCAATACCGATGCCGTTTTCCTCAGATAAAACTTAAGTAATGATGTCAGTAAATAAATCTGATTTTGATCATTCAACAAGGTTCTATCTCACAAAAATACCTGAATTGACAGGTTTAATTATGATCTATATTCTTAATTCTGAGCTTAATCTTAATAGCACCTTGTTGCTTTAATGGGAAGATATAAAAGTCAAGGTAATTTATATAAACTTCATAATATTCACCTGTAATATTTCAGATAAAGATTGGTCATCAACCCACTTCTGGGATAAACTGATGGACCTAGCGTCATCTTAGGTAGGACAATTGAAAAAAAAGCAAATGTCACCAGGGGCCAGTGTTTTGTAGTAAGCTCTAACGCCACCTGTTGTCATTCGTCTCTGAAATATACCCTAGCGCCACCTAGTGTCACTGTTAAGAGAGCAGTCTTTACCTGTTATTTTTACTGTCCATCTGTCATCAATAACACAGTTGTGTGATTTCAATCGACCGTGGGACATGCTGTGGGTGTGGAGATAGGCCATCCCCCGGGATATGTCAGTAGCGAAGGATAGCCTGCAACATGTCAACGATGTTGTTACGAAGCGAGATACCTATAAACACAGATTCTCTGACAGGTCTGGAACCAATAGACAATAATGGTGGTACATAAAATCACTCAACAGTGTCAACATTAGAACAGATCATACTACTGGTACATGTATCAGAACAGAAATCTAAGCGTTTTGATTAGAAAAAGTAAACACAGGTCATATATCGTTTTTACTATATAAATTTAAAACAATTTTGCCATTGGAAAATGAAAATAAAATGTGTCTTACAGTCTGAATTGCTTTTCCATTTAACGAATTATACTGACGACAATGAATAATTTATTTTAGTTTTAATCAAAAGTCAAAAACCAGCATACGCCGAGTGTGCAATATCATGCTTGTCTAGAAAATGCTACCGTGTATTCCTGCCTCTCATGTTTGAGATCATACAATGGAGAATAACACCGGTGATTAATAATAAAGTTTAGATGAAGCACCACAAGAATATACCATTTAGAAGAGTATACAAAAAGATGGAAATATATCGTTGTATATTCATATCGTTTGTGTGATATGATATAAAGTTGATGAATATTGTTGTTGAAGCGTCATTTATCGGAAGAAATCAGGGCATAGTTTGAAGGATGAAAGTTAACTGAACGTATTCGACCAACTCTCATTTTTTCCTTTATGAAATCAGTCAATCAATCACAATACTTACGATAAATAAAGATTCATTAATGATACATCTATCGACGAATCACAATTCTAGTTATCAGATGTCTCCATAACTTACCGAAAAGACCAAGAAAGCGGTATGTCGTCATTAAGTAGGACGTCAATCAGACTGCCCTTTGGACAATATTCCATGAGGATACAGACATTCGGAACCTTTACACACCCACCGACAAATTTACACAGATTGACGTGGTCCATTGTTCTGAGGAAATACCAATATTTCCAACATTAAATAATTAATATTTCTGGGAAAATCGTACTTTATAGTGATAAGGTAACAAAAGAATTGAGTTTTTGTGAAATTCATTCGGATAATCTTTGGATGACTTAAATGGATTTTTCTGTATAAAACTGAGGGCCTTGTCACTCTAGGTATATATTAATGACAGTTCGTCAACACATCAGACGAGTCTGAAAACACATAATAATGACCTCACACTATACAACCTGGCCCATATTGGACGTGTTGCTACACGGACACGCGATAACATAATGTACCTACCTTACGACTCGCACCTCCTCTCTGATGCGCCTCGTCAACAAAAACTGAACTTTATTTATTTTTCGGATAGTAACCGTTTTACCGTCACTGCATAAACGTAAAACGACACATAAGTAAGATAATAGATTTAAATATGCTTATAACAACAAATACATATTTTTGTACAGGCAGAATACAGAGGTAAGTATCTTAAAATAACAGTTGTTATTAGGCGAGGATGAAGAAAGACAACTGGTGAGCCTTTGGCTCGAGCGAAACAGCCTTATCTTTTAAGACACTGATCATGTATTTTATTTAACCTTTGATATTAAGACTGTTGAAACTAAGTCTGTTGACAAACATGTTTATCTGCCGTTGATGTTATGTCAGGCCTCGCTTGCTAGAAGGTTAGTTCGTTGTAACCAGCTGTTAGTGAAAAATTCAAATTGTTGCCATTGAAAAAACAAAGAATTTTAAAAAAGCAACGCTTGTCACTCAAAAAAATGTATATTTGACCTTTCTCAACAAAGATTTGTAGCTGTGAAATATTAAAACATGCTTGCAATTTTGCTTTATTCACAATTATAAATTATCTCTAACCAGCATTTGAACAACTGGGGTCTGAAGTCCAAGTGATCGTTTTATTTGAGAATTTAGAGGTAAAGCGTCATGCTGACCACAAACGTACGACATATTTATCATTTGTTATTTTCAAGTTTCTAGTTCTAATGAGTTTAAAACAGCGACATAAGTGAGTTACCGATGGTAAATTAATATTCAGTTAAATATATAAATATATATATAACTTTTCTTTTGATCATGAAAATAACTATATGAAAAAATCCCAAATGCTTTGAAAAGAATATGTTTGCACAGACGAATTTAAGTATCAGCTGGACATGACCGATATCCTTATCATATGATACACCATTGATGTTTTACTGAAGGAATGTCCGGACGAAATGATTTTGAAAATGTATTTGACAAAGAATCGGGTTAAATACTCTCTGAATCTTGTAAATAACAATTCAAATCACTCACATGAGGCCAGTTGAAGCAAACAGTTGTTTATATGCGGTAAAAGAACCGGCTGTACTAATGGCGTCATCCATCCCCAGGTAGGCCATGGAACGCCTGCTAATGCAGCTCCCAAAAGCTTGTCGATTGTCTTGGTCTGGCAGGTGGTGTTTATAGGACAAAAGGAAAAGGCTTACGTTTACAAAGATGTTTTTGTATCCTGATTTGAAACTTTTACTTCCTGTATATAAAGTTTTAGTGTTCATTTTGATTATTTTTTTTTTACAATTTAATCATATTTTACTGACATATGATTTGGAAATAGGATTGGTTTGTTAGCTCTTGCCATCACATACGTAACATATTTACATTTAATGTCATGAAAAATAAACCATCATTCCATGCTTATCCTTATGTATTATGAGGTACGGAAGTTCTGATGCAAGGGACAGTTAATCAAGAAATGATAGGAATCTTTATAACGATGCCCACATCGACACTCTGCTCAATCCGTTTTGTTGACTATAAACAAGTCTTAATTTAGTTGGCTTGCTTGGGTTTTGTTTTAGATGATAGTTATCTTATTTCTTAGATACATAACAGAAAGAATGTTGTGATACGTGTAGATGTAAACGAAAGTGTTTGTTCTTTCAGCAAGTGAACTCGTTAATCATATAAAGCTAAATTTGCAACATAATCCGATAACAATTCATCAAGAAAAATTGATGCCATATTGGTAACAGAATGAAATAGAAAAAAATTTCCAAACATCTCTTCTGTTTGAGAGGGGTTACCCTTCACCCAAAGATGCTTTAGACCGAGTTTGGTCAAAATCCGTTGGAGAGTTTTAAATTGATAGATTTATAAAGTTTGAAGAACGCTCAGGTGAATTTAAAACTCACTAAAAAAAGATGGAAAATTTCTGCATTAACTCTTTAGATGTTTCAGCAGTTTGCTTTCTTTTATTGGAAACTTTTACTATAAATTACGGCTCACACAGGTTTTTTCAGTTAATTCCTGCACCAACAGTTGTCGCTTACACCAACAAGACAGGTGTTAAGAGAATGTACCTCTGATGGACTACTGTACACAGTTCGGGAATTGTCTTTGATGTTATCATATAAAATAATGAATAATTCATGACCTGTGGCATGCGCAAGTCCCTGATGTCATACCACTAATCGTTATGAAGCAGCAGCGTAGCCAGGTCGCAATTAATTAATTGTTTTCATTAACGTGGAATAGTTTTATTCATCTGCTCATTCTATCTGATGCATGCTTGGCACAAGGTAAAAGAAGGTGTTACTCTCGATTTGGTCTTCAAGAAGTATGTGGCTTCATCACACAACATATACCACGGTGTCGTTAAAACAGGTTATACTATAAACAGATACACAACTTAAAATAACGACACGATGAAGGGACATGAAACGGTCTCCAACTGTCAATATAATAGGATACAAAATCTACAGTTCTGTCAAGTGAGGATCAAATGCTTGCTGAAACATAATGGATTCGTTTTCATGTCTTTTCTTTCAGCATTACGCTTAATTAAAATAAAAAAAATGTTCATTTAAAAAACGGTACCAAGTGTATTGTGTACTGTGTACTTACTGTGTAATGTGTAATTACTGTGTACATTGTACTGTACACTTACTGTGTACTGTGTACTTACTGTGTTCTTACTGTGTACTGTGTATTGTGTAATGTGTAATGTGTAGTTACTGTGTACTATGTAGTTACTGTGTACTGTGTAGTTACTGTGTACGGTGTAGTTACTGTGTACTGTGTATTGTGTATTGTGTACTGTGTATTGTGTATTGTGTACTGTGTACTGTGTACTGTGTATTGTGTACTGTGTACTATGTAGTTACTGTGTACTGTGTACTTACTGTGTACTGTGTAGTTACTGTGCACTGTGTAGTTACTGTGTACTGTGTAGTTACTGTGTACTGTGTACTTACTGTGTACTATGTACTTACTGTGTACTGTGTATTGTGTACTGTGTACTGTGTATTGTGTTCTGTGTATTGTGTACTGTGTACTTACTGTGTACTATGTAGTTACTGTTTACTGTGTACTTACTGTGTACTATGTAGTTACTGTGTATTGTGTATTGTGTACTGTGTATTGTGTACTGTGTATTGTGTACTGTGTAGTTATTGTGTACTGTGTACTGTGTATTGTGTACTGTGTACTGTGTACTGTATACTGTGTATTGTGTACTGTGTATTGTGTACTGTGTACTTACTGTGTACTGTGTATTTACTGTGTACTGTGTAGGTACTGTGTACTGTGTAGTTGATGTGTACTGTATACTGTGTATTGTTTATTGTGTTCTGTGTACTGTGTACTGTGTAGTTACTGTGTATTGTGTACTGTGTACTGTGTATTGTGTACTGTGTACTGTTTACTGTGTATTCTGTACTATGTACTGTGTATTGTGTACTGTGTACTTACTTTGTACTGTGTACTGTGTAGTAACTGTGAACTGTGTAGTGTGTTCTGTGTACTGTGTACTGTTTATTGTGTACTGTATATTGTGTACTGTGTGTACTGTGTACTGTTTATTGTGTACGGTTTATTGTGTTCTGTGTATCGTGTAGTGTATATTGTGTACTGTGTACTGTGTAATGTGTTCTGTGAACTGTGTTCTGTGTACTGTGTACTGTGTAGTTGTTGTGTACTGTATACTGTGTATTGCGTACTGTGTATTGTGTATTGTGTAGTCACTGTGTACTGTTTAGTTATTGTGTACTGTGTACTGTGTAGTAACTGTGTACTGTGTTCTGTGTACTGTGTACTGTTTATTGTGTACTGTGTATTGTGTACTGTGTACTTACTGTGTACTGTGTAGTTACTCTGTACTGTGTAGTTACTGTGTATTGTGTACTGTGTATTGTGTATTGTGTAGTTACTGTGTACTGTGTAGTTATGGTGTACTGTGTAGTAACTGTGTACTGTGTACTGTGTTCTGTGTACTGTGTACTGTTTATTGTGTACTGTATATTGTGTACTGTGTGTACTGTGTACTGTGTTCTGTTTATTGTGTACGGTTTATTGTGTTCTGTGTATCGTGTAGTGTATATTGTGTACTGTGTACTGTGTAATGTGTTCTGTGAACTGTGTTCTGTGTTCTGTGTACTGTGTACTGTGTTCTGTGTACTGTGTACTGTTTATTGTGTATTGTATATTGTGTACTGTGTACTGTATATTGTGTACTGTATATTGTGTTCTGTGTACTGTGTACTGTGTTCTGTGTTCTGTGTACTGTATATTGTGTTCTGTGTACTGTGTACTGTTTATTGTGTATTGTGTTCTGTGTACTGTGTTCTGTGTTCTGTGTACTGTGTTCTGTGTATTGTGTATTTTGTTCTGCATACTGTGTAGTTACTGTATACTGTGTACTGTGTATTGTGTATTGTGTACTGTGCACTTTGTTGTGTATAATGTGTACTGTGTTCTATGTATTGTGTTCTGTGTATTGTGTTATGTGTACTGTGTTCTGTGTATTAGGTATGATGTGCTGTGTACTGTATACTGTGTATTACGTACTGTGTTCTGTGAATTGTGTATTATGTACTGTGTATTGTATTCTGTGTACTCTGTATTGTGTACTGTGTATTGTGTCCACTGTATACATTACCTTGCATTATTGAATCATACTGATAAATCCAACTTTCATCGAGAAGTAATTTCCTCTTCTGAAATTGTATTTTCTGTGAGAGAGAAACAGATCAATCGTAAATGATTGTAATCCTGGTATATATTGATTAAAAATATTCTTTTGTGTATCTTTTGACGATATGACAGATTAAAATAAAACCCAATGATTCCTAGAGAACATGTGTGTTGTAATGAACTCACAAGAAGGAGGCCCCCAAACATGGTGACGACCGCCAGTATCCCTAGCCCTATGACAGCCCACATCCAGGGCTCCAGAGGGCACGTTCCACAATCTGCTACACACGTAGAGCACGTTTCCTCTGGCTCGCACGTACCATCACCACACACTAAAAAACAATTTGTCAAAGTTTTTTTGTGTGTTTTGTTTATCTGTATTTCATTTGAAGTTATGGTTATTCTTTGTCAATAATATATATACAATAGTAAAAAATGTATAAAGCAAAATTTCCCATAAAGGTATACATACATTTATACTTTGATACAATCATCAACTGGTACTTGTCAAAAGCACAATGATCGCAAGATCGGGAAATAAAGCAAAAATATAACACCGAAAAGAGCGTGTCATTACCAGTGAACTAATTAAACTGAAAATACATATTAGGTTTCTACCTATTCATTAAACAACTGATTTAATCAAATATAACTGGACTTTAATTGAAATTAACAAAGTTGTACAGACCTGCTTTAGGAAGAACCTTGACCATCTTAATGAGCGCGATGCTGACGGCGGCGACTTTAAAGTGGGCGATTACCGAGGTCTGACCAGTAACATACAGACCCCCCACAGAGTTTGTCCAGTTCCCCTGTGAGGCTGATCCCACAAGGACCTGGGAGTGCGTAAAGACTTTTCCACTTGGTGGAATCCATGGTCCACACACGTCGAGATTCCCGTCCATGGGACAGCTATGGATATTCATGTGGTGAATACAGCAATTCTCTTGTGTTGCCAAGGACGCCAAGGGACATGTCGTTGTTTCACACCACTGCTGGGCCAGAACGGGGTCACTGGAGAAGGGATATTTACAAAAATAACCACAGGATACCAACATGTGAATGGCATGATGATATATACTTAAATTCAATACAACTGGAGGAGGACATGAACGAAACTCATAGACTCCAGAAGAGATACCCGTACCATTAGACCACGTATTTCGGAAGAGTAAGCGTTTTCTTCCTCATTGACGACCCCCATGCAAATCTTGGTCAATACAAGTAAGAAATATAACGTTCCCAAATGAGAACAATGTATACATCTTATATCACACAAGGTAACAGATGATGACCGTCAACTTTCGAAGTATGTATCTCTCGAAACCATGTGTTGTGCGTTTGTATGAAATCCATGATAATGGGAACAGGTAATTGAATATCGAATCATCTGCAACATGTAAATATTGCAGGTTAGGGACGGAGGTTTTTTGTTTTTGTTTTTGTTTTCTTCTATAAATATCACATATGTAGGGCGTGGGGGTAGGGAATTCTGCACCTGATGTGCTATGGATGTAGACACATTGTCACAAAGGTAGGCAGGATATCAAAGATGTCATCACCGGATATACAACACGCACGGTATCAAGGGTGTCATCACCGGATATACAACACGCACGGTATCAAGGGTGTCATCACCGGATATACAACACGCATGGTATCAAGGGTGTCTTTACCGGATATACAACACGCATTGTATCAAGGGTGTCATCACCGGATATACAACACGCACGGTATCAAGGGTGTCATCACCGGATATACAACACGCACGGTATCAAGGGTGTCTTTACCGGATATACAACACGCATTGTATCAAGGGTGTCATCACCGGACATACAACACGCATTGTATCAAGGGTGTCATCACCGGATATACAACACGCATGGTATCAAGGGTGTCTTTACCGGATATACAACACGCACGGTATCAAGGGTGTCATCACCGGATATACAACACGCACGGTATCAAGGGTGTCATCACCGGATATACAACACGCACGGTATCAAGGGTGTCTTCACCGGATATACAACACGCACGGTATCAAGGGTGTCATCACCGGATATACAACACGCACGGTATCAAGGGTATCATCACCAGATATACAACACGCACGGTATCAAGGGTGTCATCACCGGATATACAACACGCACGGTATCAAGGGTGTCTTTACCGGATATACAACACGCATTGTATCAAGGGTGTCATCACCGGACATACAACACGCATTGTATCAAGGGTGTCATCACCGGATATACAACACGCATGGTATCAAGGGTGTCATCACCGAATATACAACACGCATGGTATCAAGGGTGTTATCACCGGATATACAATACGCACGGTATCAAGGGTGTCAACACCGGATATACAACACGCACGGTATCAAGGGTGTCATCACCGGATATACAACACGCACGGTATCAATGGTGTCATCACCGGATATACAACACGCACGGTATCAAGGGTGTCATCACCGGATATACAACACGCACGGTATCAAGGGTGTTATCACCAGATATACAACACGCACGGTATCAAGGGTGTCATCACCGGATATACAACACGCATGGTATCAAGGGTGTCTTTACCGGATATACAACACGCATTGTATCAAGGGTGTCATCACCGGATATACAACACGCACGGTATCAAGGGTGTCATCACCGGATATACAACACGCACGGTATCAAGGGTGTCTTTACCGGATATACAACACGCATTGTATCAAGGGTGTCATCACCGGACATACAACACGCATTGTATCAAGGGTGTCATCACCGGATATACAACACGCATGGTATCAAGGGTGTCTTTACCGGATATACAACACGCACGGTATCAAGGGTGTCATCACCGGATATACAACATGCACGGTATCAAGGGTGTCATCACCGGATATACAACACGCACGGTATCAAGGGTGTCATCACCGGATATACAACACGCACGGTATCAAGGGTGTCATCACCGGATATACAACACGCACGGTATCAAGGGTGTCATCACCAGATATACAACACGCACGGTATCAAGGGTGTCATCACCGGATATACAACACGCACGGTATCAAGGGTGTCTTTACCGGATATACAACACGCATTGTATCAAGGGTGTCATCACCGGACATACAACACGCATTGTATCAAGGGTGTCATCACCGGATATACAACACGCATGGTATCAAGGGTGTCATCACCGAATATACAACACGCATGGTATCAAGGGTGTTATCACCGGATATACAATACGCACGGTATCAAGGGTGTCAACACCGGATATACAACACGCACGGTATCAAGGGTGTCATCACCGGATATACAACACGCACGGTATCAATGGTGTCATCACCGGATATACAACACGCACGGTATCAAGGGTGTCATCACCGGATATACAACACGCACGGTATCAAGGGTGTTATCACCAGATATACAACACGCACGGTATCAAGGGTGTCAACACCGGATATACAACACGCACGGTATCAAGGGTGTCATCACCGGATATACAACACGCACGGTATCAATGGTGTCATCACCGGATATACAACACGCACGGTATCAAGGGTGTCATCACCGGATATACAACACGCACGGTATCAAGGGTGTTATCACCAGATATACAACACGCACGGTATCAAGGGTGTCATCACCGGATATACAACACACATGATATCAAGGGTGTCTTTACCGGATATACAACACGCACGGTATCAAGGGTGTCATTACCGGATATACAACACGCATGATATCAAGGGTGTCTTTACCGGATATACAACACACATGATATCAAGGGTGTCTTTACCGGATATACAACACGCACGGTATCAAGGGTGTCATTACCGGATATACAACACGCATGATATCAAGGGTGTCTTTACCGGATATACAACACGCACGGTATCAAGGGTGTCTTTACCGGATATACAACACGCGTAATATTATTCATTTCTGGAACAGAATGGTCATATATTTGTCAAAATAGGTTTTACTACAAAAATTGATAAGATGGACACAGTAGAATTCAAGTTATGATGTAGAATAAAGAAACACTGACACTACAGAAATCATTGCGCCGTCATATATTCAACATTAAGTAAAGCACACACAAATCTGACACCGACATTAGAATGAACAACACTTCTTGTGAAATCGTAAACTAAGGTAAAACAATTGAGAACGTGGCCGTGTTCTTCTGGGCTCGCAAGATTACAATGTGGAAATATAAAAAGGACTGGGATAATTTTAATTTGACAACGATATGAATTCCATTTGTAACATTGTGTAAAGCACGCACTCGATGCCCTCACTTCCATTAGCGTTGCTGAAGAGATTAAGTCCGACAGCCCAGGAGTAGAAGCTAGCCTCGAGGATAAGCTTTGTTGTAGTGTTAAAATGTTCTTGTTCCTTCAGAGAGTCGGGCGGAGGATCTATCCAAGCCATGTCCACTCCTGGTAAAAATAAGAAAAAATAATAAATAAGATAAATGCATAGTTTACGACAGAAAATCCAAGAGGGTAGATGCTAAGATAGGTATATCCCGTCTATGCATCATTTCTATTGAGAGGTTAATCTTCCGGAACACCTGGTCTTATTCTCCTTGTCTTCATGACTCTTCGAGTAAATCTTCCTTTTGTTAACATTTTGCCCTAGTTTGATTGAATCTGAGTTTGGATTATGGTTATGTTGACACACTGGTATTTCCTTTTAGTTCCATGGTTGTCAAACCTTTCGAACAAACCCCAGACAAGAGTAACATCATTATATCAGAACTTATCGGATTGAAAACAAAACAGTAACTTCAAATCAAGAACGATGTAACCAGGGCAAAATAAGAAATACGTTCTCATGGAAATCGCTGTAGAAATATAGACCTCCTTATAAGGAATGGATATAATGTAAAGTTATACCGACTGAGCATTAACGATTAACATAAAAATTCTGATCAGACAAACGCTGTGATTGGCACCGATGGACATTTGATAACTTTATCGTGTTTTCAGAGTTGACAATAAGGTTCAAAATGTTATACTTTACATAGAAGGAAAGTGGCTCCATTAGCGGACAATATTGTTCCCTTGTTAAGTACATGTTCTCTAAACTGAGCCAATGGTGTGATGCAGTACATTGCTTGTATTCCATTATTCCAAACGACAGTATCCGCACTTTAATGTGGTCGTGTTAGTCTTAGTTTCAGGGATAGAACGTAAAAACAAGCAACAAACAAACAACAAACAAAATACCAGTTATAGCCTAGCCTTAGAACAGGCATGATAATTTCCAGTATTCACTTCAGAGGTAGTCTGGTATGATGATTTCATTTGGTTGACACACGCGGAGAATTTACCGTCTGATTTATATATATATATATATGTAGAGTTCAAATTGACCTGGACATGGGCCATCAGTCGGTAAATTTTCGACAACAACAACCGGAAGCGAGAAACGCCTGCACGCCGTGATCATGTAAATTAACGTGCTTGTAGATACATTTAGACCGAAGACTTTCCTGAACATTAGTTATTAGTGAACAGAAGACACACCTGGCCATCGATCGTGATCGTGTGAATTAGCGTCATTTGTAGATAGAGGGTAGACTAACCTAGACATCAACTTTAGAAATAGTGATATTAACAGATAGAGGGTAGAATTACCTTGACATCAACTTTAGTAATAGTGATATTAACAGATAGGGGGTAGATTTACCTGGACATCAACTTAAGAAATAGTGGTATTAACAGATAGAGGGTAAGCTAACCTTTTAGACATCAACTTTAGTAATAGTGATATTAACAGATAGGGGGTAGATTTACCTGGACATCAACTTAAGAAATAGTGGTATTAACAGATAGAGGGTAAGCTAACCTTTTAGACATCAACTTTAGAAATAATGATATCAACAGATAGAGGGTAGAATTACCCGGACATCAACTTTAGAAATAGTGATATTAACAGATAGAGGGTAGAATTACCTGGACATCAACTTTAGAAATAGTGATATTACAGATAGGGGGTAGACTTACCCGGACATTAACTTTAGAAATAGTGATATCAACAGATAGAGGGTAGACTTACCTATACATCAACTTTAGAAATAGTAATATTATCATATAGAGGGAATAATTACAAGGACATTAACTTTAGAAATAGTGATATTAACAGATAGGGGGTAGACTTGCCTAGACATCAACTTTAGAAATAGTGATATTAACAATTCGGGGGTAGACTTACCTATACATCAACTTTAGAAATAGTGATATAATCATATAGAGGGTATAATTACAAGGACATTAACTTTAGAAATAGTGATATTAACAGATAGGGGGTAGACTTGCCTAGACATCAACTTGAGAAATAGTGATATTAACAAATAGAGGGTAGAATTACCTGGACATCAACTTTTTTTGAAATAGTGATATTAACAGATAGAGGCAAGACTTAACTGGATGTCAACTTTAGAAATAGTGATATTAACACATAGAGTGTAGACTTACCTGGACATCAACTTTAGAAATAGTGATATTAACAGATATCCCGGACATCAACATTAGAAATAGTGATATTAACAGATATAGGCAAGACTTAACTGGATGTCAACTTTAGAAATAGTGATATTAACACATAGAGTGTAGACTTACCTGGACATCAACTTTAGAAATAGTGATATTAACAGATAGGGGGTAGACTTTCCCGGACATCAACATTAGAAATAGTGATATTAACAGATATAGGCAAGACTTAACTGGATGTCAACTTTAGAAATAGTGATATTAACACATAGAGTGTAGACTTACCTGGACATCAACTTTAGAAATAGTGATATTAACAGATAGGGGGTAGACTTTCCCGGACATCAACATTAGAAATAGTGATATTAACAGATAGAGGCAAGACTTAACTGGATGTCAACTTTAGAAATAGTGATATTAATATTAACATTAGAAATAGATATAGATATTAACAGATAGAGGCAAGACTTAACTGGATGTCAACTTTAGAAATAGTGATATTAACACATAGAGTGTAGACTTACCTGGACATCAATTTTAGAAATAGTGATATTAACAGATAGGGGGTAGACTTTCCCGGACATCAACATTAGAAATAGTGATATTAACAGATAGAGGCAAGACTTAACTGGATGTCAACTTTAGAAATAGTGATATTAACACATAGAGTGTAGACTTACCTGGACATCAATTTTAGAAATAGTGATATTAACAGATAGACTTAACTGGGGAAATAGACTTCCCTGGACATCAACTTTAGAAATAGTGATATTTAGAAATAGTGATATTAACATGTCAACTTTAGAAATAGTGATATTAACACATAGAGTGTAGACTTACCTGGACATTTAGAAATAGTGATATTAACAGATAGAGGCAAGACTTACCTGGACATCAACTTTAGAAATAGTGATATTAACAGATAGAGGCAAGACTTAACTGGATGTCAACTTTAGAAATAGTGATGTTAACAGATAGAGTGTAGACTTACCTGGACATCAACTTTAGAAATAGTGATATTAACAGATAGAGGCAAGACTTACCTGGACATCAACTTTAGAAATAGTGATTAGTGATATTAAAATAGTGATATTAACACATAGACTTACCTGGACATCAACTTTAGAAATAGTGATATTAACATGATAGAACTTTTAAGGAGGTAGACTTTACCTATAGAAATGGACATCAACTTTAGAAATAGTGTATATTGACAAAACAGATTAAACCAAAGGATATAACAAGACTTATCACTGATTATATTGTATGTATATATGGTATATATATAAGGTTAAACTTGCAAAGTAACATATAAGATATTGATATCTATTTATTTATAAAGTCATGCATAAAAACGTATCTTACCTGGACATCAACTCACATTAGAAATAGTGATTATTTGCAGTAAGTTCTAATGGGTTTGATGAAAACTTTCAAAAATACAATGAAAGCACAATAGTCCAAAAGATGTTATCTGGATTCAAGTTCTTACAAAGTATGCGCCACTTGGTATGAAGACTTAAACTAATGAACTGAGTCTTTGTCTCCAGTTCTTCACTTCGTTTTCAGTTTATCGAAAGTGTTAGGTAAGGGATTGTGTTAGGTATGTGATAGTGTTAGGTAAGGGATAGTGTTAGGTAAGGGATAGTGTTAGGTAAGTGATAGTGTTAAGTAACGTATTGTGTTAGGTAAGGGATAGTGTTAGTATGAGATAGTGTTAGGTATGTGATCGTGTTAGGTATGTGATAGTGTTAGGTATTTGATAGTTTTACGTAAGGGATAGTGTTAAGTAACGGATTGTGTTAGATAAGCGATAGTGTTAGGTAAGTGATAGTGCTAGGTAAGGGATAGTGCTAGATAAGGGATATTGTTAGGTAAGGGATAGTGTTAGGTATGAGATATGGTTAGGTAAGGGATAGTGCTAGGTATGATATATTGTTAGGTAAGGGATAATGTTTGGTAAGGGATAGTGTAAGGTAAAGGATGCTGTTAGGTAAGGGATAGTGTTAGGTATGGGATAGTGTTAGGTAAGTGATATTGTTCGGTATGAGATAGTGAAAGTTATATGATAGTGTTAAGTAACGGATGGTGATAGGTAAGGGATAGTGTTAGGTAAGGGATAGTACGTGATAGTGTTAGGTAAGGGATAGTCTTAGTATGAGATAGTGTTAGGTATGTGATAGTGTTAGGTAAGGGATAGTGTTAGGTATGGGATAGTGTTAGGTAAGGGATAGTGTTAGGTAAGTGATATTGTTCGGTATGAGATAGTGAAAGCTATGTGATAGTGTTAAGTAACGGATTGTGATAGGTAAGGGATAGTGTTAGTATGAGATAGTGTTAGGTATGACAGACAGACAGACAGACAGACAGACAGACTTTCTGTATCTCCTCTTTTCAGAGATTTACATAATCTTGTCTTTTTTACATCAAATAAATGAAATCACAACATTAAAGTAGAGTCTTCATTTCTGTTAACAGTAAAGGTATTAGGTTAGCCATTGTAACCATCATTGCAGCCCACTTGTCTCGCTCCAATTGTATATCGTGTGTACCACCGAGTAAAAATTGACATTGTCTTTTATCCGATAGGTGATCAAATTTGACGTAATCAAAAACATCTAGGAAATTGACAAGAAATTCTAGGATTTTTTCACGACTGTTGAACAAGGACGGACATTGAATAAGGAAATGAATAGTGATATCGTTTGTTTCTTTTTTACATAGTCTACACACCACTGTATTCCTTCCATACCGATACGACAGCTTTATTAGTTCTCCTAGCGCCCATGTGCAATCTGGAAGTTCAAGACTTAATATCCAGAGTGGATTAGGGCCTGGATTGGAGTGAATCGCACCATACGTTCCTGATAGAACTGAATAGTTCATTGCTTCCCGCCACTTTTTGAAATAAAATTCCTCCACTATCCTACAAGAATAAGTTTTCCAGAAACCCTCGAACAAGAAGTCAAACAGAATTTTTGATATATCGAATTTAGCCGCAGTTGCAAATATGTCGTGAATAAAACTTTCGGCTTTAAGAGTCATGCCACCAAAAGCAAATGCACACAGTCGAATTAAAAACAGAATTTTCCAGACGTATTTGTTGCTCGCAGAGCACAGCTTGTTCCAAAATAATAATTTTCTCACGTCGACTTCGCCGGATATGTCTAACAGACCAATGGCGCGTGTTGTCACTAGCTTTGGAGATGTCTTCTCAAATCCTTGACATCTCCTTGCTATATATCTTTGTACAATTTCAAGCTCTCGCACGGATTTTTGTGTAGGATTGGCCCACAATTCGCAACCGTAGAGAATGCGTGACTGTACGATAGCCTTTATTAGTGTGACGCTTGTAAGCGGGTTCATTCCTCCGCTGTGGATACCTACACTTATCAGTGAATTCAACGACTTTCTCCCTTTTTTGCACGACGTTTTTATGTTTTCGTCGCACCGAAGGTTTGAAGTAAGAGTGATTCCTGCATACTCTTTCACAGTGACCCAGGCTATAGCATGCTCACCAAGTTTGCACTCTGCTCTCGGAATGTGTTTTGACGTTCCATTGTGAAACTGCATCAATGAGCTCTTTACTGGATTGTAGCTCAGACGCCATTTTCTTGAAAATTCATAAACCATATCAAGGAGGCATTTGAGGTTACCAACTGAACAGTCCATAAGCAGGGTATCGTCGGCTAGAAATATTGCTGGTATGTGCAGACTATGGATATTCAGGCCATAGCTAGATGAGTCAAGCTCGGAAATAAGGTCAGTAATCATAACCAGAAAAAGCCATGCCGACAAAGTTCGACCTTGACCGACGCCCTGTTCGACTGGATAGGGGGTTCCCTTTTTCCCCTCGTATAGCACACATGACGTCACTCCCTCAAAAGAATTCGCAAGAATACGCCATATTTTACCGTTAAACCCAAGATTGTAGAACTTAAACAGTAGATCATTAATCCAAACACTATTAAAAGCTTTTGCATTATCTAAGAATGCCGCGTAGACCTTCGTATTGAGCTCAAGGTGGTGGCAAATGGCTTCCCTAACAGTAAAGGCAGCAGTAATACTTCCACATTTTGATCTGAAACCTTGCTGAAGACGATGTGGGAAGTTAATTTTTGTGCACACTTTTGATATACTCTGGTATAACACTTTTTCAAATATTCTTTGAAGCACAGGTGTTAGCGTTATGTCACGGTAGTTATTGACATCCAATCTGTCCTTTTTTCCACCCTTGAATAATGATATGACGATTCCATGTTTAAAGCATGGTGGATAATCTTCAATTTCCAATATGACATTAAACATCTGAGTTATCAATTTGAGGAGTTGCGCACCGCCGAATCGAATATGTTCTAACACAATGTAGTCGTGGCCCCCCGCTTTACCGTTCTTCATGTCTTTTAAAGCATTCAAAACTTCCTGTTCGGTAATACGGCCTTGACATACACTATTCGCATTTAGATAACTAATAGCACGAAGCTCGTGTACAGCGGAATCTATCTGATGCCTATGCACAGGGTCAAAGTGTTGTTTTTCTGTGACACTAGCAAGTTCACTGTAGTGATTGGTCCATGCCTTACGGTTGACATCTGCGTCGCGCGATATCTTACCATTGACCCGTAGTTCTGATGTTTCATAACCTTTGACCTGTCGCGAACGGGCAACTTTATAAAAAGTTCCAACATCAACTTCAGCTGTTTCCGCCAGTTCCATTAACTGCTTGCGTTCATATTCACTTCGAGCAATTTCAAGTTCTTTTACAAACATGCGTTTACATAATTTGTATTCTCTAAACGCGTCAGAGTCCATTCCACGTGGTCTGCCTTCAGCTATCCATAATAAACGTTTTCCACGCATTGAAGCATGTAATGTCTTTACTTGATTATATTTCCAATACGGCTTAAGAAACGAACGATATTTTTTCATAGGAAGAGTGTAGATAATGTTAGGTAAGGGATAGTGTTAGGTAAGGGATGGGGTTAGGTAAGGGATAGTGTTAGGTAAGGGATAGTGTTAGGTAAGTGATAGTGTTAGTATGAGATAGTGTTAGGTAAGGGACAGTGTTAGGTAAGGGATGGGGTTAGGTAAGGGATAGTGTTAGGTAAGGATAGTGTTTGGTAATTGATACCGTATGTGGTAGTGTTAGGTAAGTGATAGTGTTAGGTAAGGGATAGTGTTAGGTATGTGATAGTGATAGGTATGTGATAGTGATAGGTAAGGGATAGTGTTAGTTAAGGGATAGTGTTAGGTATGTGATAGTGATAGGTAAGGGATAGTGTTAGTTAAGGGATGGTGTTAGTTAAGGGATAGTGTTAGGTATGTGATAGTGATAGGTAAGGGATAGTGTTAGGTATGTGATAGTGATAGGTAAGGGATAGTGTTAGGTAAGGGATAGTGTTAGTTAAGGGATAGTGTTAGGTATGTGATAGTGATAGGTAAGGGATAGTGTTAGTTAAGGGATAGTGTTTGGTATGTGATAGTGATAGGTAAGGGATAGTGTTAGTTAAGGGATAGTGTTAGGTATGTGATAGTGATAGGTAAGGGATAGTGTTAGTTAAGGGATAGTGTTAGGTAAGGGATATTGTTAGGTAAGTGATATTATTTGGTATGAGATAGTGTTAGGTAAGGAATATTGTTAGGTAAGTGATATTATTTGGTATGAGATAGTGAAAGCTATTTGTATGATTTTATATTTGGCTATGTGTTGTATGGTTTGATATTTGGCTATGTGTTGTATGGTTTGATATTTGGCTATGTGTTGTATGGTTTGATATTTGGCTATGTGTTGTATGATTTGATATTTGGCTATGTGTTGTATGGTTTGATATTTGGCTATGTGTTGTATGATTGGATATTTGGCTATGTGTTGTATGGTTTGATATTTGGCTATGTGTTGTATGGTTTGATATTTGGCTATGTGTTGTATGATTGGATATTTGGCTATGTGTTGTATGGTTTGATATTTGACTATGTGTTGTATGATTTGATATTTGGCTATGTGTTGTATGGTTTGATATTTGGTTATGTGTTGTATGATTTGATATTTGGCTATGTGTTGTATGGTTTGATGTTTGGCTATGTGTTGTATGATTGGATATTTGGCTATGTGTTGTATGGTTTGATATTTGGCTATGTGTTGTTTGATTTGATATTTGGCTATGTGTTGTATGGTTTGATATTTGGCTATGTGTTGTATGATTGGATATTTGGCTATGTGTTGTATGGTTTGATATTTGGCTATGTGTTGTATGGTTTGATATTTGGCTATGTGTTGTATGATTGGATATTTGGCTATGTGTTGTATGGTTTGATATTTGACTATGTGTTGTATGATTTGATATTTGGCTATGTGTTGTATGATTAACAATGAACTTTTGTTGTTGTGATTTTTTGTTAGCGACCGCCTTCCTTCTCCTAAAAAGAGTTTAATTGACGCTTTTTAGATAATTAGTTTGGGTAAAAATAGGTTCACCACAAAAAAAAAAAAAAAAATAAGTGGTGGAGGTTAGAGTGAATATCGTTAGTATTGACTAGAAGTATGTTACAGCTGGCTTCCACAGAAACATGTGTACATTACGGCAAACGTGCACAAAGCCAGGTGAAATGTTATTTATTACAATAGCTGGCCAATGTTGTGAAATGCTAACTATTGTTTGAATGTTTTTGTCGTGTAATCGACACTGTCGGGATAATGTTGATTTTACGCTTCATGTGTTTGTCCCTAGTGTGCATTGATTGCTTTATTTGACGTTTCAGTATCTGGAGAAGTCGATTTTCATTAAAAGGGTTTCCCACTTTTTATTATTGTTTATTCATTGAATTAATATTGGTGATTTGGTGAATTCTTTATGGTCAAGGTGTTTTTTAAGTATATACTTGACAAAATAGTATGTTTACTAATATGTCATTTAAATATATTTGTTTATAGTTTGTTTATGTAATGTTTTGAGTGATGTTGGTTCACACAATTAACAAAATGGATTTTGGGCGAAATACATTTTAATAGAATTGATGATCAAAGTAATTATCAACTTGGTATAAATTTTTAGTCATGAATGAATAATGAAACTCTGATGGTTTATATCTGTACCATGTCATATAGGTCCCAGAGGTCATAAGAGGTCACCTTCAGGTTACGATACTCACACACCAATAAATAGTCAGAGTGACCGTGATAAAGCCAGTTGGAATTAGCATACTAAAGACCCTAACCAAACACGTGTATTAAGTACCAGCAACAGTCAATAGTGTTCAATGATATATTTTCTGGATACAGCGACGCAATCTTGTGATGATTCCTTTTATTAACGACACTTAAATCAGTTTCTGAAAATGTATCCACGAAATCTGCTTTGCTGCGAGTTTTATAATCATTGTAGTGCTTACACACGAGACGGTCTACTTCAGTTTTGAACGAGCTCTGCCGATACTGTCAGGGTTTTATTCTTTCTTCATCAATGAACATCACCATAAAAATAATTGATTATACCTCATCAGAATCATAAATGTTAATGACACCGTATTGTTGTGTTAAATGATAACTGGTTTTTAGTTCAATAGATATCAATACAATTTACAATTCCTAATATTCAATACAGATCATAGTTTTTAATGGAACATAAGTACCATGGAAAGCTTTGTTGAGTGTCGGCTTTAAAACAGTCAAACCGTTGATACCACGTCCTGTATGTGGTGACGAGGCCATCACGATAATGATGGTGATAGTGTATCACAGAATTTAGGTGCGAAAGTCTTCCTCATAACATTTCTAGTATATTTTGAATATAGAATTTTTAATTTGAATAACATCAGTGTTATCGAAGACATTTGTAGAATGGTGGAGACACCGAAAATACAGGGAAAGGTGTTACTATGTGTTTCCACAATGAGGAAAAGATTTCATTAAAGACACACAAGTGAATAACACCTTTTAATACCAAGATTGTACCAAAGACACACAAGTAAACAACGCCTTTTAATACAACTTTAGAGTGAGATAGATAGAGTAGAGCCAAACAATGAATTAAATTGAACCATACAGCTGTTTCGCCCTTATAAGACTCGTCAGTGATGTTACATCATACAGCTGTTTCGCCCTTCTAGGACTCGTCAGTGATGTTACATCATACAGCTGTTTCGCCCTTCTAGGACTCGTCAGTGATTCTACACCATACAGCTGTTTCGTCCTTCTAGGACTCGTCAGTGATATTACATCATATAGCTGTTTCGTCCTTCTAGGACTCGTCAGTGATTCTACACCATACAGCTGCCCTGTCCTTCTAGGACTCGTCAGTGATGTTACACCATACAGCTGTTTCGTCCTTCTAAGACTCGTCAGTGATGTTACATCATACAGCTGTTTCGTCCTTCTAGGACTCGTCAGTGACGCTACGTCATACAGCTGTTTCGCCCTTCTAAGACTCGTCAGTGATGTTACATCATACAGCTGTTTCGTCCTTCTAGGACTCGTCAGTGATACTATGGACCTTAATTTTGAAGCCTAAGAGGCAACTAAGGAAAATCCACAGTAATCGACAGTAAAGACAAAATTTAGATGGGAAAATGCAACAGCTGAATAATTCAACGAGTTTAGTTATTTTCTTACATCGTGTAGTTAAAGAATCAAGTACAGGTACTGTTCCAAATACATGACATGCAGGTTACTATGACGCAGACTAAAAGTCCATCAGTAGTGTCTACCATCTGGAACCTCTGAGATCGAACAAAAGACACACACGTGAACAACAACTTTTTATACAACTGAAAGATAAGACAATTTATTCATATTGAATTAATGTCATTGATAACTGATTGGAGAGTTAGAAAAAATCTGTTTCTGGCAGGTTTTCAACCTAATTACTTTGGACGAAACCACCGTTGTTTTATTCCTGATATAAACTCGTATTTGGAGGTGTAACATATTGCGAGAATACCAAAGGTCAACACATCAATATGTATTACAAATTATAAAAAATACCACTATACAGAAAACATTAATGTTATAGCTATGACACATAAAATTCTACACAGATCAAAAATGTCATAACTATAAAATACTTAAAGACTTCTACAAAAAGCATAAATGGCATAGTTATGATATATGTAATTTTACAACCAATGGGAGTCACAATTGGTAACATCAACAATTCTCATACAAACGTTTTATTAACATTTGAGATAAACGTTTGACAAGAGAGTACTATTGAAAAATGCAGTATTTCCAGGGCAAACTGGAAATAAACATAACCAGGTCACAATTTTCTGATTGAAGACTTGTATCAAAATATTTAACAGGACTGTTTTTACAGTGAAACTTACCATGGTATTCAGACAATACAATACTGAGTTACCAATTTTAAAACCATAATATTTTGATGATGTCTTTAAATTGAATCAAACGATGCTAATAGTAGCTAACAGCTCACCTATTATATCAAGTTTGAGGTCGTATTATACAATGATCAGAATATATTCTCTGCTTAAAAAACTAATTGTAGAAGTAGATCTCTATAAATAGTGTGACATGACAGTCGAGGTAAATCTCTAGAAATAGTGTGACATGACAGTAGAGGTAAATCTCTAGAAATAGTGAGACCTGGCAGTAGAGGTAAATCTCTAGAAATAGTGTAACATGACAGTCGAGGTAAATCAATAGAAATATTGTGACATGACAGTCGAGGTAAATCTCTAGAAATAGTGTAACATGACAGTCGAGGTAAATCAATAGAAATATTGTGACATGACAGTCGAGGTAAATCTCTAGAAATAGTGTGATATGACAGTCGAGGTAAATCTCTAGAAGTAGTGTGACATGACAGTAGAGGTAAATCAATAGAAATAGTGTAACATGACAGTCGAGATAAATCAATAGAAATAGTGTAACATGACAGTCGAGGTAAATCAATAGAAATATTGTGACATGACAGTCGAGGTAAATCTCTAGAAATAGTGTGACATGACAGTAGAGGTAGAAATAGTCTGGCAGTAGAGGTAAATCTCTAGAAATAGTGTAACATGACAGTCGAGGTAAATCAATAGAAATATTGTGACATGACAGTCGAGGTAAATCTCTCGAAATAGTGTAACATGACAGTCGAGGTAAATCAATAGAAATATTGTGACATGACAGTCGAGGTAAATCTAGAAATAGTGTGATATGACAGTCGAGGTAAATCTCTAGAAGTAGTGTGACATGACAGTAGAGGTAAATCAATAGAAATAGTGTAACATGACAGTCGAGATAAATCAATAGAAATAGTGTAACATGACAGTCGAGGTAAATCAATAGAAATATTGTGACATGACAGTCGAGGTAAATCTCTAGAAATAGTGTAACATGACAGTCGAGGTAAATCAATAGAAATATTGTGACATGACAGTCGAGGTAAATCTCTAGAAATAGTGTGATATGACAGTCGAGGTAAATCTCTAGAAGTAGTGTGACATGACAGTAGAGGTAAATCAATAGAAATAGTGTAACATGACAGTCGAGATAAATCAATAGAAATATTGTGACATGACAGTCGAGGTAAATCTCTAGAAATAGTGTGACATGACAGTCGAGGTAAATCTCTAGAAGTAGTGTGACATGACAGTCAAGGTAAATCTCTAGAAATAGCTTGACATGACAGTAGAGGTAAATCTCTAGAAAAAGTGTGACATGACAGTCGATGTAAATCTCTAGAAATAGTGTAACATGGCAGTAAAGGTAAATCTCTAGAAATAGAGTGACATGACAGTAAAAGTAAATCTCTAGATATAGTGTGACCTGGCAGAAGAGGTAAATCACTAGAAATAGTGTGACATGACAGTCGAGGTAAATCAATAGAAATAGTGTGACATGACAGTGGAGGTATATCTCTAGAGATAGCTTGACATGACAGTGGAAGTAAATCTCTAGAAATAGCTTGACATGACAGTAGAGGTAAATCTCTAGAAATAGTGTGACATGACAGTCGATGTAAATCTCTAGAAATAGAGTGACATGACAGTAAAAGTAAATCTCTAGATATAGTGTGACCTGGCAGAAGAGGAAAATCTCTAGAAATAGCTTGACATGACAGTAGAGGTAAATCAATAGAAATAGTGTGACATGACAGTCGACGTAAATCAATAGAAATAGTGTGACATGACAGTCGAGATAAATCTCTAGAAATAGTGTGACATGACAGTGGAGGTATATCTCTAGAAATAGCTTGACATGACAGTGGAGGTAAATCTCTAGAAATAGCTTGACATGACAGTAGAGGTAAATCTCTAGAAATAGTGTGACATGACAGTCGATGTAAATCTCTAGAAATAGAGTGACATGACAGTAAAAGTAAATCTCTAGATATAGTTTGACCTAGCAGAAGAGGAAAATCTCTAGAAATAGTGTGACATGACAGTAGAGGGCAATCTCTAGAAATAGTGTGACATGACAGTCGACGTAAATCAATAGAAATAGTGTGATATGACAGTCGAGGTAAATCTCTAGAAATAGTGTGACATGACAGTAAAGGTAAATCAATAGAAATAGTGTGACATGACAGTCGAGGTAAATCTCTAGAAATAGTGTGACATGACAGTCGAGGTAAATCTCTAGAAATAGAGTGACATGACAGTAAAAGTAAATCTCTAGATATAGTGTGACCTGGCAGAAGAGGAAAATCTCTAGAAATAGCTTGACATGACAGTAGAGGTAAATCAATAGAAATAGTGTGACATGACAGTCGACGTAAATCAATAGAAATAGTGTGACATGACAGTCGAGGTAAATCTCTAGAAATAGTGTGACATGACAGTCGAGGTAAATCTGTAGAAATAGTGTGACATGACAGTCGAGGTAAATCTCTAGAAATAGTGTGACATGACAGCTGAGGTAAATCTCTAGAAATAGTGTGACATGACAGTAAAGGTAAATCAATAGAAATAGTGTGACATGACAGTCGAGGTAAATCTCTAGAAATAGTGTGACATGACAGTCGAGGTAAATCTCTAGAAATAGAATGACATGACAGTAAATGTAAATCTCTAGATATAGTGTGACCTGGCAGAAAAGGAAAATCTCTAGAAATAGCTTGACATGTCAGTAAAAGTAAATCTCTAGAAACAGTGTAACATGACAGTAAAGGTAAATCAATAGAAATAGTGTGACATGACAGTCGCGGTAAATCTCTAGAAATAGTGTGACATGACAGTCGAGGTAAATCTCTAGAAATAGTGTGACATGACAGTAAAGGTAAATCAGTAGAAATAGTGAGACCTGGCAGTAGAGGTAAATCTCTAGAAATAGTGTAACATGACAGTCGAGGTAAATCTCTAGAAATAGTGTGACATGACAGTCGAGGTAAATCTCTAGATATAGTGTGACATGACAGTAGAGGTAAATCTCTAGAAATAGTGTGACATGACAGTCGACGTAAATCAATAGAAATAGTGTGACCTGGCAGAAGAGGAAAATCTCTAGAAATAGCTTGACATGACAGTAGAGGTAAATCAATAGAAATAGTGTGACATGACAGTCGACGTAAATCTCTAGATATAGTGTGACCTGGCAGAAGAGGAAAATCTCTAGAAATAGCTTGACATGACAGTAAAAGTAAATCTCTAGAAATAGTGTAACATGACAGTCGAGGTAAATCAATAGAAATATTGTGACATGACAGTCGAGGTAAATCTCTAGCAATAGTGTGACATGACAGTCGAGGTAAATCTCTAGAAGTAGTGTGACATGACAGTAGAGGTAAATCTCTAGAAATAGCTTGACATGACAGTAGAGGTAAATCTCTAGAAAAAGTGTGACATGACAGTCGATGTAAATGTCTAGAAATAGTGTAACATGGCAGTAAAGGTAAATCTCTAGAAATAGAGTGACATGACAGTAAAAGTAAATCTCTATATATAGGGTGACCTGGCAGAAGAGGTAAATCACTAGAAATAGTGTGACATGACAGTAAAGGTAAATCTCTAGAAATAGTGTGACATGACAGTGGAGGTATATCTCTAGAAATAGCTTGACATGACAGTGGAGGTAAATCTCTAGAAATAGCTTGACATGACAGTAGAGGTAAATCTCTAGAAATAGCTTGACATGACAGTAGAGGTAAATCTCTAGAAATAGTGTGACATGACAGTCGATGTAAATCCCTAGAAATAGAGTGACATGACAGTAAAAGTAAATCTCTAGATATAGTGTGACCTGGCAGAAGAGGAAAATCTCTAGAAATAGTGTGACATGACAGTAGAGGTAAATCTCTAGAAATAGTGTGACATGACAGTAGAGGTAAATCAATAGAAATAGTGTGACATGACAGTAAAAGTAAATCTCTAGAAATAGTGTGACATGACAGTCGAGGTAAATCTCTAGAAATAGTGTGACATAACAGTAAAGGTAAATCAATAAAAATAGTGTGACATGACAGTCGAGGTAAATCTCTAGAAATAGTGTGACATGACAGTCGAGGTAAATCTCTAGAAATAGTGTGACATGACAGTCGACGTAAATCAACAGAAATAGTGTGACCTGGCAGAAGAGGAAAATCTCTAGAAATAGCTTGACATGACAGTAGAGGTAAATCAATAGAAATAGTGTGACATGACAGTCGACGTAAACCAATAGAAATAGTGTGACATGACAGTCGAGGTAAATCTGTAGAAATAGCTTGACATGACAGTCGAGGTAAATCTGTAGAAATAGTGTGACATGACAGTCGACGAAAATCAACAGAAATAGTGTGACATGACAGTCGAGGTAAATCTCTAGAAATAGTGTGACATGACAGTCGAGGTAAATCTCTAGAAATAGTGTGACATGACATTAAAGGTAAATCAATAGAAATAGTGTGACATGACTGTCGAGTTAAATCTCTAGAAATAGTGTGACATAACAGTTGTGGTTAATCTCTAGAGGTAGTGTGACATGACAGTCGAGGTTAATCTCTAGAAATAGTGTAAGATGGCAGTCGAGGTAAATCTCTAGAAATAGTGTGACATGACAGTCGAGGTTAATCTCTAGAAATAGTGTAAGATGGCAGTCGAGGTAAATCTCTAGAAATAGTGTGACATGACAGTCGAGGTAAATCTCTAGAAATAGTATGAGATGACAGTCGAGGTAATCTCTAGAAATAGTGTGACCTGGCAGTAGATGTAAATCTCTAGAAATAGTCTAACATGACAGTAGAGGTAAATCTCTAGAAATAGAGTGACATAACAGTAGAGGTAAATCTCTAGAAATAGTGTGACCTGGCAGTAGAGGTAAATCTCTAGAAATAGTGTGACATGACAGTCGAGGTAAATCTATAGAAATAGTATGACATGACAGTCGAGGTAAATTTTTTGAAATAGTCTAACATGACAGTAGAGGTAATCTCTAGAAATAGTATGAGATGACAGTCGAGGTAATCTCTAGAAATAGTGTGACCTGGAAGTAGATGTAAATCTCTAGAAATAGTCTAACATGACAGTAGAGGTAAATCTCTAGAAATAGTATGACATGACAGTCGAGGTAAATCTTTTGAAATAGTCTAACATGACAGTAGAGGTAAATCTCTAGAAATGGTGTGACATGACATTAGTGATTAATCTCTAGAAATAGTGTGACATGACATTAGTGATTAATCTCTAGAAATAGTGTGACATGACATTAATGATTAATCTCTAGAAATAGTGTGACATGACAATAGAAGTAAATCGTTCATGATATTGTGACTTTGCAGTAGAAATACATCTCTAGAATTTCAATGAGAGAGTAAGAGTGAGAAAGAGTTTCGCGGCGAATATTAAAGAAAAACCAATAACAGTAATGAAGTTTAGAATAATTTAGTACGTGTTGTTGCTATATTAGGAATAATGAATCTTACTTACCAGGGTCACTAAAATTCTATATTCCATAATAAACCAGGCGTGTCCTCAGGTCATTGTTGTAGCCGATACACTTCACTGCCCATCGGTATATTTCTTGCTGTGGTACAACTTTACTCAATGTCCAAATTATATTTGAATTCTGTTTCTGGTTATGTGTATGAACAAAGAGAAAATCTACCAAATTTCGCTGCTCCTACCTAGAAATGTCTCGCTAACAATAATTCGTATGGTAGAATCGTACATAGAACTTATATATCGTAAAGCGTCTACTAACAACTAATACCTGGCGGGTTTACTAATCACTATCGCGACAAAGCCGAGCTCACTACCAGTTAAACACACGAGGATTGGTAACGTGGGATATTCTTCCTCGTAAATCGATAATCCATCGATCAATCGCTGAGAGATTTACCGGTAAATCATTGCAGAGGAATATACTGCAGTACTATTTGGGATGAAACTTAATATCCAGTTTTATTTCGTGTCGAATTTTTTTTATAAAGAAAAAATAAATTTTCCAGGGTACATTAGAATGACTGAAACATGTGTATTTGACAACTTAGGGGTCAACAATTCACTCAACTTCCTGTAGTTTTCCACACTCATTCATCTTTCTGTAATAAACCACACTCACTCGTCTTTCTGTAGTTTATCACACTCACTCGTCTTTCTGTAGTTTATCACAGACTCATCTTTCTGTAGTTTATTCACACTTACTCATCTTTCTATAGTTTATTACACTCACTCATCTTTCTGTAGTTTATCACACTTACTCATCTTTCTGTAGTTTATCACACTCACTCATATTTCTGTAGATGATATAACTCCTAAATATTTCTGTAGTTGATCACAAACACTCATTTTTCTGTTGTTTATCACACTCACTTATCTTTCTGTAGTTTATCACACTCACTCGTCTTTCTGTAGTTTATCACATTCACTCATCTTTCTGTAGTCAATTACACTCACTCATCTTTCTGTAGTTTATTCACACTTACTCATCTTTCGAAAGTTTATTACACTCACTCATCTTTCTATAGATGATAAGACACACCCATTTGCTGTAGTTTAACACACACACACACACACACACACACACACACACACACACACACACACACACACACACACAGACACACAGACACACACACACACACACACACACACACACACACACACACACACACACACACACACTCATCTTTCTGTAGTTTGTCACACTCACTCATATTTCTGTAGATGATCACAAACTCATATTTCTGTAGTTTATCACACTCATCTTTCTGTAGTTTATCATATTCACAAAACTTTCAGTAGTTTATCACACTCATCTTTCTGTAGTTTTTCACACTCATTCATCTTTCTGTGAGTTATCACACTCACTCATCTTTCTGTAGTTTATTATACTCACTCATTTTTCTGTAGTTTATCACACTCACTCATCTTTCTGTAGTTTATCTCACTCACTCAACTTTCTCTAGTTTACCACAATCATTTATCTTTCTGTAGTTTATCACAAGCACTCATCTTTCTGCAATTTATCGAACTAACTCATCTTTCTGTAGTTTATTATACTCACTCATCTTTCTGTAGTTTATCACACTCACTCATCTTTCTGTAGTTTATTACACTCACTCATCTTTCTGTAGTTTATCACATTCACATAACTTTCAGTAGTTTATCACACTCATCTTTCTGTAGTTGATCATATTCACACAATTTTCAGTAGTTTATCACACTCATCTTTCTGTAGTTGATCACACTCTCTCATCTTTCTGTAAGTTTCACACTCATCTTTCTGTAGTTGATCACACTCTCTCATCTTTCTGTAGTTTATCTCAAACACTCATCTTTCACAAGTTCACCACAATCATTAATCTTTCTGTAGTTTATCACACTCACTTATATTTCTGTAGTTTATTATACTCATTCATCTTTCTGTAGTTTATTATACTCATTCATCTTTCTGTAGTTTATTATACTCATTCATCTTTCTGTAGTTTATCACACTCATCTTTCTCACTCATCTTTCTTTCTGTACACATCATAGTTTATCACTCATCTTTCTGTAGTTTATCACACTCATCTTTCTGTAGTTTATCACACATCTTTCTGTAGTTTATCACTCATCTTTCTGTAGTTTATCACACTCACTCATCTTTCTGTAGTTTATATCACAATCATTCATCTTTCTGTAGTTTATCACACTCACTCATCTTTCTGTAGTTTATCACACTCACTCTTCTTTCTGTAGTTTATCACACTCACTCGTCTTTCTGTAGTTTATCACACTCACTCATCTTTCTGTAGTTTATCACACTCACTCATCGTTCTGTAGTTTATCACACTCACTAACCTTTCTGTAATTTATCATATTCACACAACTTTCAGTAGTTTATCACACTCATCCTTGTGTCTTTCTGTATCTTTTTATTTACTCACTCATCTTTCTGTAGTTTATCACATCTCACTCATCTTTCTGCAATTCATCACACTAACTCATCTTTCTGTAGTTTATCACACTCACTCATCTTTCTGTAGTTTATCACTCACTCATCTTTCTGTAGTTTATCACACTCACTCATCTTTCTGTAGTTTCACATCATCTTTCTGTAGTTTATCACACTCATCTTTCTGTAGTTTATCACAGTAACTTATCTTTCTATGATTTTTCACACTCACCCATCTTTCTGAAGTTTATCACACTCATCTTTCTGTAGTTGATCATATTCACACAATTTTCAGTAGTTTATCAAACTCATCTTTCTGTAGTTTACTATACTCACTCATCTTTCTGTAGTTTATCACACTCACTCATCTTTCTGTAGTTTATTACACTCACTCATCTTTCTGTATTTTATCATATTCACACAACTTTCAATAGTTTATCACACTCATCTTTCTGTAGTTTATCAAACTCTTTCATCTTTCTGTAGTTTATTCACACTTACTCATTTTTCTGTAGTTTATCACACTCACTCATCTTTCTGTAGTTTATCACACTCATTCATCTTTCTGTAAGTTATCACACTCAGCTTTCTGTAGTTTATCACAAACTCATCTTTCTGTAGTTTATTATACTCATTCATCTTTCTGTAGTTTATTATACTCACTCATCTTTCTGTAGTTTATCACACTCACTCATCTTTCTGTAGTTTATCAAACTCACTCATCTTTCTGTAGTTTATCTCAAACACTCATCTTTCTCAAGTTCACCACAATCATTAATCTTTCTGTAGTTTATCACACTCATTCATCTTTCTGTAGTTTATTCACACTTACTCATTTTTCTGTAGTTTATCACACTCATTAATCTTTCTGTAACTTATCACACTCATCTTTCTGTAATTTATCACACTCATTCATCTTTCTATAATTTATCACACTCATCTTTCTGTAGTTTATCACAGTAACTTATCTTTCTATGATTTTTCACACTCACCCATCTTTCTGAAGTTTATCACACTCATCTTTCTCTAGTTTATCACAATCATTCATCTTTGTGTTGTTTACCACACTCACTCAACTTTCTATAGTTTATTACACTCACTCATCTTTCTATAGTTTATTATCATCAGTTTATCACTTCATCTTTTTGTAGTTTATCACACACATCTTTCTGTCTTTCTGTAGTTTATCACTTTCACTCATCTTTCTGTAGTATATCACATTCACTCATCTTTCTGCAGTTCATCACACTCACTCATCTTTCTGTAGTTTACTACAGTCATTCATTTTTCTGTAGTTTAGCACACTCACTCATCTTTCTGTAGTATATCACATTCACTCATCTTTCTGTGCAGTTCATCACACTCACTCATCTTTCTGTAGTTTATCACATTCACACAACTTTCAATAGTTTATCACACTCATCTTTCAGTAGTTTATTACACTCATTCATCTTTCTGTAGTTTATCATATTCACACAACTTTCAGTAGTTTATCACACTCATCTTTCTGTAGTTTATCATATTCACTCATCTTTCTGTAGTAGTTTATCACACTCACATCTTTCTGTAGTTTATCACACTCACTCATCTTTATGTAGTTTATCAAAATCTCATATTTCTGTAGTTTATTATACTCACTCATCTTTCTGTAGTTTATCACACTCACATCTTTCTGTAGTTTATCACACTTCATAGTTTATCACAAGCACTCATCTTTCTGCAATTTATCGAACTAACTCATCTTTCTGTAGTTTATTATACTCACTCATCTTTCTGTAGTTTATCACAATCACTCATCTTTCTGCAATTGATCGAACTAACTCATCTTTCTGTAGTTTATCACACTCATTCATCTTTCTGTAGTTTATCACACTCATCTTTCTGTAGTTTATTACACTCACTCATCTTTCTGTAGTTTATCATATTCACACAACTTTCAGTAGTTTATCACACTCATCTTTCTGTAGTTTATTACACTCACTCATCTTTCTGTAGTTTATCATATTCACAGGTGTAATATTTCTATATTTTCGAGGCTGTACGTTCAGTATGTGTGGTGAGATATTTCTATATTTTCGAGGCTGTACGTTCAGTATGTGTGGGTGTAATATTTCTATATTTTCGAGGCTGTACGTTCAGTATGTGTGGGTGTAATATTTCTATAATTTGTAGGCTGTACGTTCAGTATATGTGGGTGTAATATTTCTATATTTTCGAGGCTGTACGTTCAGTATGTTCGGGTGTAATATTTCTATAGTTTCTAGGCTGTATGTTCAGTATATGTGGGTGTAATATTTCTATTTTCTAGGATGTACATTCAGTATGTGTTGTCAGATATTTCTATATTTTCTAGGCTGTACGTTCAGTATGTGTTGTGAGAAATTGCTATATTTTCTAGGCTGTACGTTCAGTATGTGTGGGTGTATATTTTGAGGCTGTACGTTCATATGTGTGGGTGTATATTTTATATTTTAGGCTGTACGTTCAGTATGTGTGGGTGTAATATTTCTATATTTTAGGCTGTACGTTCAGTATGTGTGGGTGTATATTTCTATATTTTCTAGGCTGTACGTTTGGTATGTGTGGTGTAATATTTCTATTTTCTAGGCTGTACGTTTAGTATGTTCGGGTGTGATATTTCTATATTTTCGAGACTGTACGTTCCGTATGTGTAGGTGTAATATTTCTATATTTTCAAGGCTGTACGTTCAGTATATGTGAGTGTAATATTTCTATATTTTCTAGACTGTACGTTTAGTATATGTGAGTGTAATATTTCTATATTTTCTAGGCTGTACGTTCAGTATGTGTGGGTGTAATATTTCTATATTTTCGAGGCTGTACGTTCAGTACGTTAGGGGGTAATATTTCTATATTTTCGAAGCTGTACGTTCAGTATGTGTGGGTGTAATATTTCTATATTTTCTAGGCTGTACGTTCAGTATGTGTGGGTGTAATATTTCTATATTTTCTAGGCTGTACGTTCAGTATGTGTGGGTGTAATATATTTTCTAGGCTGTACGTTCAGTATGTGAGGGTGTGATATTTCTATATTTTCGAGACTGTACGTTCAGTATGTGTGGGTGTTATATATTTTCTAGGCTGTACGTTCAGTATGTGTGGGTGTAGTATTTCTATATTTTCTAGGCTGTACGTTCATTATATGTGGGTGTGATATTTCTATATTTTTTAGACTGTCTGTTCAGTATATGTGGGTGTAATATTTCTATTTTCTAGGCTGTACGTTCAGTATGTGTGGGTGTAATATTTCTATATTTTCTAGGCTGTATGTTCAGTATTTGTGGGTGTAATATTTCTATATTTTCTAGGCTGTACGTTCAGTATATGTGGGTGTAATATATTTTCTAGGCTGTATGTTCAGTATTTGTGGGTGTGATATTTCTATATTTTCTAGGCTGTACGTTCAGTATATGTGGGTGTAATATAATATATTTTCTAGACTGTTCGTTCAGTATGTGTGGGTGTAATATTTCTATATTTTCTAGGCTGTACGTTCAGTATGTGTGGGTGTGATATTTCTATATTTTCTAGGCTGTACGTTCAGTATGTGTGGGTGTAATATATTTTCGAGACTGTACGTTCAGTATGTGTGGGTGTAATATTTCTATATTTTCGAGGCTGTACTTCCAGTATGTGTGGGTGTAATATATTTTCTAGGCTGTATGTTCAGTATATGTGGGTGTAATATTTCTATTTTCGAGGCTGTACGTTCAGTATGTGTGGGTGTAATATTTCTATATTTTCGAGGCTGTACATTTAGTACATGTGGGTTTAATATTTCTATTTTCTAGGCTGTACGTTCAGTATGTGTTGTGAGATATTTCTATATTTTCTAGGCTGTACGTTCAGTATATGTGGGTGTAATATTTCTATATTTTCGATGCTCTACATTTAGTATATTTGGGTGTAATATTTCTATTTTCTAGGCTGTACGTTCAGTATGTGTTGTGAGATATTTCTATAGTTTCTAGGATGTACGTTCAGTATGTGTGGGTGTAATATTTCTATATTTTCGAGACTGGACGTTCAGTATGTGTGGGTGTAATATATTTTCTAGGCTGTAAGTTCAGTATGTGTGGGTGTAATATTTCTATATTTTCTAGACTGTACGTTCAGTATGTGTGAGTGTAATATTTCTATATTTTCTAGGCTGTACGTTCAGTATGTGTCGAGGCTGTGTTCAGTATATGTGGGTCTATATTTTCTATAGGCTGTACGTTCAGTATGTGTGGGTGTGATATTTCTATCTAGGCTGTACGTTCAGTATATGTGGGTGTAATATATTTTCTAGGCTGTATGTTCAGTATTTGTGGGTGTGATATTTCTATATTTTCTAGGCTGTACGTTCAGTATATGTGGGTGTGATATTTCTATATTTTCTAGGCTGTACGTTCAGTATATGTGGGTCCTGATTCAGTATCAAACACACTGGGATTCAGTATCAACACACTGCTTTTTATTACACTCGTCCTCCTGTGGGATTTAGTATCAAACACTGCTATTTATTATACTCGTCCTCCTGTGGGATTCAGTATCAAACACACTGATGTTTATTACACTCTTCCTGTGGGATTCAGTATCAAACACAATGCTATTTATTACACTCGTCCTGTGAGATTCACTATCAAACACACTGCTGTTTATTACACTCATCCTCCTGTGGGATTGAACGTCAAACAGTGCTATTTATTAAACTCGTCCTCCTGTGGGATTCAGTATCAAACACATTGCTGTTTATTACACTCGTCCTCCTGTGGGATTCAGAAACAAACACTCCTATATATTACACTAGTCATCCTGTGGGATTCAGTATCAAAGACACTGCTATTAACTTCTCTCGTCCTCCTGTGGGATTCAGTATCAAACACACTGCTATTTATTACACTACACTCGTCCTCCTGTGGGATTCAGTATCAAACACAATACTATTTATTACACTCGTCCTCCTGTGGGATTCAGTATCAAACACACTGCTATTTATTACACTCGTCCTCCTGTGGGATTCAGTATCAAACACACTGCTATTTATTACACTCGGCCTCCTGTGAGATTCGGTATCAAACACACTGCTATTTATTACACTCGTCCTTTTCTGGGATTCAGTATCAAACACACTGTAATTTATTACACTCATCCTCCTGTGGGATTCAGTATCAAACACACTGCTATTCATTACACTCGTCCTCCTGTGGGATTCAGTATCAAACACACTGCTATTTATTACACTCGTCCTGTGGGATTCAGTATCAAACACACTGCTATTTATTACACTTGTCCTGTGGGATTCAGTATCAAACTCACTGCTATTTACTACACTCGTCCTCCTGTGGGATTCAGTATCAAACACACTGCTATTTATTACACTCATCCTCCTGTGGGATTCAGTATCAAACACACTGCTGTTTATTACACTCGTCCTCCTGTGGGATTCAGTATCAAACACACTGCTATTTATTACACTCGTCCTCCTGTGGGATTCAGTATCAAACACTGTTATTTATTACACTCATCCTCCTGTGGGATTCAGTATCAAACACTGCTATTTATTACACTCATTCTTCTGTGGGATTCAGTATCAAACACACTGCTATTTATTACACTCGTCCTCCTGTGGGATTCAGTATCAGACACTGATATTTATTACACTCGGCCTCCTGTGAGATTCGGTATCAAACACACTGCTATTTATTACACTCGTCCTTTTCTGGGATTCAGTATCAAACACACTGTTATTTATTACACTCATCCTCCTGTGAGATTTAGTATTAAACTCACTGCTATTGATTACACTCGTCCTCCTGTGGGATATCAAACACAGCTATTTATCTCGTCCTCCTGTGGGATTCAACACACTGCTATTTATTACACTCATCCTCCTGTGGGATTCAGTATCAAACACTGCTATTTATTACACTCGTCCTCCTGTGGGATTCAGTATCAAACACACTGCTATTTATTACACTCGTCCTCCTGTGGGATTCAGTATCAAACACTGCTATTTATTACACTCGTCCTCCTGTGGGATTCAGTATCAAACACTGCTATTTATTTATTACACAGTATCAAACACACTGCTATGTCCTCCTGTGGGATTCAGTATCAAACACACTGCTATTTATTACACTCATCCTCCTGTGGGATTCAGTATCAAACACTGCTGTTAATTACACTCATTCTTCTGTGGGATTCAGTATCAAACACTGCTATTTATTACACTCCTCCTGTGAGATTCAGTATCAAACACTGCTGTTTATTACATTCGTCCTCCTGTGGGATTCAGTATCAAACACACTGCTATTTATTACACTCGTCCTCCTGTGGGATTCAATATCAAACAGTTATTTATTACACTCATCCTCCTGTGGGATTCAGTATCAAACTCACTGCTATTTATTACACTCGTCCTCCTGTGTTATTCAGTATCAAACACACTGCTGTTTATTACACTCCTCCTCCTGTGGGATTCAGTATTAAACACACTACTATTTATTACACTCGTCCTGTGGGATTCAGTATCAAACACACTGCTATTTATTACACTCGTCCTCCTGTGGGATTCAGTATCAAACACACTGCTATTTATTATACTCGTCCTCCTCTAGGATTCAGTATCAGACACTGTTATTTATTACACTCATCCTCCTGTGCGATTCAGTATCAAACTCACTGCTATTTACTACACTCATCCTCCTGTGGGATTCAGTATCAAACACACTGCTATTTATTACACTCGTCCTCCTGTGAGATTCTGTATCAAACACACTATTTATTACACTCGTCCTGTGGGATTCAGTATCAAACACACTGCTATTTATTACACTCATCCTCCTGTGGGATTCAATATCAAACACTGTTATTTATTACACTCATCCTCCTGTGGGATTCAGTATCAAACACACTGCTATTTATTACACTCGTCCTCCTGTGGGATTCAGTATCAAACACACTGCTATTTATTACACTCGTCCTCCTGTGGGATTCAGTATCAAACACTGCTATTTATTACACTCGTCCTCCTGTGGGATTCAGTATCAAGCACTGCTATTTATTACACTCGTCCTCCTGTGGAATTCAGTATCAAACACACTGCTATTTATTACACTCGTCCTCCTGTGGGATTCAGTATCAAACACACTGCTATTTATTACACTCGTGCTCCTGTGGGATTCAGTATCAAACACAGCTGTTTATTACAGTCGTCCTCCTGTGGGATTCAGTATCAAACACTGCTATTTATTACACTCATCCTCCTGTGGGATTCAGTATCAAACACACTGCTATTTATTACACTCGTCCTGTGGGATTCAGTATCAAACACTGCTATTTATTACGCTCGTCCTGTGGTATTCAGTATCAAACACTGCTATTTATTACACTCGTGCTCCTGTGGGATTCAGTATCAAACACTGCTGTTTATTACACTCGTCCTCCTGTGTTATTCAGTATCAAACACACTGCTGTTTATTACACTCCTCCTCCTGTGGGATTCAGTATCAAACACAGCTGTTTATTACAGTCGTCCTCCTGTGGGATTCAGTATCAAACACTGCTATTTATTACACTCGTCCTGTGGGATTCAGTATCAAACACACTGCTGTTTATTACACTCATCCTCCTGTGGGATTCAGTATCAAACACACTGCTATTTATTACACTCGTCCTCCTGTGGGATTCAGTATCAAACACACTGCTATTTATTACACTCGTCCTCCTGTGGGATTCAGTATCAAACACACTGCTATTTATTATTACACTCGTCCTCCTGTGGGATTCAGTATCAAACACACTCCTGTGGGATTCAGTATCAAACACACTGCTATTTATTACACTCATCCTCCCGTGGGATTCAGTATCAAACACTGCTGTTAATTACACTCATTCTTCTGTGGGATTCAGTATCAAACACTGCTATTTATTACACTCGTCCTCCTGTGGGATTCAGTATCAAACACACTGCTATTTATTACACTCGTCCTGTGGGATTCAGTATCAAACACACAGCTATTTATTATACTCTTCCTCCTGTGGGATTCAGTATCAAACACACTGCTATTTATTACACTATTCCTGTTGTGGGATTCAGTATCAAACACACTGCTATTTATTACACTCGTCCTCCTGTGGGATTCAGTATCAAACACACTGCTATTTATTACACTCGTCCTCCTGTGGGATTCAGTATCAAACACACTGCTATTTATTACACTCGTCCTCCTGTGGGATTCAGTATCAAACACTGCTATTTATTACACTCGTCCTCCTGTGGGATTCAGTATCAAACACACTGCTATTTATTACACTCGTCCTCCTGTGGGATTCAGTATCAAACACACTGCTGTTTATTACACTCGTCCTCCTGTGGGATTCAGTGTCAAACACACTGCTATTCATTACACTCGTCCTGTGGGATTCAGTATCAAACACACTGCTATTTATTATACTCGTCCTCCTCTGGGATTCAGTATCAAACACACTGCTATTTATTATACTCGTCCTCCTCTAGGATTCAGTATCAAACACACTGCTATTTATTACACTCGTCCTCCTGTGGGATTCAGTATCAAACACACTGCTATTTATTACACTCGTCCTCCTGTGGGATTCAGTATCAAACACTGTTATTTATTACACTCATCCTCCTGTGGGATTCAGTATCAAACTCACTGCTATTTACTACACTCATCCTCCTGTGGGATTCAGTATCAAACACACTGCTATTTATTACACTCGTCCTCCTGTGGGATTCAGTATCAAACACTGCTATTTATTACACTCGTCCTCCTGTGGGATTCAGTATCAAACACACTGCTGTTTATTACACTCGTCCTCCTGTGGGATTCAGTATCAAACACTGCTGTTTATTACACTCGTCCTCCTGTGGGATTCAGTATTAAACTCACTGCTATTTATTACACTCGTCCTCCTGTGGGATTCAGTATCAGACACTGCTATTTATTACACTCGGCCTCCTGTGAGATTACGTATCAAACACACTGCTATTTATTACACTCGTCCTGTGGGATTCAGTATCAAACACTGCTATTTATTACACTCGTCCTGTAGGATTCAGTATCAAACACACAGCTATTTATTACACTCTTCCTTCTGTGGGATTCAGTATCAAACACACTGCAATTTATTATAGTCGTCCTGCTGTGGGATTCAGTATCAAACACTGCTATTTATTACACTCGTCCTCCTGTGGGATTCAGTATCAAACACACTGCTATTTATTACACTCATCCTCCTGTGGGATTCAGTATCAAACTCACTGCTATTTATTACACTCGTCCTCCTGTGTTATTCAGTATCAAACACACTGCTATTTACTACACTCGTCCTCCTGTGGGATTCAGTATCAAACACACTGCTATTTATTACACTCGTGCTCCTGTGGGTTTCAGTATCAAACACACTGCTAGTCATTGCACTCGTCCTCCTGTGGGATTCAGTATCAAACACACTGCTATTTATTACACTCGTCCTCCTGTGGGATTCAGTATCAAACACACTGCTATTTATTACACTCGTCCTCCTGTGGGATTCAGTATCAAACACACTGCTATTTATTACACTCGTCCTCCTGTGGGATTCAGTATCAAACACACTGCTATTTATTACACTCGTCCTCCTGTGGGATTCAGTATCAAACACACTGCTATTTATTACACTCGTCCTCCTGTGGGATTCAGTATCACACAGTATCAAACACTGCTATTTATTACACTCGTCCTCCTGTGGGATTCAGTATCAAACACTGCTATTTATTACGCTCGTCCTGTGGTATTCAGTATCAAACACTGCTATTTATTACACTCGTGCTCCTGTGGGATTCAGTATCAAACACAGCTGTTTATTACAGTCGTCCTCCTGTGGGATTCAGTATCAAACACTGCTATTTATTACACTCATCCTCCTGTGGGATTCAGTATCAAACACACTGCAATTTACTACTCTCGTCCTACTGTGGGATTCAGTATCAAACACACTGCTATTCATTACACTCGTCCTCCTGTGGGATTCAGTATCAAACACACAGCTATTTATTACACTCGTCCTCCTGTGGGATTCAGTATCAAACACTGCTATTTATTACACTCGTCCTGTGGGATTCAGTATCAAACACACTGCTGTTTATTACACTCATCCTGTGGCATTCAGTATCAAACACACTGCTATTTATTACACTCGTCCTCCTGTGGGATTCAGTATCAAACACACTGCAATTTATTATAGTCGTCCTGCTGTGGGATTCAGTATCAAACACTGTTATTTATTACACTCATCCTCCTGTGGGATTCAGTATCAAACACACTGCTATTTATTACACTCGTCCTCCTGTGGGATTCAGTATCAAACACACTGCTATTTATTACACTCGTGCTCCTGTGGGATTCAGTATCAAACACAGCTGTTTATTACACTCGTCCTCCTGTGGGATTCAGTATCAAACACTGCTATTTATTACGCTCGTCCTGTGGTATTCAGTATCAAACACTGCTATTTATTACACTTGTCCTCCTGTGGGATTCAGTATCAAACACACAGCTATTTATTACACTCGTCCTGTGGGATTCAGTATCAAACACTGCTATTTATTACACTCGTCCTCCTGTGGGATTCAGTATCAAACACACTGCTATTTATTACACTCGTCCTCCTGTGGGATTCAGTATCAAACACTGCTATTTATTACACTCGGCCTCCTGTGAGATTCGGTATCAAACACACTGCTATTTATTACACTCGTCCTTTTTTGGGATTCAGTATCAAACACACTGTTATTTATTACACTCGTCCTCCTGTGGGATTCAGTATTAAACTCACTGCTATTTATTACACTCGTCTTCCTGTGGGATTCAGTATCAGACACTGCTATTTATTACACTCGTCCTCCTGTGGGATTCAGTATCAAACACACTGCTGTTTATTACACTCGTCTTCCTGTGGGATTCAGTATCAAACACACTGCTATTTATCAACACACTGCTATTCATTACACTCGTCCTCCTGTGGGATTCAGTATCAAACACACTGCTATTTATTACACTCGTCCTCCTGTGGGATTCAGTATCAAACACACTGCTATTTATTACACTCCTCCTCCTGTGGGATTCAGTATCAAACACACTGCTATTTATTACACTCGTCCTCCTGTGGGATTCAGTATCAAACACACTGCTATTTATTACACTCGTCCTCCTGTGGGATTCAGTATCAAACACACTGCTATTTATTACACTCGTCCTCCTGTGGGATTCAGTATCAAACACACTGCTATTTATTACACTCGCTATTTATTACACTCCTCCTGTGAGATTCAGTATCAAACACTGCTGTTTATTACATTCGTCCTCCTGTGGGATTCAGTATCAAACACACTGCTATTTATTACACTCGTGCTCCTGTGGGATTCAGTATCAAACACTGCTATTTATTGCACTCGTCCTATGTGATTCAGTATCAAACACACTGCTATTTATTGCACTCGTCCTATGTGATTCAGTATCAAACACACTGCTATTTATTAAACTCGTCCTCCTGTGGGATTCAGTATCAAACACACTGCTATTTATTACACTCGTCCTCCTGTGGGATTCAGTATCAAACACACTGCTATTTATTACACTCGTCCTCCTGTGGGATTCAATATCAAACACTGTTATTTATTACACTCATCCTCCTGTGGGATTCAGTATCAAACTCCTGTGTTATTCAGTATCAAACACACTGCTATTCATTACACTCGTCCTCCTGTGGGATTCAGTATCAAACACTGCTATTTATTACACTTGCCCTCCTGTGGGATTCAGTATCAAACACACAGCTATTTATTACACTTGTCCTGTGAGATCAGTATCACACACTGCTGTTTATTACACTTGGCCTCCTGTGGGATTCAGTATCAAACACTGCTGTTAATTACACTCTATTTATTACACTCGTCCTGTGGGATTCAGTATCAAACACACTGCTGTTTATTACACTCGTCCTCCTGTGGGATTCAGTATCAAACACACTGCTGTTTATTACACTCGTCCTCCTGTGGGATTCAGTATCAAACACACAGCTATTTATTACACTCGTCCTGTGGGATTCAGTATCAAACACACTGTGGGATTCAGTATCAAACACACTGCTATTCATTACACTCGTCCTCCTGTGGGTTTCAGTATCAAACACACTGCTATTTATTACATCCTCCTGTGGGATTCAGTATCAATCACTGCTATTTATTACACTCATCCTCCTGTGGGATTCAGTATCAAACACACTGCTATTTATTACACTCGTCCTGTGGGATTCAGTATCAAACACTGCTATTTATTACACTCGTGCTCCTGTGGGATTCAGTATCAAACACACTGCTATTTATTACACTCGTCCTCCTGTGGGATTCAGTATCAAACACTGCTATTTATTACACTCATCCTCCTGTGGGATTCAGTATCAAACACTGCTATTTATTACACTCATCCTCCTGTGGGATTCAGTATCAAACACTGCTATTTATTACACTCATCCTCCTGTGGGATTCAGTATCAAACACTGCTATTTATTACACTCGTCCTCCTGTGGGATTCAGTATCAAACACACTGCTATTTATTACACTCATCCTCCTGTGGGATTCAGTATCAAACACACTGCTATTTATTATACTCTTCCTCCTGTGGGATTCAGTATCAAACACACTGCTATTTATTACACTCGTCCTCCTGTGGGATTCAGTATCAAACACTGCTATTTATTACACTCATCCTCCTGTGGGATTCAGTATCAAACACTGCTATTTATTACACTCGTCCTCCTGTGGGATTCAGTATCAAACACACTGCTATTTATTACACTCGTCCTCCTGTGGGATTCAGTATCAAACACACTGCTATTTATTACACTCGTCCTGCTGTGGGATTCAGTATCAAACACACTGCTATTTATTACACTCGTCCTCCTGTGGGATTCAGTATCAAACACACTGCTATTTATTACACTCATCCTCCTGTGGGATTCAGTATCAAACACACTGCTATTTATTACACTCGTCCTCCTGTGGGATTCAGTATCAAACACACTGCTATTTATTACACTCATCCTCCTGTGGGATTCAGTATCAAACACACTGCTATTTATTACACTCGTATCCTCCTGTGGGATTCAGTATCAAACACACTGCTGTTTATTACACTCGTCTTCCTGTGGGATTCAGTATCAAACACACTGCAATTTATTACACTCGTCCTGTGGGATTCAGTATCAAACACACTGCAATTTATTACACTCATCCTCCTGTGGGATTCAGTATCAAACACACTGCTATTAATTACACTATTCCTGTTGTGGGATTCAGTATCAAACACACTGCTATTTATTACACTTGTCCTTCTGTGGGATTCAGTATCAAACACTGCTGTTTATTACACTCATCCTCCTGTGGGATTCAGTATCAAACACACTGCTATTTACTACTCTCGTCCTCCTGTGGGATTCAGTATCAAACACACTGCTATTCATTACACTCGTCCTCCTGTGGGATTCAGTATCAAACACACTGCTATTTATTACACTCATCCTCCTGTGGGATTCAGTATCAAACACACTGCTATTTATTACACTCGTCCTCCTGTGGGATTCAGTATCAAACACACTGCTATTTATTACACTCGTCCTGTGGTATTCAGTATCAAACACTGCTATTTATTACACTCGTCCTGTGGGATTCAGTATCAAACACTGCTGTTTATTACACTCGTCCTCCTGTGGGATTCAGTATCAAACACACTGCTATTTATTACACTCATCCTCCTGTGGGATTCAGTATCAGACTCACTGCTATTTACTACACTCATCCTCCTGTGGGATTCAGTATCAAACACACTGCTATTTACTACTCTCGTCCTCCTGTGGGATTCAGTATCAAACACTGCTATTTATTACACTCATCCTCCTGTGGGATTCAGTATCAAACACACTGCTATTTACTACACTCATCCTCCTCTGGGATTCAGTATCAAACACACTGCTATTTATTACACTCGTCCTCCTGTGGGATTCAGTATCAAACACACTGCTATTTATTACACTATTCCTGTTGTGGGATTCAGTATCAAACACACTGCTATTTATTACACTCGTCCTCCTGTGGGATTCAGTATCAAACACACTGCTATTTCTTACACTAATCCTCCTGTGGGATTCAGTATCAAACACACTGCTATTTATTATACTCTTCCTCCTGTGGGATTCAGTATCAAACACACTGCTATTTATTACACTCGTCCTCCTGTGGGATTCAGTATCAAACACACTGCTATTTATTACACTCGTCCTCCTGTGGGATTCAGTATCAAACACACTGCTATTTATTACACTCGTCCTCCTGTGGGATTCAGTATCAAACACACTGCTATTTATTACACTCGTCCTCCTGTGGGATTCAGTATCAAACACACTGCTATTTATTACACTCGTCCTCCTGTGGGATTCAGTATCAAACACACTGCTATTTATTACACTTCATCCTCCTGTGGGATTCAGTATCAAACACACTGCTATTTATCAAACACACATTTATTACGTCCTCCTCTGGGATTCAGTATCAAACACACTGCTATTTATTAGACTTGTCCTCCTGTGGGATTCAGTATCAAACACACTGCTATTTATTACACTCGTCCTATGTGATTCAGTATCAAACACACTGCTATTTATTACACTCGTCCTATGGAATTCAGTATCAAACACATTGCTATTTATTACACTCATCCTCCCGTGGGATTCAGTATCAAACACTGCTATTTATTACACTCGTCCTCCTGTGGGATTCAGTATCAAGCACACTGCTATTTCTTACACTAATCCTCCTGTGGGATTCAGTATCAAACACACTGCTATTTATTACACTATTCCTGTTGTGGGATTCAGTATCAAACACACTGCTATTTATTACACTCGTCCTTCTGTGGGATTCAGTATCAAACATACTGCTGTTTATTACACTCGTCCTCCTGTGGGATTCAGTATCAAACACACTGCTATTTATTACACTCGTCCTTCTGTGGGATTCAGTATCAAACATACTGCTGTTTATTACACTCGTCCTCCTGTGGGATTCAGTATCAAACACACTGCTATTTATTACACTCATCCTGTTGTGGGATTCAGTATCAAACACACTGCTATTTATTACACTCGTCCTTATGTGGGATTCAGTATCAAACACACTGCTGTTTATTACACTCGTCCTCCTGTGGGATTCAGTATCAAACACACTGCTATTTATTACACTCGTCCTCCTGTGGGATTCAATATCAAACAGTTATTTATTACACTCATCCTCCTGTGGGATTCAGTATCAAACACACTGCTATTTATTACACTCGTCCTGTGGGATTCAGTATCAAACACACAGCTATTTATTATACTCTTCCTCCTGTGGGATTCAGTATCAAACACACTGCTATTTATTACACTCGTCCTCCTGTGGGATTCAGTATCAAACACTGCTATTTATTACACTCGTCCTCCTGTGGGATTCAGTATCAAACTCACTGCTATTTACTACACTAATCCTCATGTGGGATTCAGTATCAAACACACTGCTATTTATTACATTCGTCCTCCTGTTGGATTCAGTATCAAACACACTGCTATTTATTACACTGCTGGGATTCAGTATCAACACACTGCTATTTATTACACTCGTCCTCCTGTGGGATTCAGTATCAAACACACTGCTATTTATTACACTCGTCCTTTTCTGGGATTCAGTATCAAACACACTGTTATTTATTACACTCATCCTCCTGTGGGATTCAGTATCAAACACACTGCTATTTACTACACTCGTCCTCCTGTGGGATTCAGTATCAAACACACTGCTATTTATTACACTCGTCCTCCTGTGGGATTCAGTATCAAACACACTGCTATTTATTACACTCGTCCTCCTGTAGGATTCAATATCAAACAGTTATTTATTACACTCATCCTCCTGTGGGATTCAGTATCAAACACACTGCTATTTATTACACTCGTCCTCCTGTGGGATTCAGTATCACACACTGCTATTGAGTACACTCGTCCTCCTGTGGGATTCAGTATCAAACACACTGTTTATTACACTCATCCTCCTGTGGGATTCAGTATCAAACACACTGCTATTTATTACACTCATCCTCCTGTGGGATTCAGTATCAAGAACACTGCTATTTACTACACTCATCATCCTGTGGGATTCAGTATCAAAGACACTGCTATTTACTTCTCTCGTCCTCCTGTGGGATTCAGTATCAAACACTGCTATTTTTTACACTCATGCTCCTGTGGGATTCAGTATCAAAAACTGCTATTTATTACACTCATCCTCCTGTGGGATTCAGTATTAAACTCACTGCTATTTATTACACTCGTCCTGTGGGGTTCAGCATCAAACACTGCTATTACACTCGTCCTCCTGTGGGATTATATACACTGCTATTTATTACACTCGTCCTCCTGTGGGATTCAGTATCAAACACTGCTATTTATTACACTCGTCCTCCTGTGGGATTCAGTATCAAACACTGCTATTTATTACACTCGTCCTCCTGTGGGATTCAGTATCAAACACTGCTATTTATTACACTCGTCCTGTGGGATTCAGTATCAAACACTGCTATTTATTACACTCGTCCTCCTGTGGGATTCAGTATCAAACACTGCTATTTATTACACTCGTCCTGTGGGATTCAGTATCAAACACTGCTATTTATTACACTCGTCCTCCTGTGGGATTCAGTATCAAACACTGCTATTTATTACGCTCCTCCTGTGGTATTCAGTATCAAACACACTGCTATTCATTACACTCGTCCTCCTGTGGGTTTCAGTATCAAACACACTGCTATTTATTACACACGTCCTCCTTTGAGATTCAGTATCAAAAACTGTTATATATTACACTCATCCTCCTGTGGGATTCAGTATCAAAATCACTGCTATTTACTACACTCATCCTCCTCTGGGATTCAGTATCAAACACTGCTATTTACTACACTCCTGTGGGATTCAGTATCAAACACTCTATTTATTCCTGTGGGATTCAGTATCAAACACACTGCTATTTATTACACTCGTCCTCCTGTGTGATTCAGTATCAAACACACTGCTATTTATTACACTCGTCCTCCTGTGGGATTCAGTATCAAACACACTGTTTATTACACTCATCCTCCTGTGGGATTCAGTATCAAACACACTGCTATTTATTACACTCGTCCTCCTGTGGGATTCAGTATCAAACACACTGCTATTTATTACACTCATCCTCCTGTAGGATTCAGTATCAAACACACTGCTGTTTATTACACTCCTCCTCCTGTGGGATTCAGTATTAAACACACTACTATTTATTACACTCGTCCTCCTGTGGGATTCAGTATCAAACACACTGCTATTTATTACACTCATCCTCCTGTGGGATTCAATATCAAACACTGTTATTTATTACACTCATCCTCCTGTGGGATTCAGTATCAAACACACTGCTATTTACTACACTCGTCCTCCTGTGGGATTCAGTATCAAACACACACTCGTCCTCCTGTGGGATTCAGTATCAAAATCACTGCTATTTACTACACTCATCCTCCTCTGGGATTCAGTATCAAACACTGCTATTTACTACACTAATCCTCCTGTGGGATTCAGTATCAAACACACTGCTATTTATTACACTCGTCCTCCTGTGGGTTAATCAAACACACTCATTCTTCTGTGGGATTCAGTATCAAACACTGCTATTTATTACACTCGTCCTCCAGTGAGATTGAGTATCAAACGCAGCTATTTATTACACTCGTCCTCCTGTGGGATTCAGTATCAAACACTGCTATTTATTACACTCGTCCTCCTGTGGGATTCAGTATCAAACACACTGCTATTTATTACACTCGTCCTGTGGTATTCAGTATCAAACACACAGCTATTTATTACACTCTTCCTCCTGTGGGATTCAGTATCAAACACACTGCTATTTATTACACTATTCCTGTTGTGGGATTCAGTATCAAACACACTGCTATTTATTACACTCGTCCTCCTGTGGGATTCAGTATCAAACACTGCTATTTATTACACTCATCCTCCTGTGGGATTCAGTATCAAACACTGCTATTTATTACACTTACCCGTCATGATATACCTGTCACAATCAAGTGATACCCGTCAAGTGATACTGTCATAATATCCTGTCAACATCAAGTGATACCCTGTCATGCTATTCCGTGTCATCATCAAGTGATACCCGTCATGATATACCCTGTCACCATCAAGTGATACCCGTCATGATATACCCTGTAACCATCAAGTGATACCCGTCATGATATACCCTGTCACCATCAAGTGATACCCGTCATGATATACCCTGTCACCATCAAGTGATACCCGTCATGATACCACCTGTCATCATGAAGTGATACTCGTCATGGTATACCCTGTGAACATTAAGTGACACTCGTCCTGATATACCCTTTCACCATCAAGTGATACCCGTCGTGATATAACCTATCACAATCAATTGATACCTAACATGATATACCCTGTCACCATCAAGTGATACCTGTCATGATATATCCTGTCACCATCAAGTGATACCCGTCATGATATACCCTGTCACCATCCAGTGATACCTGTCATGTTATATCCTGTCACCATCAAGTGATACCTGACATGATATACCCTATCACCATCAAGTGATACCCGTCATGATATACCCTGTCACCATCAAGTGATACCCGTCATGATATACCCTGTCACTATCAGGTGATACCCGTCATGATATACCCTGTCACCATTAAGTGATAATCGTCATGATATACTTGTCATGATATACCCTGTCACCATCAAATGATACCCATCATGATATACCTTATCACCATGATACCGTCATGATATAGTGATACCCGTTATGATATACCCTGTCACTATCAAATGATACCCGTCATGATATACCATGTCACCCTCAGGTGATACCCGTAATGATACATCCTGTCACCATTAAGTGATACTCTTCATGATATACTCTGTCACCATTAAGTGATACCCGTAATGATATACCCTGTCACCATCAAGTGATACCCGTCATGATATACCCTGTCACTATCAAGTGATATCCGTCATGATATACCCTGTCACCATCAAGTGATACCCGTCATGATATACCCTGTCAACATCAAGTGATACCCGTCATGATATACCCTGTCACCATCACGAGATACCCGTCATGATATACCCTGTTACCATCAAGTGATATCTGCCATGATAAACCCTGTCACCATCAAATGATACCCGTCAAGATATACCCTGTCACCATCAAGTGATACTCGTCATGATATACCCTGTCACCATCAAGTGATACCCGTCATGATATACCCTGTCACCATCAAGTGATACCCGTCATGATATACCCAGTCACCATCAAGTGATACCCGTCATGATATATCCTGTCACCATCAAGTGATACCCGTCATGATATATCCTGTCACCATCAAGTGATACCCGTCATGATATACCGTGTCACCCTCAAGTGATACCCGTAATGATATATCCTGTCACCATCAAGTGATACCCGTCATGATATACCCTGTCACCATCAAGTGATACCCGTCATGATATATCCTGTCACCATCACGAGATACCTGTCATAATATACCCTTTCACCATCAAGTGATACTCGTCATGATATACCCGTCATGATATACCCTGTCAACATCAAGTGATCCTCGTCATAATATACCCTGTCACCATCACGTGATACCCGTCATGATATACCCTGTCACCATCAAGTGATACCCGTCATGATATATCCTGTCACCATCAAGTGATCCCTGACATGATATACCCTGTCACCATCAAATGATACCCTTCATGATATACCCTATCACCATCAAGTGATACCCGTCATGATATAACCTATCACAGTTAAATGATATCCGTCATGATATACCCAGTCACCATCAAGTGATACCCGTCATGATATAACCTGTCACCATCAAATGATACCCGTCATGATATACCCTGTCACAATCAAGTGATATTCGTCATAATATACCCTATCACCATCAAGTGATACCCGTCATGATATACCCTGTCACCATCAAGTGATACCTGTCATGATATACCCTGTCACCATCAAGTGATACCCGTCATGATATACCCAGTCACCATCAAGTCATACTCGTCATAATATACCCGGTCACCATCAAGTGATACCCGTGATGATATACCCTGTCACCATCAAGTGATACTCGTCATGATATACCCTGTCACCATCAAGTGATACCCGTCATGATATACACAGTCACCATCAAGTGATACCCGTCATGATATAACCTGTCACAATCAAGTAATAATCGTCATGAAATACCCTGTCACAATCAAGTCATACTCGTTATAATATACCCTATCACCATCAAGTGATACCCGTCATGATATACCCAGTCACCATCAAGTGATACCCGTCATGATATAACCTGTCACCATCAAGTGATACCCGTCATGATATACCCTGTCACCATCAAGTGATACTCGTCAGAATATACCCTGTCACCATCAAGTGATACCCGTCATGATATACCCTATCACAATCAATTGATACCTGACATGATATACCCTGTCACCATCAAGTGATTCCCGTCATGATATACCCTGTCATCATCAAGTGTTACCTCTCATGTTATACCCTGTCACCATCAAGTGATACCCGTGATGATATACCCTGTCACCATAACTATCAGGTGATACCCGTCGTGATATACCCTGTCACAATCAAGTGATACTCGTCATCATATACCCTATCACCATCAAGTGATACCCGTCATGATATACCCTGTCACCATCAAGTGATACCCGTCATGATATAACCTGTCACAATCAAGTGATACTCGTCATGATATACCCTGTCACAATAAATTGATACCTGATATCTGTCATGTTATACGCTATCACAATCAAGTGATACCCTTCATGATATACCCTGTCACCATCAAGTGATACCCGTCATGATATACCCTGTCACCATCAAGTGATACCCGTCATGATATATCCTGTCACCATCAAGTGATACCCGTCATGATATACCCTGTCACCATCAAGTGATACCCGTCATGATATACCCTGTCACCATCAAGTGATACCCGTCATGATATATCCTGTCACTATTAAGTGATACCCGTTATGATATACCCTGTCAACATCAAGTGATACCCGTCATGATATATCCTGTCACCATCAAGTGATACTCGTCATGATATATCCTGTCACCATCAAGTGATACCCGTCATGATATACCCTGTCACCATCAAGTGATACCCGTCATGATATACCCTGTCACCATCAAGTGATACTCGTCATGATATATCCTGTCACCATCACGAGATACCTGTCATAATATACCCTGTCACCATCATGTGATACCCGTAATGATATATCCTGTCACCATCAAGTGATACCCGTCATGATATACCGTGTCACTATCAAGTAAGACCCGTCATGATATACCATGTCACCTTCAAGTGATACCCTTCATGATATACTCTGTCTCCATCAAGTGATATCTGTCATAATATACCCTATCACCATCAAGTGATACCCGTCATGATATACCCTGTCACCATCAAGTGATACCCGTGATGAAATATCGAGTCACTCTCAAGTGATACCCGTCATGATATACCCTGTCACCATCAAGTGATACTCGTCATGATATACCCGTCATGATATACCCTGTCACCATTAAGTGATACTGGTCATGATATACCCTGTCACCATCAAGTGATACCCGTCATGATATACTCTGTCACTATCAGGTGATACCCGTCATGATATACCCTGTCACCATCAAGTGATACCCCTCATGATATACCCTGTCACCATCAAGTGATACCCGTCAGGATATACCCTGTCAACATCAAGTGATCCTCGTCATAATATACCCTGTCACCATCAAGTGATACCCGTCATGATGTACCCTGTCACCATCAAGTGATACCCGTCATAATATACCCTGTCACCATCAAGTGATACCCGTCATGATATAACCTGTCACAATCAAGTGATACCCGTGATGAAATATCGTGTCACTCTCAAGTGATACCCATCATGATATATCCAATCAAAATCAATTGATACCTGACATGATATTACCTCTCACCATCAAGTGATACCCGTCATGATATACCCTGTCACCATCAAGTGATACTCGTCATGATATACCCTGTGACCATCAAGTGATACCTGTTATGATATATCCCTGTTACCATCACTATCAGGTGATACCCGTCATGATATACCCTGTCACCATAAAGTGATACTCGTCATGATATACCCTGTCACCATCAAGTCATACTCGTCATGATATACCCCGTCACCATCAAGTGATACCTGTCATGATATACCCTGCCACCATCAAGTGATAACCGTCATGATATACCCTGTCACCATCAAGTGATACCTGTCATGATATACCCTGTCACCATCAAGTGATACTCGTCATGATATACCCTGTCACCATCAAGTGATACCTGTCATGATATACCCTGTCACCATCAAGTGATACCTGTCATGATATACCCTGTCACCATCAAGTGATACCCGTCATGATATACCCTGTCACCATCAAGTGATACCCGTCATGATATACCCTGTCACCATCAAGTGATACCCGTCATGATATACCCTGTCACTATTAAGTGATACCCGTAATGATATATCCTGTCACCATCAAGTGATACCCGTCATGATATACCCTGTCACCATCAAGTGATACCCGTCATGATATACCCTGTCACCATCAAGTGATACCCGTCATGATATACCCTGTCACCATCAAGTGATACCCGTCATGATATAACCTGTCACCATCAAGTGATACCCGTGATGTCACCATCAAGTGATACCCGTCATGATATACCCTGTCACCATCAAGTGATACCCGTCATGATATATCCTATCACAATCAATTGATACCTGACATGATATACCCTGTCACCATCAAGTGATACCTGTCATGTTATATCCTGTCACCATCAAGTGATACCCGTCATGATATACCCTGTCACCATCAAGTGATACCCGTCATGATATACCCTGTCACCATCAAGTGATACCCGTCATGATATACCCTGTCACCATCAAGTGACACTCGTCATGGTACACCAAGTCACCATCAAGTGATACCTGTCATGATATACCCTGTCACCATCAATTCTTACCCGTCATGAAATACCCTGTCACCATCATTTGAGACCCGTAATGATATATTCTCTCACCATCAAGTGATACCCGTCATGATATATCCAATCAAAATCAATTGATACCTGACATGATATACCCTCTCACCATCAAGTGATACCCGTCATGATATAACCTATCACCATCAAGTGATACCCGTCATGATATACCCTGTCACCATCAAGTGATACCCGTCATGATATACCCTGTAACCATTACTACCAGGTGATACCCGTCGTGATATACCCTCTCACCATGAAGTGATACCCGTCATGATATATCCTATCACAATAAATTGATACCTGACATGATATACCCTGTCACCATCAAGTGATACCCGTCATGATATATCCTGTCACCATCAAGTGATACTCGTCATGGTATACCCTGTCACCATCAAGTGATAGCCCTCATGATATACCGTGTCACCCTCAAGTGATACCCGTGATGATATATCCTGTCACCATCAAGTGATACCCGTCATGATATACCCTGTCACTATCAAATGATACCCGTCATGATATACCATGTCACCCTCAGGTGATACCCGTAATGATACATCACCATCAAGTGATCATGATATACCCTGTCACCATCAAGTGATACCCGTCATCATATACCCTGTCAACATCAAGTGATACCCCTCATGATATACCCTGTCACCATCAAGTGATACCCGTCATGATATATACTGTAACCATCAAGTGATACTCGTCATGGTATACCCTGTCACCATCAAGTGATAGCCCTCATGATATACCCTATCACAATATACCATGTCACCATTAAGTGATACTCGTCATGATATACCCTGTCACCATCAAGTGATACCCGTCATGATATACCCTGTCACCATCAAGTGATACCCGTCATGATATACCCTGTCACCATCAAGTGATACCCGTCATGATATACCCTGTCACCATCAAGTGACCCTGTCATGTTATATCCTGTCACCATCAAGTGATACCTGAAATGATATACCCTGTCACAATCAAGTGATACTCGGCATGATAAACCCTGTCACCATCAAGTGATACCCGTCATCATATACCCTATCACCTTCACGTGATACCCGTGATTATATACCGTGTCACAATCAAGTGATACCCGTGATGAAATATCGTGTCACTCTCAAGTGATACCCGTCATGATATATCCTGTCACCATCAAGTGATACCCGTCATGTAATACCGTGTCACCATCAATTGATACCCGTCATGATATATCACGATCAATTGATACCTGACATGATATACCCTGTCACCATCAAGTGATACCCGTCTGATACCTGTCATATTATGATATACCCTATCACCATCAAGTGATACTCGTGATGAAATATCGTGTCACTCTCAAGTGATACCCGTCATGATATACCCTGTCACCATCAAGTGATACCCGTCATGTTATATCCTGTCACCATCAAGTGATACCCGTCATGATATACCCTGTCACCATCAAGTGATACCCGTCATGATATACCCTGTCACCATCAAGTGATACCCGTCATGATATAACCTGTCACAATCAAGTGATACTCGTCATGATATACCCTGTCACAATCAAGTGATACTCGTCATAATATACCCTGTCACCATCAAGTGATACCCGTCATGATATACCCTGTCACCATCAAGTGATACCCGTCATGATATATCCAATCACAATCAATTGATACCTGTCATGTTATATCCTATCACCATCAAGTGATACCTGACATGATATACCCTGTCACCATCAAGTGATACCCGTCATGATATACCCTGTCACCATCAAGTGATACCCGTCATGATATACACAGTCACCATCAAGTGATACCCGTCATGATATACCCTGTCACCATCAAGTGATACCTGTCATGTCATACGCTATCACAAACAAGTGATACCCGTCATGATATAACCTGTCAGAATCAAGTGATACCCGTCATCATATACCCATTCACCATCACTATCAGGTGATACCCGTCGTGATATACCCTGTCACAATCAAGTGATACTCGTCATGATATACCCTGTCACCATCAAGTGATACCCGTCATGATATACCCTGTCACCATCAAGTGATACCCGTCATGATATACCCTGTCACCGTCAAGTGATACTTGCCATGATATACGCTATCACCATCAAGTGATACCCGTCCTGATATACCCTGTCACCATCAAGTGATACCCATCATAATATAACCTATCACAATCAAGTGATACTCGTCATGATATCCCTTGTCACCGTCATGATATACCCTGTCACCATCAAGTGATACCCGTCATGATATAACCTATCACAGTCAAGTGATACTCGTCATGATATTCTCTTTCACAGTCAAGTGATAGTCGTCAGAATATACCCTGTCACCATCAAGTGATACCCGTCATGATATACCCTGTCACTATCAAGTGATACCCGTAATGATATATCCTGTCATCATCAAGTGATACCCGTCATGATATACCATGTCTCATTCAAGTGGTACCCGTAATGATATATCCTGTCACCATCAAGTGATACCCGTCATGATATACCGTGTCACCCTCAAGTGATACCCGTCATGATATACCCTGTCAACATCAAGTGATATATATACCCTATCACCATCAAGTGATAGCCCTCATGATATACCCTGTCACCATCAAGTGATACCCGTCATGATGTACCCTGTCACCATCAAGTGATACCCGTCATGATATACCCTGTCACTATCAGGTGATACCCGTCATGATATACCCTGTCACCATCAAGTGATACCTGTCATGTTATACCGTGTCACCATCAACCCGTCATGATATACCCTGTCACCATCAAGTGATACCTGTCATGTTATATCCTGTCACCATCAAGTGATACCCGTCATGATATACCCAGTCACCATCAAGTGATACCCGTCATGATATAACCTGTCACAATCAAGTGATACTCGTCCTAATGATATAACCTGTCACTATGAAGTGATACCGGTTATAATGTCCTCTGTCAACATCAAGTGATACCCGTCATGATATAATCTGTCATCATCAAGTGATACCCGTCATGATATACCCTGTCACCATTAAGTGATAGCCGTTATGATCAATCCGGTAACCATCAAGTGATACCCGTCATGATATACCCTGTCACCATCAAGTGATACCCGTCATGATATACCCTGTCACCATCAAGTGATACCCGTCATGATATAACCTGTCACAATCAAGTGATACTCGTCATGATATACCCTGTCACCATCAAGTGATACCCGTCATGATATACCCTGTCACCATCAAGTGATACCCGTCATGATATAACCTATCACAGTCAAGTGATACTCGTCATGATATCCTCTTTCACATTCAAGTGATACTCGTCAGAATATACCCTGTCACCATCAAGTGATACCTGTCATGTTATACCCTGTCACCATCAAGTGATACCCGTCATGATATACCCTATCACCATCAAGTGATACCCGTCATGATATACCCTGTCACCATCAAGTGATACCCGTCATGATATACCCTATCACAATCAATTGATACCCGTCATGTTATACACAGTCACCATCAAGTGATACCCGTCATATCACAATCAATATACGTCATGATATCACATCAAGTGATCCGCGTCATGATATACCCACTCACCATCAATTGATACCTGGGATGATATACCCTGTCACCATCAAGTGATACCCGTTATGATATACCCTGTCAACATCAAGTGATACCCGTCATGATATACCCTGTCACCATTAAGTGATACCCGTCATGATATACCCTGTCACCATCAATTGATACCCGTCATGATATTCCCTGTCACCATCAAGTGATACCCGTCATGATATAACCTGTCAGAATCAAGTGATACACGTCATGATATACCATGTCACCATCAAGTGATACCTGTCATGATATACCCTGCCACCATCAAGTGATAACCGTCATGATATACCCTATACATCCTGTCACCTGTCATCAAGTGATACCCGTCATGATATACCCTGTCACCATCAAGTGATACCGTCATGATATACCCTGTCACCATCAAGTGATACCCGTCATGATATACCCTGTCACCATCAAGTGATACCCGTCATGATATACCCTGTCACCATCAAGTGATACCCGTCATGATATACCCTGTCACCATCAAGTGATACCCGTCATGATATACCCTGTCACCATCAAGTGATACCCGTCATGATATACCCTGTCACCATCAAGTGATATACCCTGTCACCATCAAGTGATACCTGTCATGTTATACCCTGTCACCATCAAGTGATACCCGTCATGATATACCCTATCACAATCAATTGATACCTGACATGATATACCCTGTCACCATCCAGTGATACCTGTCATGTTATATCCTGTCACCATCAAGTGATACCTGACATGATATACCCTTTCAACATCAAGTGATACTCATCATGATATAACCTGTCACCATCAAATGATACCCGTCATGATATACCCTGTCACCATCAAGTGATACCCGTCATGATATACCCTGTCACCATCAAGTGATACCCGTGATGATATACCCTGTCACCATCAAGTGATACCCGTCGTGATAAACCCTGTCACCATCAAGTGATACCCGTCATGATACCACCTGTCATCATGAAGTGATACTCGTCATGGTATACCCTGTGAACATTAAGTGACACTCGTCCTGATATACCCTTTCACCATCAAGTGATACCCGTCATGATATACCCAGTCACCATCAAGTGATACCCGTCATGATATAACCTGTCACCATCAAGTGATACCCGTCATGATATACCCTGTCACCATCAAATGATACCCGACATTATATAACCTGTCACCATCAAGTGATACCTGACATGATATACCCTATCACCATCAAGTGATACCCGTCATGATATACCCTGTCACCATCAAGTGATACCCGTCATGATATATCCTGTCACCATCAAGTGATACCCGTCATGATATACCCTGTCACCATCAAGTGATACCCGTCATGATATATCCTGTCACCATCAAGTGATACCTGACATGATATACCCTGTCACCATCAAGTGATACCCGTCATAATATACCATGTCTCCCTCAAAAGATTCCCGTAATGATATATCCTGTCACCATTGTGATACCCGTCATGATATACCGTGTCACCATCAAGTGATACCCGTCATGATATAAACTGTAACCATCAAATGATTCTCGTCATGATATACCCTGTCACCATCAAGTGATACCCGTCATGATATACTCTGTTACTATCAGGTGATACCCGTCATGATATACCATGTCACCATCAAGTGATGTCCGTCATGATATACCCTGTCACCATCAACTGGTATCCGTCATGATATACCCTGTCACCATCAAGTGATACCCGTCATGATACCACCAGTCATCATGAAGTGATACTCGTCATGATATACCCTGTCACAATCAAGTGATACTCGTCATAATATACCCGGTCACCATCAAGTGATACCCGTCATGATATACCCTGTCACCATAACTATCAGGTGATACCCGTCGTGATATACCCTGTCACAATCAAGTGATACCGGTCATTTTGTATCCTGTCACCATAAGTGATACCGTCATGATATAGCACTGTCGTATGAAATGCAGCAGTCAACAAGTAGACAAAGTATATGGGTATAGAATCCATCTGTCAACAAGAACATAGACAAATTATTGTTGCACGGAATCCACCCGTCAACATGAAAATCAAGTATTTTCGTATGAAATCCACCAGTCAACAAGTAGACACACAAAATGTTGTCGTGTGGTATCCAACAGACAACAAGTAAACAGACAAAGTATTGCCGTATGGAAAGCACTTGCAACAAGATCATAGACAAAGTATTGTTGCATGGAATCAATCAATCAACATGTAGATCTGGTATTTTCGCATGATATCTATTATTCAACAAGTAGACACACAAAATCTTGTCGTATTGAATCCACCAGTCAACATGAAGACAAAGTTTTGTGGTATGAAATCCACCAGTTAACAAGTAGACAGACAAAGCATTGTCGTATAAAATGCAGCAGTCAACAAGTAGACAAAGTATTGGGGTATGGAATCCATCTGTCAACAAGAACATAGACAAATTATTGTTGCACGGAATCCATCAGACAACAAGTAGACACAAAAAGTATTGTCGTATAGAATCCATCGGTCAACAAGATCATAGAAAAAGTATTGTTGCGTGGAATCAATCAATCAACATGAAGATCTGATATTTTCGCATGAAATCAACTAGTCAACAAGTAGACACACAAAATCTTGTCGTATTGAATCCACCAGTCAACATGAAGACAAAGTTTTGTGGTATGAAATCCACCAGTCAACAAGTAGACAGACAAAGCATTGTCGTATGAAATGCAGCAGTCAACAAGTAGACAAAGTACGGAATCCATCTGTCAACAAGAACATAGACAAATTATTGTTGCACGGAATCCACCAGTCAACATGAAAATCAAGTATTTTCGTATGAAATCCACCAGTCAACAAGTAGACACACAAAATGTTGTCGTGTGGTATCCAACAGACAAGTAAACAGACAAATTATCGTCGTATTGAATCCATCGGTCAACATGAAGACAAAGTATTTTCGTATGTAATTTACCAGTTAGCAAGAAGACAAAGTGTTGTCGAATGAAATCAACCAGTCAACATGAAGCCAAAGTATTGTCGTATGGAATCCATCAGTCAACAAGAAGACAAAGTGTTGTCGTATAAAATCCACTAGTCAACATGAAGACCAAACATTTTCTGATGAAGTCCACCAATCAACAGGTAGACAGACAAAATATTGTCGAATGAAATCAACCAGTCAACATGAAGACCGAATATTTTCTGATGAAGTCCACCAATCAACAAGTAGACAGACAAAGTATTGCCGTATGGAATCCACCTGTCAACAAAAACACAGACAATTTATTGTTGTATGGAATCCACCAGTCAACAAAAACAAAATGTTATGATATAAGATCCAACAGTCAACAAGTAGACAAAGTATTGTCGTATAGAATCTACCAGTCAACAAGAAGACAAAGTATTGTCGCATTGAATCCACCAGTCAACAAGAAAACAAAGTATTGTCGTATGAAATCCACCAGTCAACAAGTAAACAGACAAGTATTGTCATATGAAATCTATCAGTCAACAAGTAGACACAAAATGTTGTCGTGTGGTATCCAACAGACAACAAGTAAACAGAAAAGTACTGTCGTATGAAATCCACCAGTCAACAAGTAGACAGACAAAGTATTTTCGTATGAAATCCACCAGTCAATAAGTAAACAGACAAAGTATTATCGTTAGGAATCCACCAGTCAACATGAAGACCAAATATTTTCGTATGAAATCCACCAATCAACAAGCAGATCAACCATTATCATATGAAATCCACAAGTTAACAGGAAGACAATCTAAGTGTTCTTGTATGGAATCCACCAGTCAACAAGTAGACACAAAAACCATTGTCGTATAAAACCCAACAGTCAAGAAGAAGACAAAGTGTTGTCGTATGAAATCCACCAGTCAACATGAAGATCAAGCATTTTCATATGAAATTCTCCAGTTAACAAGAAGACAATCAAAGTGTTCTCGTATGGAATCCACCAGTCAACAAGAAAACAGACAAAGTATTGTCGTATGAAATCCACCAGTCAACAAGTAGACACAAAAACCATTGTCGTATGAAACCCAACAGTCAACAAGAAGACAAAGTATTGTCGTATGAAATCCACCAGTCAACATGAAGATCAAGCATTTTCATATGAAATTCTCCAGTTAACAAGAAGACAATCAAAGTGTTCTCGTATGGAATCCACCAGTCAACAAGAAAACAGACAAAGTATTGTCGTATGAAATCCACCAGTCAACAAGTAGACACAAAAACCATTGTCGTATGAAACCCAACAGTCAACAAGAAGACAAAGTATTGTCGTATGAAATCCACCAGTCAACATGAAGATCAAGCATTTTCATATGAAATTCTCCAGTTAACAAGAAGACAATCAAAGTGTTCTCGTATGGAATCCACAAGTGAACAAGAAAACAGATAAAGTATTGTGGTATGAAATCCAACAGTGAGCATGAAGACAAAGTATTTTCGTATGAAATTCACAGTCAACAAGTAGACAGACAAAGTATTGTTTTATGGAATTCATCAGTCAACAGGAAGACAAAGTATGGTCGTATGAAATCCACCACTCAACAAGTAGACAAATAAAGTTATGTAGAACGAAACCCAACAGTCAACAATTAGACAAAGTATTGTCGTATGAAATTAACCAGTCAAAAAGTAGACACAAAAAGTATTGTCGTATAGAATCCACCAGTCAACAAAAAGCAAAGTATTTACGTATGAAATCCATCAGTCAGCATGAAGACAAAGTATTTTCGTATGACATTCACCAGTCAACAAGAAGAAAGACAAAGTATTGTAGTACGAAACCCACCAGTCAACATGAAAACAAAGTATTTTCGTATGACATTCACCCGTCAACAAGAAGAAAGACAACGTATTGTAGTACGAAATCCACCAGTCAACATGAAAACAAAGTATTTTCGTATGAAATTCACCAGTCAACAAGAAGAAAGACAAAGTATTGTCGTATGGAATCCACCAGTCGACAAGTAGACAGACAAACTATTGTTTTATGGAATCCACCAGTCGACAAGCAGACAGACAAAGTATTATTTTATGGAATCCACCAGTCAACAAGTAGACAGACAAACTATTGTCGTATGGAATCCACCAGTCGACAAGTAGATGGACAAAGTATTGTTTTATGGAATCCACCAAATAACATTAAGACAAAGTATTGTCGTATGAAATACAATAATCAACAAATAAAATAGATAAAGTATCTTCGTATGAAGTCCACCAGTCAACAAGAAAACAGATATAGCATTGTGGGATGAAATCCAACAGTCAACATAAAGACGAAATTTTTTTGGTATGAAATTCACCAGTCAACATGAAGATAAAGTATTGTCGTATGCAATCCACCAGTCGACAATTAGACAAAGTATTGTCGTATGAAATTAACCAGTCAAAAAGTAGACACAAAAATCATTGTCTGATGGAATCCATCAGTCAACAGGAACACAAAGTATTGTCGTATGAAATCCACCACTCAACAACTAGACAAACAAAGTATTGCAGAACGAAATACAACAGTCAACAATTAGACAGACAAAGTATTGTCGTACGAAATACAATAGTCAACAATTAGACAGACAAAGTATTGTCGTACGAAATACAATAGTCAACAATTAGACAGACAAAGTATTGTCGTACGAAATACAATAGTCAACAATTAGACAAAATATTTTCGTATGAAATTAAACCAGTCAAAAAGTAGACACAAAAAGTATTGTCGTATGGAGTCCACTAGTCAACAAGTAGACAGACAAAGTATTGTCGTATGGAGTCCACCAGTCAACAAGTAGACAAAGTATTGTCGTATGGAATCCACCAGTCGACAAGTAGACAGACAAACTATTGTCGTATGGAATCCACCAGTCGACAAGTAGATGGACAAAGTATTGTTTTATGGAATCCACCAAATAACATTAAGACAAAGTATTGTCGTATGAAATACAATAATCAACAATTAAACAGACAAAGTATCTTCGTATGAAATCTACCAGTTAACAACAAGACTCTCTTTATTTTGCATTGTCTTTTAATAAGGTCAGTCTGTTACAAGCTAAAAGTTGATTTCGAAAATATTATAATGTTAATGTTTTAAAAGCAAAACTATCGGAAGATAACCATAACGTCACTTCCGTTAATTAATGATGGCAGTTGATAGTTTAATCACGCCTCGTGAATTACCTGTTATTTTATTCGTTGACGTATTTCTTATTGAATCCTTATATACATTCACTTGTACGAAAATGTACTTCTTTATTATAAAATATCATGTTTAATTCTAATATCAGTTCTTTTACAGCTGTATCTGGAGCCACTCGGGTTAGTTGAAGAGATACGATAGGGTAATTTTTCACTTTACATACAATAAAACATAAGAAAGATTCCAGTACGTTAAGTAGTCAGCACATGGATGCGTGTGCATTTTTCCAGCACATTTTCATGGAAGAATGCTGACACAGGAAACGAGTACTTGTTGTTACGCTCGGATCCGATCAATTTAGTGTTTTTAACAGACTCACTTATATAAGTACTTACAGCTATACAGGGTACATTAAGCAGGCCATAATTAACATTGAACATGAAGTAGGACACCTACTAAAATTGATAAACACTACATTAGGCACATTAACTCACTCCAGATACATCTACGTCAAGTTGTACAGTCATTCTTCAACTTTTGGCTGCTATATTCATATTGATGTCATGAAAGAAAAACTGGTAACACTATGAAGCAAGAACTTGCACCAAAGAGTATATTGACCATAGTAGACAGAAAGTAAATTATTGTTATAATTGTTTTCCGATATTGTATTAGGTATGAAGCTTGACCTTTCAACTTCGATATTATTTTAGGTATAACACTTGACCTGTCAACTCCGATATCGTATTAGGTATAACCCTTGACCTGTCAACTCCGATATTGTATTAGGTATAACCCTTGACCTGTCAACTCCGATATCGTATTAGGTATAACCCTTGACCTGTCAATTCCGATATTGTATTTGGTATAACCCTTGACCTGTCAACTCCGATATCGTATTAGGTATAACCCTTGACCTGTCAACTCCGATATCGTATTAGGTATAACCCTTGACCTGTCAACTCCGATATCGTATTAGGTATAACCCTTGACCTGTCAACTCCGATATTGTATTAGGTATAACCCTTGACCTGTCAACTCCGATATCGTATTAGGTATAACCCTTGACCTGTCAACTCCGATATTGTATTTGGTATAACCCTTGACCTATCCACTCCGATATCTTAATAGGTATAAACCTTGACCTGTCAACTCCGATGTTGTATTAGGTATAAACCTTGACCTATCTAATCCGATATCGTATTAGTTATAAACCTTGACCTATCTAATCCGATATCGTATTGAGTATAAATGTGACCTCGTCCATCTCATCAATGATATATATAAATGTGATCCAAAGGTGAATAAAGGGAGGTAATTTGAAAAAAAAACTAATATCTCACTAAGCCTTAAATTTTCCTTGTATAAAATTGTAATCGAAACTGAATCGAACAGTTTGTGCTTCTGTGAAAACTGAATAGTAGAGTGATACTACATATAAAGTCTTATTTATTTCTCGGAGGGAATAAACAGTGATATGACATCAGATTCCGGATTCCAATCTTATTCGTAAAATACTATTTATTGACAATATTGACATTGTATGCTCAGTCTATGAAAAATACACACATATTATTGAGTAAAGATGATCAAAATAGAAAATTTATTTAAGAATTAAAAACAAAATATTTCCTTCTTAGTTACTATGAATACCAGTTTTTCCTGAAATTATTTGTCGTGTTTGAGATATACAGGTATAGCAGTTTGGTTAGGAAAAATACATCATTACATGTAGATACATTTATAAACTACATAACAATTATATTAATAGTAGACATATAAAATTTGTAAAGCAAAAATTTCCTCTGATTTCTAACATGTGATTGTCAATGTTACACTAAAAAAAAGATAATTCCAACCTAACACCACAACTTTATAGAAGCATTTTATTTCTGAACACCTGTCTTAAAGTCCACAACACTGTCATGGTTACAAATATAACCACGTGTAAACACTATGAAAATTTCACTTACTGTCAAGCTAGTTTTCGATGTGTAGACACAGAATCGAGACTGCCCAAATAGTAATCTCCAATACTACGCAAAAATATTATATTAAAAAAAAAAAACCTACTTTGTCCACTTCAATATGACATGACCAATTTTAGCGAGGATTTATTTTTAGAATTTTAATGAAAACTACTACCTGGTATTCAAAAGACATCTTTATTTCAAATCTATACAGAAATCAAAGTACTGAAAGTACTTAAAGGCTAAACGTATTGAAAAATGTTCACATATAATCGCAATGCTATATTACTTTTCCCATACTCATACACTTTGGAATGCAAAAATTACTTAAATCAGAGAACCAGGGGCTATTTTTTCTTAATTTCAAGCGATTTTATATCTTCTTTAATTCTTATTTCAAATTTGACGACAATAATGTGAACAAATCAAAATAGGTAAGAAAAAAGAAAAAAAAAGTAACAAAATACACACAACCATATATTTATCGCCAACAAGCCAAATGATAAACAGCTCTATGATGAAGTTGACTAAATAAATCCTTTGAAATACCCAAGATGTTGCAATTACTATCCTATCAATATGAGGATTTAGACAAATTGAAAGGACTTTATACCTACTTCTTTATTTTGAATGTATTGCAAAGTAATAGTACTTAGTTATCATAATTATATTTGTAGTTGAGGAAAGTAGATAAGGTGTACACAGCATTTCAGATAGATTAAAGTGTAAGTAATTACATTAAATGCATTTACATGCCTATCTTCCTTGAAGTATCTTGGTTAGACTTTTCTGCGAGTAATTATGTCTATAAAGACATTCACTCTACCATGTTTACTGTTCCAGAAATCTTACAACATTGTTTAAGGTAATTATCTAACTTGTTGATAGTCATTGCTACTCGTTGTAACTCGCCACTCTCATTTACATCGACAAACAGTATTTTATGAGTTCAGTCGTAAGAGCGTTAGGCTTTACAGTCGACTGTGTAGTTCGTCTATCATTACACGGGGAGGTTTCTTATGAAGCTGAAAAAACCCAGACATCGATGCAGTGCAGTGGTGGTGTCCTTGGCCAAGAACTTCTATGCTCTGAAGTTGCTATCAAAAACACGATGAGAACATGCTGATCAACGTGGATTATGTAAATTCTTCACCCATCCTCAAAATGACACAAATAGGAAACATGTTGAACAGCAAACTATAAACGAACACATCTTACAAATAGTTGAAGGAAACTATGATAGGATATTAAAACATTGAAAATGGGGGAAAATGCCGTCTCATTAATTAATCTATTCTTTCTTTGTTAAAGAATGTGTTTTCCCTGTCTTGTGATGTGTCTATTATCAGTTTGCAAGTGATAAGCAACTATATTAATAATAGGACACTGTCTCAAAAATTAGTCAAACAAACAAAGTTATAAACAACTATGTACATTGCGAAATAAAGAGCGCCTCAAAAATGAACTCACACATACAAGTGATAAAACTACCCTTAGAAAGTTTGACTTGCACAGATGTCGAAAATCTGAAGAACACAGCAGTATTACACTCTATTGTAATACAGTTTTACTCTCCACTCTAAAAGAAAATAATATTACAAGGTATTATGATACAGGTTTTATCATCTCTAGAGGACAACAGTATTACATTGTATTATGATACAGGATTTATCATCTCTAGAGGACAACAGTATTACATTGTATTATGATACAGGATTTATCATGTCTAGAGGACAACAGTATTACATTGTATTACATTGTATTATGATACAGGTTTTATCATCTCTAGAGGACAACAGCATTACATTGTATTATGATACAGGATTTATCATGTCTAGAGGACAACAGTATTACATTGTATTACATTGTATTATGATACAGGTTTTATCATCTCTAGAGGACAACAGCATTACATTGTATTATGATACATGTTTTATCATCTCTAGAGGACAACAGTATTACATTGTATTATGATACAGGATTTATCATGTCTAGAGGACAACAGTATTACATTGTATTACATTGTATTATGATACATATTTTATCATCTCTAGAGGACAACAGTATTACATTGTATTATGATACAGGATTTATCATCTCTAGAGGACAACAGTATTACATTGTATTATGATACATGTTTTATCATCTCTAGAGGACAACAGTATTACATTGTATTATGATACAGGATTTATCATGTCTAGAGGACAACAGTATTACATTGTATTGTAATAAAGATTTTATCATCTCTATAATCCAACATTATAACACATTCCCATAGTCACAGAGGGTTTCACAATGTGCAGCTACAGCTCGATAACACATTCGATAGTCAGTCTGTAAAATAAAGGACTATCATTTATCATTCTCGTCTTTCATACCCTCAGAAAAACAACAGTTTGATAATTTCACATTGCAGAATATCAGAGTTGTTAATTGCGAGAAAAAGCTAAAATTCATAATTAAGTTATAATTAAAGGCTCATGTCTTCAAATGACCAATAATATGAAGATATGAAAAATTGATGTTTATTATTAAAACGATTGTATTTTTTATCAATGCCTCAGGTGACCGAGTACTGCTACAGTTATCTTTCAATTATATAACTCTTTATTTTATGATGATTTCAATATAATATTCCAGGATCGATATATACTTACGAGAGATCGAATAAAAGATGGTCTCCGATACTGGTTTTGTCGAACCGCTAAGAAAATGCTTGAAGAGCGGTTCATGTTCAAAGACTCGGCTGCGTTTAACACCACACAAAACACTCCACATTTATCAGAGCCATTTCTGTACATAAAACACAAGTTTCAAAAACATGAATAGTATGCTCATCGTTCGTGATTATCCTGTGAATATACAAAAGCACGAATGCTATGTTTAACGTGCGTGATTATCCTGCGAATATACAAAAGCACGAATATTATGTATAGTGTTCAAAAGCATGAATGTTATGTTATGTGTTCGAAGGCATGAATATTATGTATGGTGTTCAAAAGCATGAATGTTATGTTATGTGTTCGAAGGCATGAATATTATGTATGGTGTTCAAAAGCATGAATGTTATGTTATGTGTTCGAAGGCATGAATATTATGTATGGTGTTCAAAAGCATGAATGTTATGTTATGTGTTCGAAGGCATGAATATTATGTATGGTGTTCAAAAGCATGAATGTTATGTTATGTGTTCGAAGGCATGAATATTATGTATGGTGTTCAAAAGCATGAATATTATGTTATGTGTTCGAAGGCATGAATATTATGTATGGTGTTCAAAAGCATGAATGTTATGTTATGTGTTCGAAGGCATGAATATTATGTATGGTGTTCAAAAGCATGAATATTACGTATGGTGTTCAAAAGCATGAGTATTATGTTTATGTTCAATAGAGTATAGGGTTCTTGTGAACATACCGCCGTTATTTTATCAATTATACTAAAGTCTCCTTTCATCATAACATTCAATAAATTACAAAAATTAGAATGTAAAAGATGTATAGTGTATATCAGATATTGGGAACAACTATTTTACATAGCCAGCAGTGTACACTATAGCTATACAATGTCTACCAGTAAAAGATAATCGGGCACAAATGTTGATTGCATGGGAAATATATCAAGTTTACGTAAACGGATTAATACATCATCAATATTTTAAAATTAAGCCTGTGAGCGTACCTGGGGAGTTATGAGAATAAATAACACACCTAGAGACGACATTGAACGGTCCAGGGGATTTGTGAGTATAAATAACAAACCCATTGACGACGTGACCGGTCAAGGGGATTTGTGAGTATAAATAACATACCTGCAGACAGCGTTGACCGGTCCTGGTGATTTGTGGGTATAAATAACATACCTATTGATGACAATAACCGATCATGGGGATTTGTGAGTATAAATAACATACCTACTGACGATAGTGACCTGTCATGCGGGTTTGTGAGTATAAATAACATACCTACAGAAAACGGTGACCGGTCCTGGTGATTTGTGAGTATAAATAACATACCTGTTGATGACAATAACCGATCATGGGGATTTGTGAGTATAAATAACATACCTACTGACGATAGTGACCTGTCATGCGGGTTTGTGAGTATAAATAACATACCTACAGAAAACGTTGACCAGTCCTGGTGATTTCCTGGGGATTTGCGAGTAAAAATGAAATTACTACAGACAACGTTGACCGTTCCTGCGGATTTGTGAGTATCAAGAGCATACCTACAGACGACGATGACCGGTCCTGGGGATTTTTGAGTATAAATAACATACCTATTGACGACAGTGCCCGGTCCTGGGGATTTGTGAGTATAAATAACATACCTACAGACAACGTTGACCGGTCCTGGGGATTTGTGAGTATAAATAACATACCTAAAGCCAACATTGACCGTTTCTGGGGATTTGTGAGTATAAATAACATACCTATTGACGACAGTGCCCGGTCCTGGGGATTTTTGAGTATAAATAACATACCTACAGACAACGCTGACCGGTCCTGGGGATTGGTGAGTATAAATAACATACCTATTGATGACAATAACCGATCATGGGGATTTGTGAGTATAAATAACATACCTACTGACGATAGTGACCTGTCATGCGGGTTTATGAGTATAAATAACATACCTACAGAAAACGTTGACCAGTCCTGGTGATTTGTGAGTATAAAAAGCATACATACAAACGACGATGACCGGTCCTGGGGATTTGTGAGTATACATAACATACCTAGAGATAATGTTGACCGTTCCTGGGGATTTGTGAGTATAAATAACATACCTACAGACGACAGTGACAAGTCCTGGGGATTTGTGAGTATAAATAACATACCTACAGACAACGTTGACCGGTCCTGGGGATTTGTGAGTATAAATAACATACCTACAGACGACAGTGACAAGTCCTGGGGATTTGTGAGTATAAATAACATACCTACAGACAACGTTGACCGTCCTAGGGATTTGGACCTCAGTTCCTGGGGATTTGTGAGTATAAATAACATACCTACAGAAAGTGACATTGACCTGGGGATTTGTGAGTATAAATAACATACCTACAGACGACGATGACCGGTCCTGGGAATTTTTGAGTATAAATAACATACCTACTGACTGGGGGTTTGTGAGTATAAATAACATACCTATAGCGGGTTTGTAGAAAACTTTGACCGTTCCTGGGGATTTGTGAGTATAAATAACATACCTACAGACAACGTTGACCGGTCCTGGGGATTTGTGAGTATAAATAACATACCTACAGACAACGTTGACCGGTCCTGGGGATTTGTGAGTATAAATAACATACCTACAGACGACAGTGACAAGTCCTGGGGATTTGTGAGTATAAATAACATACCTACAGACAACGTTGACCGGTCCTGGGGATTTGTGATCAAAATAACATACCTATTGACGCCAATGACCGGTCTTCGGGATTTGTGAGTATAAATAACATACCTACATACAACGTTGACCGTTCCTGGGGATTTGCGAGTAAAAATGAAATTACTACAGACAACGTTGACCGTTCCTGGGGATTTGTGAGTATAAATAACATACCTACAGACGACAGTGACAAGTCCTGGGGATTTGTGAGTATAAATAACATACCTACAGACAACGTTGACCGGTCCTGGGGATTTGTGAGTATAAATAACATACCTACAGACGACAGTGACAAGTCCTGGGAATTTGTGAGTATAAAAAGCATACATACAAACGACGATGACCGGTCCTGGGGATTTGTGAGTATACATAACATACCTAGAGATAATGTTGACCGTTCCTGGGGATTTGTGAGTATAAATAACATACCTACAGACAACGTTGACCGGTCCTGGGGATTTGTGAGTATAAATAACATACCTACAGTGAGTATAAATAACATACCTACAGACAACGTTCCTGGGGATTTGTGAGTAAAATAACATACCTACAGACGACAGTGACCGGTCCTGGGGATTTGTGAGTATAAATAACATACCTACAGACAACGTTGACCGGTCCTGGGGATTTGTGAGTATAAATAACATACCTACAGACAACGTTGACCGGTCCTGGGGATTTGTGAGTATAAATAACATACCTAGTCCCTCATAAGACCGGTCTTCGGGATTTGTGAGTATAAATAACATACCTACATACAACGTTGACCGTTCCTGGGGATTTGCGAGTAAAAATGAAATTACTACAGACAACGTTGACCGGTCCTGGGGATTTGTGAGTATCAATAACATACCAATTGACGACAGTGCCCGGTCTTGGGGATTTGTGAGTATAAATAACATACCTACAGACAACGTTGACCAGTCCTGGAGATTTGTGAGTATAAATAACATACCTAAAGCCAACATTGACCGTTTCTGGGGATTTGTGAGTATAAATAACATACCTATAGACAACAGTGCCCGGTTCTGGGGATTTGTGAGTATAAATAACATACCTATTACAATAACCGATCATGGGGATTTGTGAGTATAAATAACATACCTACAGACAACAGTGACCGGTTCTGGGGATTTGTGTATAAATAACATACCTATTGACGACAGTGCCCGGTCCTGGGGACCTGCGGATTATAAATAACATACCTACCTACAGACAGTATAAATAACATACCTATTGACCAGTGTCCTCCTGGGGATTTGTGAGTATACATAACATACCTAGAGATAATGTTGACCGTTCCTGGGGATTTGTGAGTATAAATAACATACCTATTGACGACAGTGCCCGGTCCTGGGGATTTTTGAGTATAAATAACATACCTACAGACAACGCTGACCGGTCCTGGGGATTTATTAGTATAAATAACATACCTACAGACGACAGTGACAAGTCCTGGGGATTTGTGAGTATAAATAACATACCTACAGACAACGTTGACCGGTCCTGGGGATTTGTGATCATAAATAACATACCTACACAAACAACGATGACCGGTCTGGGGATTTGTGAGTATAAATAACATACCTAATGATTGACAGTTTGACATTTTTCCTTTGTGAGTGACAATAACATACCTACAGACGACACATTTTTCCTTTACTGATGACAATAACATACCTACAGTGACCGGTACAGTGTGATTTGTGAGTATACAATAACATACCTACAGACATGACCGGTCCTGGGGATTTGTGTGATAAATAACATACCTACTGACGACACGTGACCTCCTCATGCGGGATTTGTGACTGATGACAATAACACCTCGGACACGTGCTACAGTGTGACATTTTTCCTTTACTGATGACAATAAAACCTCGGACACGTGCTACAGTGTGACATATTTCCACTTACTGATGACAATAACACCTCGGACACGTGCTACAGTGTGACATTTTTCCTTTACTGATGACAATAACACCTCGGTCACGTGCTACAGTGTGACATTTTTCCTTTAATGATGACAATGACACCTCCGACACGTGCTACAGTGTGACATTTTTCCTTTACTGATGACAAGAAAACCTCCCACACATGCTACATTGTGACATATTCCCCTTATTGATGACAATAACACCTCGGACTCCTAAAGTTGATTTTTTGAGTATAAATAACATACCTACAGACAACGTGACCGTGTCCTGGGGACAGTGTGACATTTTAACATACCTGATGACAATAACACCTGACACGTGCTACAGTGTGGGATTTTTGTTAGTATAAATAACATACCTACACATGCTACATTTGACCGGTCCTGGGGATTTGTGATGACAATAACATACCTCGGACACGTGCTACAGTGTGAATTTTTTTCCTTTACTGATGACAATAAAACCTCGTACACGTGCTACAGTGTGACATCCTGGGGATTTGTGAGTATAAATAACATACCTACAGTGTGACATTTGACCTTTACTGATGGGGATTTGTGAGTATAAATAACATACCTATTGATGACAACGTGACCGTGTCAGTGGGACATTTTTCCTTTAAATGAACATACCTACGGACACGTGCTACAGTGACCTTTACTGATGACAGTATAAATAACATACATTTTTCCTTTACAAATGACAATGACCGGTCCTGGGGATTTGTGAGTATACATTTTTAACATACAATAACGATGACCGTGCTCCTGTGGGATTTTTGTGAGTGATAAATAACATACCTACAGACAACGTTGACCGGTCCTGGGGATTTGTGAGTATAAATAACATACCTACAGACGACAGTGACAAGTTCTGGGAATTTGTGAGTATAAATAACATACCTACAGACAACGTTGACCGGTCCTGGGGATTTGTACTGATGACAATAACATACCTACAGACAGTGTGACCTTTGGGGATTTGTGACGTGCTATACAATTTACTGATGACAATAACACCTACGGACAACGTTGACTACGGTCCTGACATTTTGTTAGTATAAATAACATACCTAAAGTGCTACATGTGACCGTCCTGGGGATTTGTGAGAATAAATAACATACCTACAGACAACGTTGACCGGTCCCGGGGATTTTTGAGTATAAATAACATACCTACAGACAACGCTGACCGGTCCTGGGGATTTGTGAGTATAAATAACATACCTATTGATGACAATAACCGATCATGGGGATTTGTGAGTATAAATAACATACCTACTGACGACGTGACAGTGTCATTTGGGGATTTGTGAGTATAAATAACATACCTACACGTGAACAGTGTGACCGGTCCTGGTGATTTGTGACAATAACATACCTACATGACCGGTCACTGGGGATTTGTGAGTATACAATAACATACCTGTGAGTTCCTGGGTGATTTTCCTTTTGTGAGTATAAATAAATACACATGACAAGTCCTGGGGATTTGTGAGTATAAATAACATACCTATAGACAGAAAACGTTGACCGGTCCTGTGGGATTTGTTAGTGATAAATAACATACCTACGGACACAGTGACTAAGTCCTGTGAATTTTTGTTACTGATGACAATAACATACCTACGGACAACGTTGACCGGTCCAGGGATTTGTGAGTATGACAATAACATACCTCAGACACGTGCTACAGTCCTGGGATTTGTGAGTGATGAAATAACATACCTACAGACAACGTTGACCGTGTCCTGGGGATTTGTGATGATAAATAACATCGGACACGTGCTACAGTGTGACATTTTTATAAATAAATGACAATCCTCGGGATTTGTACAGTGTGACATTTTTCCTTTACTGATGACAATAACACCTCGGACACGTGCTACAGTGTGACATTTTTCCTTTACTGATGACAATGACACCTCGGACACGTGCTACAGTGTGACATTTTTCCTTTACTGATGACAATAAAACTTTGGACACATGCTACATTGTGACTTTACTGATGACAATAACATACCTCGGACACGTGACCGGTCCTGGGGATTTTTGTTAGTATAAATAACATACCTACAGACACGTGACCAGTGTGATTTGTGAGTATAAAAACATACAATACACACGACGATGACCGGCTACAGTGTGGGATTTTTCCTTTACTATGACATAACATACCTACGTGCTACAGTGTGACATTTTTCCTTTGTGATAAATACATACCTCAGACAACGTGCTACAGTGTGGGATTTGTTACTGATGACAATAACATACCTCAGACACGTGACTACAGTTCTGTGACATTTGTGAGTGATAAATAACACCTCGGACACGTGCTACAGTGTGACATTTTTCCTTTGTGATGACAATAACATACCTACGGACACGTTGACCGGTCATTGGGGATTTGTGATGACAATGTGACACGTGACATCCTAGGGATTTGTGATGACAATAACATACCTACATGTACAACAGTGTGACCATTTGGGGATTTACTGATAAAAATAACACCTACAGACACGTGACAGTGTCCTGGGGATTTGTGAGTACAATAACATACCTCGGACAGTGACCGGTCATTGGGGATTTGTGATATAAATAACATACCTACAGACACGTGACTACAGTCCTGGGATTTGTGAGTATGACAATAACATACCTAAAGTGCAACATTGACCATTTTGGGGATTTGTGATGATAAATAACATACCTATTGACGACAGTGCTACAGTGTGACATTTCCCTTTAGTGATGAAATAACATACCTACAGACAACGCTGACCGGTGTGACATTTATTACTGATGACAATAACATACCTACAAGCCTACAGTGCCAGGGATTTGTGAGTATATAACATAAATAACATGACCTAACATAGACGACAGTGCCCGGTCCTGGGGATTTTTGAGTATAAATAACATACCTACAGACAACGATGACCGGTCCTGGGGATTTGTGAGTATAAATAACATACCTACAGACGACAGTGACAAGTCCTGGGGATTTGTGAGTATAAATAACATACCTACAGACAACGTTGACCGGTCCTGGGGATTTGTGAGTATAAATAACATACCTAAAGCCAACATTGACCGTTTCTGGGGATTTGTGAGAATAAATAACATACCTACAGACAACGTTGACCGGTCCTGGGGATTTGTGAGTATAAATAACATACCTACAGACGACAGTGACAAGTCCTGGGGATTTGTGAGTATAAATAACATACCTACAGACAACGTTGACCGGTCCTGGGGATTTGTGAGTATAAATAACATACCTACAGACGACAGTGACAAGTCCTGGGGATTTGTGAGTATAAATAACATACCTACAGACAACGTTGACCGGTCCTGGGGATTTGTGAGTATAAATAACATACCTACAGACGACAGTGACAAGTCCTGGGGATTTGTGAGTATAAATAACATACCTACAGAAACGTTGACCTGGGGATTTGTGAGTATAAATAACATACCTACAGTCGGTCCTGGGGATTTGTGAGTATAAATAACATACCTACAGACGACAGTGACCGTCCTGGGGATTTGTGAGTATAAATAACATACCTACAGACGACAGTGACAAGTCCTGGGGATTTGTGAGTATAAATAACATACCTACAAACAACGTTGACCGGTCCTGGGGATTTGTGAGTATAAATAACATACCTACAGACAACGTTGACCGGTCCTGGGGATTTGTGAGTATGACAAGTCCTGGGGATTTGTGAGTATGAAATAACATACCTACAGACAACGTTGACCGGTCCTGGGGATTTGTGAGTATAAATAACATACCTACAGACAACGTTGACCGGTCCTGGGGATTTGTGAGTATAAATAACATACCTACAGACGACAGTGACAAGTCCTGGGGATTTGTGAGTATAAATAACATACCTACAGACAACGTTGACCGGTCCTGGGGATTTGTGAGTATAAATAACATACCTACAGACAACGTTGACCGGTCCTGGGGATTTGTGATCAAAATAACATACCTATTGACGCCAATGACCGGTCTTCGGGATTTGTGAGTATAAATAACATACCTACAGACGACGATGACCGGTCCTGGGAATTTTTGAGTATAAATAACATACCTAAAGCCAACATTGACCGTTTCTGGGGATTTGTGAGTATAAATAACATACCTATAGACAACAGTGCCCGGTTCTGGGGATTTGTGAGTATAAATAACATACCTATTGACGACAGTGCCCGGTCCTGGGGATTGGTGAGTATAAATAATATACCTACAGACAACGTTGACCGGTCCTGGGGATTTGTGAGTGGGGATTTGTGAGTATAAATAAAATACCTATAGATCACAATAACCATTCTGGGGATTTGTGAGAATAAATAACATACCTACAGACAACGTTGACCGGTCCCGGGGATTTTTGAGTATAAATAACATACCTACAGACAACGCTGACCGGTCCTGGGGATTTGTGAGTATAGCCCCTACATATGACATAAATTGATTGTTGTAAGTATCATCTACAGTTAAGCTGTTGTTTTCCTGGGGATTTGTTATATAAATAACATACCTACAGACAACAATGAAATATTTTCCTGGGGATTTGTGAGTATAAATAACATACATATCAATTTTGTTTATATTTTATACCGGTATTGCGTATGTTTTATATCAATATTGCGTATATTTCATATCAGTATTGCTTTATATCGATATGTTTTTTTAATTTTATAACATTTTTCTTATGTAGAAACAGCTTGTTGTGAGAAACTCCGTTGAAACTGGTCACATGCATATCAATTTGTTGTGAAAAAGGGATATGATTTGCTTCTTTATACGCTTCAAATAAGATATACTATACCCTCCTTGTTACAGCAATACTCTGCACTTGCACGTTATCATAACTGTCCGAAACCTCACTGCTTGGCACTAACTCTACGGAAAACGACTGGGTGACAACGCTAGGACTCGACTGTGAGGGGAGAACCTTCATAGAAATGAAAATAACAGAACCACTGTCAAGTTGTCAAAGTATTTTTGAATTTAGCAATTGATTTAAGTACCTACTTCCTTCTGATCCCTGAATACAGAAACAGGGATGCTTATAGGTGTGTGGTGCGTGCGAAAATGTCACTTCATGCCTTGACCGCAAATAATAAAAACCAAAACTAATCTCTGCTGTTTGTTGTCCAATACAGATCCTGCCTTTTTAAGTACACTATATTCAGTGACGACAATTCTCTTCTTAAAAGAATGGTGAATATTTCAACTCGGTTGGGACACATAGTACCACGGCAATATTACCTTTTCACTGAGATCCAAGAACACAATTGCAGTAGACTGGTAATCGAACACCATAGCCCAGAATTCGTCACGGGTTTCATCAGAAGGCATTTGTGTTACCAGGAATGCTACTTCGGTCTTAATAGACTGAAAAAATAATCGAATATATTTACTTGAAAGTAGGCAATTAAATTAAATAGCGGAAAAATAGCAATTGTTTTAACAGATCAATCACAGAAGGCTTATGCGTATTGTTAAAAAAATTAAGATGCTACACAGAAGGGTAATACCGATTGTGAATATCATAATGATCATTCACAGAAGGATTATATATATTTCGACCTAAGCCTAGACTTACCGGTAATATGATATATATTTCGACCTATGCCTGGACTTACCGGTGATATGATATATATTTCGCCCTAAGTCTAAGACTTACCGGTAATATGATATATATTTCGACCTAAGCCTAGACTTACCGGTAATACTATATATATTTCGACCTAAGCCTAGACTTACGGTAATATGATATATATTTCAATTTTAGAATTGACTTACCTGTAATATGATATATATTTCGACCTAAGCCTCATTTTTCCGGTAATGTGATAGATATTTCGACCTTAGCCTAGACTTACCGGTAGTATGATATATATTTCGACGTAAGCCTTGACTTACCGGTAATATGATATATATTTCGACCTCAGCCTCAACTTACCGGTATTATAACAGCGTTGATGTAGTTGGACCTTTCCGGAGATTTTGACATCAGTAGCGGTCTATATCTATTGTCTTGATATCGAAATTGAAAAATACATAAAAAGTTATATATGAAATGATTGATAACACAAGCGGAGCATAGCATACCTGCTACATATAATGTCTGACACTTGTGGAATGGTGAAGTTCTGTTTATTTAGGGGATACGACAAATGTCAAATATATATGATTATATTGATTCTTAACGTTTAGTTATATCAATGTTTACTTTTGTTTGGTTTACAGAATAACAGTAATCAGTTCGGAGACTTGACCATGAAGTTACTATGATGAGGTAGTACCATGGTTTAAAGGATATCAATAATCAGTTCGGAGACTTGACCATGAAGTTAATATGATGAGGTAATACCATGGTTTACAGGATAACAGAAACCAGTTCGGAGATTTGACCGTGAAGTTAATATGATGAGGTAGTACCATAGTTTACAGGATAATACAAATCAGTTCGAAGACTTGACCATGAAGTTAATATGATGAGGTAGTACCATAGTTTACAGGATAATACAAATCAGTTCAGAGACTTGACCATGAAGTTAATATGATGAGGTAGTACCAAGGTTAACAGGATAACAGTAATCAGTTCGGAGACTTGACCATGAAGTTAATATGATGAGGTAGTGTCATAGTTTACAGGATAACAGTAATCAGTTTCGAGACTTGACCATGAGGTTAATATGATGAAGTAGAATCATGGTTTACAGGATAACAGTAATCAGTTTCGAGACTTGACCATGAGGTTAATATGATGAAGTAGAATCATGGTTTACAGGATAACACAAATCAGTTCGGAGACTTGACCATGAAGTTAATATGATGAGGTGGTGGCATGGTTTACAGGTTGCCAATAATCAGTTCGGAGACTTGAACATGAAGTTAATATAATGGGGTAGTACAATGAATTGCAGGATAACAATAATCAGTTCGGATACTTGACCATGAGGTTAATATGATGAGGTAGTAACAAGGTTTACAGGATAACAGTAATCAGTTCGGAGACTTGACCATGAGGTTAATATGATGAGGTAGTAACAAGGTTTACAGGATAACAGTAATCAGTTCGGAGACTTGACCATGAGGTTTATATGATGAGGTAGTGGCATGGTTTACAGGATAACAGTAATCAGTTCGGAGACTTGATCATGAAGTTAATATGATGAGGTAGTACCATGGTTTACAGGTTAACAATAATCAGTTCGGATACTTGACCATGAAGTTACTATGATGATATAGTATAGTGATATAAAGGATAACAATAATCAGTTCGGAGACTTGACCATGAAGTTAATATGATGATGTAGTACAGTGATTTACAGGATAACAATAATCAGTTCGGTGACTTGACCATGAAGTTAATATCATGAGGTAGTACAATGGTGTAAGGATAACAGTAATCAGTTCGTAGACTTCACCATGAAGTTAATATGATGGGGTAGTACAGTGATTTACAGGATAACAATAATCAGTTCGGAGACTTGACCATGAAGTTATTTTGATGAGGTAGTGCCATGGTTTTCTGGATAACAGTAATCAAATCCGGGACTTGACCATGAAGTTAATATGATGAGGTAATGCAGTGATTGACAGGATAACAGTAATCAGTTCGGAATCTTGACCATGACGTTGATATGATGAGGTAGTACCATGGTTTACAGGATAATACAAATCAGTTCAGAGACTTGACCATCAAGTTAATATGATGAGGTAGTACCATGGTTTACAGGATAACAGTAATGAGTTCGGAGACTTGACCATGAAGTTAATATGATGAGGTAATGTCATAGTTTACAGGATAACAGTAATCAGTTTCGAGACTTGACCATGAGGTTAATATGATGAAGTAGAATCATGGTTTACAGGATAACAGTAAACAGTTCGGATACTTGACAATGAGGTTAATATGATAGGGTAGTACCATGGTTTACAGGATAATAGTAATCAGTATGTAGACTTGACCATGAAGTTACTATGATGATGTAGTACCACGGTTAACAAGATAACAGTAATCAGTTCTGAGACTTGACCATGAAGTTAATATGATGAGGTAGTACAATGATTTACAGGATAACAATAATCAGTTCGGATACTTGACCATGAGGTTAATATGATGAGGTAGTACCAAGGTTTACAGGATAACAGTAATCAGTTCGGATACTTGACCATGAGGTTAATATGATGAGGTAGTGGCATGGTTTACAGGATAACAGTAATCAGTTCGGAGACTTGATCATGAAGTTAATATGATGAGTTAGTACAATCGTTTACAGGATAACAATAATCAGTTCGGATACTTGACCATGAAGTTAATATGATGAGGTAGTACCATGATTTACAGGATAACAGTAATCAGTTCTGAGACTTGACCGTGAAGTTAATATGATGAGGTAGTGGCATGGTTTACAGGATAACAGAAATCAGTTCGGAGTCTTGATCATGAGGTTAATATGATGAGAGAGTACCATGGTTTACAGGATAACAATAATCAATTCCGGGACTTTGCCATGAAGTTAATATGATGAGTTAGTACCATGCTTTACAGGATAACAGTAATCAGTTCGGATTCTTGACCGTGAGGTTAATATGATGAGAGAGTACCATGCTTTACAGGATGCCAATAATCAGTTCGGAGACTTGACCATAAAGTTAATATGATGGGGTAGTACAGTGATTTACAAGATAACAATAATCAGTTCGGAGACTTGACCAGGAAGTTAACATGAGGAGGTAGAACAGTGATTTACAAGATAACAATAATCATTTCGGAGACTTGACCAGGAAGTTAATATGAGGAGGTAGTACCATGGTTTACAGGATAACAGTAATCAGTTCGGAGACTTGACCATGAAGTTATTATGATGAGGTAGTGCCATGGTTTACGGGATAACAGTAATCAATTCCGGGACTTTGCCATGAAGTTAATATGATGAGGTAATGCAGTGATTTACAGGATAACAGTAATCAGTTAGGATTCTTGACCATGAGGTTAATATGATGAGAGAGTACCATGGTTTAAAGGATGCCAATAATCAGTTCGGAGACTTGACCGTGTAGTTAATATGATGGGGTAGTACAATGATTTACAAGATAACAATAATCAGTTTGGAGACTTGACCAGGAAGTTAACATGAGGAGGTAGTACCATTGTTTACGGGATAACACAAATCAATTCGGAGACTTGACCATGAAGTTAATATGATGAGGTAGTGCCATGGTTTACAGGATAACAGTAATCATTTCGGATACTTGACCATGAAGTTAATATGATGAGGTGGCGGCATGGCTTACAGCTTGCCAATAATCAGTTCGGAGACTTGACCATGAAGTTAATATGATGAGGTAGTACAATGATTTACAGGATAACAGTAATCAGTTCGGAGACTTGACCATGAGGTTAATATGATGAGGTAGTGGCATGGTTTACAGGATAACAGAAATCAGTTCGGAGACTTGACCATGAGGTTTATATGATGAGGTAGTGGCATGGTTTACAGGATAACAGTAATCAGTTCGGAGACTTGATCATGAAGTTAATATGATGAGTTAGTACCATGATTTACAGGATAACAGTAATCAGTTCGGATACTTGACCATGAGGTTAATATGATGAGTTAGTACCATGATTTACAGGATAACAGTAATCAGTTCGGAGACTTGACCATGAAGTTAATATGATGAGGTAGTACCATGATTTACAGGAGACTTGACCGTGAAGTTAATATGATGAGGTAGTGGCATGGTTTACAGGATAACAGAAATCAGTTCGGAGTCTTGATCATGAGGTTAATATGATGAGAGAGTACCATGGTTGAAAGGATAACAATAATCAGTTCGTACGCTTGACCGTGAGGTTAATATGATGAGGTAGTTCCATGCTTGACAGGATAACAATAATCAGTTCGGATACTTGACCATGAAGTAAATATGATGAGAGAGTACCATGGTTTAAAGGATAACAGTAATCAGTTCGTAGACTTGACCGTAAGGTTAATATGATGAGGTGGTGCCATGGTTTACAAGATAACAATAATCAGTTCGGAGACTTGACCAGGAAGTTAACATGAGGAGGTAGAACAGTGATTTACAAGATAACAATAATCATTTCGGAGACTTGACCAGGAAGTTAATATGAGGAGGTAGTACCATGGTTTACAGGATAACAGTAATCAGTTCGGAGACTTGACCATGAAGTTATTATGATGAGGTAGTGCCATGGTTTACGGGATAACAGTAATCAATTCCGGGACTTTGCCATGAAGTTAATATGATGAGGTAATGCAGTGATTTACAGGATAACAGTAATCAGTTCGGAGACTTGATCATGAAGTTAATATGATGAGTTAGTACCATGCTTTACAGGATAACAATAATCAGTTCGGATACTTGACCATGAAGTTAATATGATGAGTTAGTACCATGATTTACAGGATAACAGTAATCAGTTCGGAGACTTGACCATGAAGTTAATATGATGAGGTAGTACCATGATTTACAGGAGACTTGACCGTGAAGTTATTATGATGAGGTAGTGGCATGGTTTACAGGATAACAGAAATCAGTTCGGAGTCTTGATCATGAGGTTAATATGATGAGAGAGTACCATGGTTGAAAGGATAACAATAATCAGTTCGTACGCTTGATCGTGAGGTTAATATGATGAGGTAGTTCCATGCTTTACAGGATAACAATAATCAGTTCGGATACTTGACCATGAAGTTAATATGATGAGTTAGTACCATGATTTACAGGATAACAGTAATCAGTTCGGAGACTTGATCATGAGGTTAATATGATGAGAGAGTACCATGGTTGAAAGGATAACAATAATCAGTTCGTACGCTTGATCGTGAGGTTAATATGATGAGGTAGTTCCATGCTTTACAGGATAACAATAATCAGTTCGGAGACTTGACCAGGAAGTTAACATGAGGAGGTAGTACAGTGATTTACAAGATAACAATAATCAGTTCGGAGACTTGACCAGGAAGTTAATATGAGGAGGTAGTACCATGGTTTACAGGATAACAGTAATCAGTTCGGAGACTTGACCATGAAGTTATTATGTTGAGGTAGTGCCATGGTTTACTGGATAACAGTAATCAATTCCGGGACTTTGCCCTGAAGTTAATATGATGAGGTAATGCAATGACTTACAGGATAACAGTAATCAGTTCGGATTCTTGACCGTGAGGTTAATATGATGAGAGAGTACTATGTTTTAAAGGATAACAGTAATCAGTTCGTAGACTTGACCGTGAGGTTAATATGATGAGGTGGTGCCATGGTTTACAGGATAACAATAATCAGTTCGGAGACTTGACCAGGAAGTTAACATGAGGAGGTAGTACAGTGATTTACAAGATAACAATAATCAGTTCGGAGACTTGACCAGGAAGTTAATATGAGGAGGTAGTACCATGGTTTACAGGATAACAGTAATCAGTCCGGAGACTTGACCATGAAGTTAATATGATGGGGTAGTACAGTAGTTGACACTAAAACAGTGATTAATTCAGAGACTTAATTGGAATGAGCAATTTTTTTTAAATTAGAAGATAATATATGCAGAATCTTTCACAAGTTTCTCATTGAAAAAAGTGTAGATTTTTTATTTAGGAATACCAAAAGAATAAAAAATAAATAAAAAGCGAATCTGGTGACAGATTGTTAAGGTAGATATTGTAGACAACATGCTATCATTGCGGCTTTTTATCTATCGTTTCTATTGTTACGTCACAATAGCGCCTATGAGAGTGTGACGTCATTTCATTATCTGAACCAGAAGTCACATTAAATTATATTATACTGTGAAATGTCAAACAGTACATGGGTAAATCCACCTCTGTGGGTATATGGTAGTGTACTGGCAATTTGATATATAACAGGTGAAATGTTTGCCTCCTTAATATAATTGAACATTAGGAAGACTGGATTATACTTACCTGGAAGAATTTCTAGGTCTTTGTTTTTCGATATGTTTTCTTCGGACATTGCATCGGAGCATTCCATTAATGAAATCGTTGGTCGATGCTTAGACAGTGTCTAAAACAGGAAGCATCACCGGATATTATGTCGATATCAAGGCAGTGTATTCAGCGTAATCAAGAAATACCATTAACTGAACCAATAGCTGTAACAGAAGAATTATATATTTAAACAAAAAGAAATAATGAAATAATACAACCAACAAAGTTAACAAATAAAACTATAAAAGTATTAGTTTTGGATACAAACCATTATCCCAAATCACAAAATACCTGGAATACAGTATATCAAGATGACATAAATTGGGTAAAGATTTGAACTTCGTTAAGTAGGTCTATAGCAAATAGGAAATGTAGCGATTTTCAATGGAAATATTTGCATAATATTATTACTACTGAGGCAAAATTGTTGAAAATGAAAATGTCTCATGAATTAAGTACATTTTGTCATTTACATGATGAAACTCAAATTCTACACATGTTATACAATTCAAAATATACTAAACAAAAAAAAAAGAAAGGTAACACTACTTTATTCTGGGATTAATTAATTAACCCCTTCATAAATCCTTACCAATCATGTACGAATAAAGTAATTGATCAATTCTGATAAAACTGCAGTCATGGTTCATTATAAAACTTTGCGTTCAGTTGATTTTATTCGACTGTAAAGGACGTTGGGGTCAATCTCAAAGGTAACACCATTAGTAACGGGTATGGTCACCGTTTGCGAAGTAAACAGCATTGCAGCGTCGTCGCATGAAACTCGTAAACCGGCGGATAATTCGAGGAGAGATGTTGTTCCATTCAGCGATCAAGGCTTGGGCCAGCTCCTGCAAGTTTGACGGCTAATTTTGACGTTCTCTCACGCGTCGCCCAAGAACGTCCCAGACATGCTCAATCGGTGACAAATCAGGTTATTTAGATGGCCAATCTAACACATGTACGTTATTTTGCTGCAAGAAAGTTCTGATGACGCGATTGGTGTGCGCTGGTGCGTTATCCTGTTAAAAAATGCCCCCCCCCCCCCCCCCCCCAATAGCACCCCAAACCATTACACTTCCGCCAATCCCGTTCTGCGACGTAGCTGTTCGCAAAACGCTCCCCTCGTCGCCTCCACACTCTGCGCCTTCCGTCACCGTGTTGCAGACAAAACCTGGACTCATCTGAAAACAGGACATTGTTCCATTGTCGTAAGGCCCAACGACGGTGAACACGGGTCCAGTTACGCCGATTATTACGGTGACGTCGCAACAAATTGGGTCCAGTGTAGGGACGCCGCGCTTTCAATTGGTAGGCCCTCAACCTGTTGCGGACTGTTTGGGGAGACACACGACGCCCAAACAATGTCCTTGTAGTCTCCACTGCGGTTACGAATCGATTGCGCAAGTGTATCAATCGTATACGACGGTCATCCCTGGCGGTCGTTTTACGGGGTCGGCTGCTTCGGGGACGATCGGATGTTGACCCAGTTTGGTTAAAACGACTTACCGACTGGCAAATTGTCTTAACATTGCAACCAAAATGCCGTGCAACTCGACGGCGAGACTCCCCAGCCTGGATCATGCCTACAGCCCTTTCTCTCTGTACTTGTGACAGCCTGGGCATAATGATAAAGTTGATAGATAGCAAGATTCGGTGATTTCTAAGTCCTAAGGATCAGTTGTCAGTTTGAATGTTTATGAAATTCAAGCGAAGATACAAGTTAGTCGCAGAAAACCTCGTGCAGCTCTTTCGCTAATACAGACTTTCACGCTTGAATGATTTTGGTAACCCCTTGGATTTTGTAATGTAAAACATTTTGTTTTCACTCATTTACAGGTATTCGCCAAGGAAACATGTTAACCTTTCTTTTTTTTTGTTGAGTATATTTGGAAGACAATTGAATCATGGATCACCAAAGTTTTGGGTGAAATATATCACAATGTGAAAGACATTGATACTTAGTGGAAGTTTTAAAGAGAACTTTCGAAAATTGAGCTGAAAGCAGAGAAAAAAGGTGACAATTGAAAGGAAAAAAATAAATAAAAGAAGATTGATGCTAAAGGAGAGTGACAGTTTAAAGAGAAAGAGTGTGTTGGAAAATATAGTATTACCATTGTACAGACATGTGTATTTAACTTGAAATTAAAAAAGAATGTCAATATCAATATACGGAGATGAATGTAGATTTTAAAATGTGTTTATTTATATCGATGATGTCTGTACCCTGGAGATAACAGCACGTGCCCGTTACCAATAAATTAATGGTTATTTGTTAAGGACTATATTCCAGCCTCGTGTGTGTTAAGTGTAATAATGATGAACAGTGAACGCGCAACGTCATACTAGCAACATTTAGATTTAATGTTCAGTCCATAGTGTCATTTCATTTATTCATATTCTAAGATGTGCAAATTTGTACCGATTCAAGCATGTTTTATTGTCATAATCATAAGCAACATGAACTGGTCACATGTAATTACAACAGTATTTAAGCCCTCTCCCAAATCAAAATACATTTACAACATTTGACAAACAAAGAGGTAATTAATCTAAGCTTATGATTAAACACATACAGAAAAGTTACATTGATATCCGAACAAAGAAACCAAAATAGACTTATTGTAATTATGTCGTTTACATTTTGACAGTAAATGTTTTGAAATTTGAAATTTATTGTTAGATTTAATGAAACTGTGCATATTTCTAAATTTCATTCCATTAGTTTATACGGTCAGATTTATATTTCCAGAAAGAAGTAAGTCTAAATAAAAAAAAGAGTACATTTTCAAGATGAAGAAAAATAAATGTCTCTGATATTCATTATTTTGACAATACAGAAAAAAAGAAAGCATTTTTACAAAGGTTTCCCCAAAATGTGGAAATTGTTTTACTTCATCACAGAATATCCTGATAATTGTATCGTTTTCATTTTTACTGGAAAGTGTTTACTTCAGGCTACAATGTCCTGATATCTATGTCGATTTAAATTTGACTGTAAATCTTGACTTCATCGCAGAATATCCTGATAACTACAGCGTTTTCATTTTGACCATAAATGTTTACTTTACTCACAGAATATCATGATAATTATATCGTTTACATTTTGACAGTAAATGTTTTGAAATTTGAAATTTATTGTTAGATTTAATGAAACTGTGCATATTTCTAAATTTCATTCCATTAGTTTATACGGTCAGATTTATATTTCCAGAAAGAAGTAAGTCTAAATAAAAAAAAGAGTACATTTTCAAGATGAAGAAAAATAAGTGTCTCTGATATTCATTATTTTGACAATACAGAAAAAAAGAAAGCATTTTTACAAAGGTTTCCCCAAAATGTGGAAATTGTACCATACCCCTAATCTATATCAGTGTGCTTAAAGTGATCAAAATGATATAATACATCTTCTTGTATGGTTCAATGTATAATTTTCGTCATATTTCAAAAGATCTGCATTACTGATCTAGGAAACGTACTTACTTTATCGGATATAGTGTACTTCTGTGATTAGCTGTTCCGAATTGTGACGCACTTTACTTAACAAATCAATTCGGATGTGAGATGACGCCATCGTTAGTTTACGAATATTGAGATATTACATAGATACTAGAACATATTCCTAATGTTTTTATTCTTGTTTGTAGGGATTCAATACAACGATATATACGTGTATTATCGTCTTTTGCGGTTATAATCATGAATCATTATCAATATGGAAGATGTGTTTTTAACAGGAAGTTGTGCTATAAAACGAATGCTGCACTTATAAACAATTAAACGTGTGAAGACCGATTTGACAAAAACAAAAAGGCAGTGTATTACACATAAAACATTACCATGAATTAGTTTGATACAGTGTCTAAAACATAAAACATTACCGGTAAGTAGGTCCATATTTAGACAGTGACTAAAATATGAAAACATACCATGCATTATGTCGATACTTAGACAGTCTCTTAAACATAAAACATTACCACATATTATGAATATACTTAGACAATGTCTAAACTAAAAATACCACACATAAGGTCGATACTTAGACAGTGTATAAAACACGAAATATTGTTATGTATTTTTGGTCGATACTTAGACATTGTAAAAAACACGAAATATTGATATGTATTTAGGTCGATACTTAGACAGTGTATAAAACACAAAATATTGCTATGTATTTTTGGTCGATACATAGACAGTGTAAAAAACACGAAATATTGATATGTATTTTAGGTCGATACATAGACATTGTAAAAAACACGAAATACTGATATGTATTTAGGTCGATACAAAGACATTGTATAAAATACGAAATATTAATATGTATTTTAGGTCGATACATAGACAGTGTATAAAACACGAAATATTACCACATATTATATAGATACTTAGGCAATGTCTAGAGCATACAACATGACCAGATATATTGTCAATACTTAGTCACTATAATTTCATACTTATACACTGTGTCAGCTGAGACAATGTCGAAAACAATCGTGTTTTTGAAAATTAAAACATTATGATCAATAGATGGAGAATAACGATCAACACTGGAGCTATAAAAAGTAACTTTAGTACTAAACTTCACCTTTACCTGTAATCACATCCATTATTGCAACTCTACTTACAAATGTAATCCCGTCCATTTTTGTAGCCTTGCCCAATTTTGCAAGCATACCTTCAATTTTTGTCCCGCTCAATATTGTAGTCCCATCCATTGTTGTAGCCCCATTCCCTATTGTTGCCCCGGCCACTACTGTAATCCGGTTATAAGATGCACCCAATATTTTTACTTCATCACAGAATATCCTGATAATTGTATCGTTTTCATTTTTACTGGAGTTTACTTCAGGCTACAATGTCCTGATATCTATGTCGATTTAAATTTGACTGTAAATCTTGACTTCATTGCAGAATATCCTGATAACTACAGCGTTTTCATTTTGACCATAAATGTTTACTTTACTCACAGAATATCATGATAATTATATCGTTTACATTTTGACAGTAAATGTTTTGAATTTTTTTTTGTAATAATTTGTCATGATTACTTAATGGTAAGCTATAATAACCGTGTTGTAATATTTCACATTGTCTTTTTAAAATAACAATTATATGAATGTTTTCTCTTTTGTTATCAAAATGTATATGATGTGTGCGTAATAATTTCATTCCTACAATTAACGTTTTCCTCAATGTTTCAAATTTATTTCTTTATGATATAGTAACAGCAATTATATATTAATTTGACTTCATTTACATGATCAAATAGCATCGCCTTTTTTCTATGTTGTAGAAAGACGTTTACCGTAAATTCATCCTGAAGTAGTTTCGTGTTCTCCAAAATGTCCTGAAATACCTCCATTGTTAGGGTCGTTTCTTCACATAGGAAAATGTCCAGTAGTATCTGATGTACAGCTACATATTGTTCCTAAAATACGTAATTAGTGTTAGTGTCAGGGTTATGGTAAGGGTGAAGGTTAGTGTAAGGGTTAGTGTCAGGGTTAGGTTAGGGTTAGGGGTAGTGTCAGGGTAAGGGTTTGTGTCAGGGTTAGTGTCAGGGTCAGGGTTAGGATAAGGGTGAAGTTTAGTGTCAGGGTCAGGGTTAGGGTTAGTGTCAGGGTTAGTGTCAGGGTCAGGGTTAGGGTAAGGGTGAGGGTTAGTGTCAGGGTTAGTGTCAGGGTTAGGGTTAGGGGTAGTTTCAGGGTAAGGGTCAGGGTCAGGGTTAGGTTTAGTGTCAGGTTTACTGTCAGGGTTAGGGTTAGGGGTAGTGTCAGGGTTAGGGTTAATGTGACGGTCAGGGTTAGGGTTAGTGGTAGTGTCATGGTCAGGGTTAGGGTTAGGGTTAGTGTCAGGGTCAGTGTCAGGGTCACATAGGTAACAGTCTATTGATACCTCATGTACAGTTATATATTGTTCCTAAAATACGTGATTAGGGTTAGGGTTATAGTCAATGTTAGGGTTAGTGTCACGGTCAGGGTCAGTGTCAAGGTCAGGGTCAAGGTCACATAGGTGACAGTCTATTGATAGCTGATGTACAGTTATATATTGTTTCTAAAATACATAATTAGGGTTAGTGTCATGGTTTAGGTTAGGGTTAGTGTCAGGGTTAGTGTTAGGGTTAGTGTCAGGGTTAGTATCATGGTTAGGGTTAGGTTTAGTGTCAGGGTTAGTGTCAGGGTTACTTTCAAGTCCAGGGTTAGGGTTAGTGTCAGGTTTAGTGTCAGGGTTAGGTTTAGTGTCAGGGTTAGTCTCAGGGTTACTGTCAAGGTCTGGGTTAGGGTTTGTGTCAGGATTAGTGTCAGGGTTAGTGTCAGGGTCAGGGTCACATAGGTAACAGTCTATTGATACCTGATGCACAGCTATATATTGTTCTTAAAATACGTAATTAGGGTTAGTTTAGTGTCACGGTCAGGGTCAGGGTTACGGTTAGGGTTAGGGACACATAGGTAACTGTCTGTTGATACCTCATGTACAGCTATATATTGTTCCTAAATAACGAACTGAATTAACTTTAATGTACCACTCCCATGAAAACAACATTTTTCTACTTCTCAGTGACAAAAGAAATGTTTCTGTGGAAGGATTTTATTGTCAGTTTTGTTCAAATGTACATTACTCATTTTGTTGCTGTATTTCCGAAAAAGTAACAATTTCAAAGTTTGAGGCATTCGTAAAATTCGAAGTACATTTGCCTGTTCTAGGGTTTAACATACATAATAAAGTTTTACCTTTGTTTGAATCATGTTCATCCTGTTCTGTCTCATTTGCTTGGCGTATTCAAATGGATCCACTTTGCCTTTTAATGTTCCGTAATTAGCCAGAGCATCAATAGCAATGAACGTCCCGGTTCGTCCGATTCCAGCACTAAACAGACGGGAAAAACTGATGTACACATATATCTTAAGTTTTGGGCAGCTACATTTTTCGTCAAAGATAAAATCATATTGTGCACTCGTATTTACGAACGTATCTCCGTTTGCGAAGTGCTATCTGTGCATGTGTTAGGAGTTATTGAAATTATCGTCAAAGGAATGTTGGATAGTAATCGTTATTTTTTTTAATCATGAAAAATCATTATTTCATTTAGATTACTTGTTTCCTTACTCAAAACATCAAGAACGTGTGTGCAAGTTGTAATGAAAGCTTAAAGTCGACAAAAACAAAGAAACATAATCGTATTTCGTTTTTATACCAACCTACAATGCACAACCATAGGGCCGTCGAGGTTTCCCTTACTAGACTGCACACATTTGTAGAAATTAACTAAGTGCATTCTATCCGGTATACCGTGATCTGGCCATTTTGTAAAGTGAAACTGCGTTATCTTCCGTGGTGTGTCAAACTATTAACATATAAACCGATTCGTGATCATCCTGAATTCCATTCGAAGGTTTGTTTCTTTTACTGTATGGAAACACATAGGAGAAGCAACTGATAATACACTACACGGAGATCTTGGGTAGGATTGACATTACATATCTCTTAAATAAAACATTACTGATTTAAGTTAGTATTGAAATGATAATAGCTGAATTCACTACATCAATCATAAGTTGTACTTAATTTTTATAATGATTCGAAATGAAATCCGGATATACAATTTAAAATGTATCGATAAAGTTTAAGGTTTATAGAGCTACCATCTGTACTGAAGCAGATGAGGACTGAAATCAATAAAAGAAAAATTACAGTAGTTTATCGTAAAAAAGAGACAAAGACTTAATGGACTTTTTTACATAAATGCAATTCATGACATAGTAACGTTAAACTTAAGGTAGAAAACCGTTGTTTGAATTTGTGACGATAAAGCATACCGTTCTCTCATACAACGACAGTGTTCTGACGGTGAAGGCAGCAAATGTCTGTTCGGCTGTATTAACCAATCGGTAATCACCAAAGTTGCGAGAGGTTCCTTTTTCTGGCCAGTACCGCTCCACTTTATTCTGTCAAATGCGTCATTATGATAATTAAAGTAAGTAGCCGGTATCAATATTGTACAGAAAATATTGAAAGCAGTCAGTTGTAATTACTTTATTTTTAAGGCGTGTTTTATAAAGGAGCATCACGGTAAGAAATACGTTTTACTGTGTTATTGATTATGAGTGTTTTCAACACTTCCAGTTACTTTTCTATGCTATTCCGATATTCACAGTCGATGTCAATCTTGGCCACTGCTTTGGTTCGGAAATACGTTCTCAAATTCAAATGATAATGTCACGTGATAGTTTTAAAAACAATGCAGTTTATTTTGTAAACACGAGCACATGATGAAGGGCAGAAATAACAGTAGTGACATCGTCAGTAAAACCGGAGTTTTGTTTACAGACGACAGTATGTTATCTTATATGACAGAAAACATTTTCATTTCAGAATATTTTATTGTCTTGATGTTGATGACACATGGAATTGGGCAACAGGCAGAGCCTATGAAAGCCCTCTTCATACAACTTAAACAAGTACACAGACACATCAATCAAAATTTAAGATATTAAATAATAATGATAGCATTCCAGGAAAAGAATTTAGAATATAGATTGAGTTGAATAATTATCTAACAGAAATGTTAGGCAAACATTACCATCATTTAAATTAAAGTGTTAAAGAATAGTAAGATTAGATAGGTAATATAATTATATATAACAAGATGAAGTCAAAGTTTGTCAATTGATCACGACACAGGCTGCAGGTTCAAACAGTCCATATATCCACAATCCTGAGCCGAGTCCGTAAAATTGACAGGCGGACCAAACTTAAGATAACAAACTCAAATTAAAAATAGAAAAAAATGTATATATAAGTATACTAAGGCTAAAACAGGCGACCGGTATCAGTTATGAATCTCTGAACCAAATCAAGAATAGATTTATTTATATTTGCATCAAGTGTATGAGATCCTTTAAGAAATGTATCAGTGGTAAGAGGTATAGAATCACCAAGAGTAGAACGAGAATTAAGGAGGAGTTGTCTTTGGATAGTAAAAAAGGGACAATGGAAAAAGAAGTTAGTAAGATCTTCAACTGGGTGGCCACAAGTACAGGCAGGATTGTCTTTAAGGTGGGAATTAAATAAGTCAAAATTTAGATTACTTGCAGAGTTTCTTAGTTTACACAAGATTTAGTTTGCCTTTCTGTTACCGTAATATTTAAAAGTATCAGTGCATTGTAAAAGAGGATAGATAACAGGCTGTGACAAAAATGTTTTTTTATTGCATGACGGAAAAAATCAGGCGATACGGATTTTCTTCTGATAATTATCAACTAAACTCTTTATTTGTATGATTCAACGAAAACAAGCTGTCATTGTTAAGAAGATGATAAACCTGATAAATACATACAGTTATAAAAAAAATCAATATAAGAAGAAAATCGTTTTACCGTTACGTCGCTTAAAGTGAGACTAATCGACAATATAATTGTACATTGAAGGATAAAAGTAATTATACATAATTTAACCTACTTCAGTACATTGTCTTTTCTTAATTTGTTGCCGGTATTCCTGTTGTACATTAAATGATAAAAACATTCCAAGATAGCTGTGCATATTTTAGCCTGCTTCAAGACATTTTCTTTTCAAACATTGTCAACTAATTTTGATTATGCTCGCAATATTGCATGAAGATATTTTAAACATTAAAAGAAATCGAACCATTTTGCTGAACATGTTGAATTCGAATCGAATTACCTTGCCCATCTCGACACAATTAGCTAGCATAACGATTTTGTCAGACTCTCTCTGCCACATCATTCTCCAGAAGTCTTCTAACGTATTTTTCTTCGGACCTGTGGCAAGAAAATTTGTAAAACCCGTCAATATCATACACGGGTCTGGTAGTTAAAACCCGGTCCCTTCGGATCAATATTAGTACATTGTGTTAATCTACTGATATTTTGACATTGTGACAGAACTGACAAAAGAAAACAATTATTAATTGTATGTTTTATTGTATATATATGTACATTATAAATCATATGTGTATATTATACTGTGTGCATTATTGCATTTTGATATATGTATATATCTATATATATAGAGGTTCTACAACGAGTGGTAGTTAATTATCATCGTTATCTAACTCGTGTTAGTTATTTTCAAATTTAGAAAAGACACGAGGCTCTGCCGATAACCTTAAACTTAGACTTAAACCTTACAGAGGATAAATTAAAAAACTGGTTTAGCTAAAATAAAGACATTAACATGGCAAGGAACAAACATACTGGAGGTATTAGATGAGAAGAAGTGGACAACAATACAGCATTACATCAGGAGGAACAGACACGTTTGAGGCATCACATCAGGAGGAACAGACAAGATTGGGTCATTACATGAGGAGGAACAGACAAGATTGAGTCATTACATGAGGAGGGACAGACAAGATTGAGCCATTACATCAGGAGGAACAGACAAGATTGAGGTATTACATCAGGAGGAACAGACAAGATTGAGCCATTACATGAGGAGGAACAGACAAGATTGAGGTATTACATGAGGAGGAACAGACAAGATTGAGTCATCACATGAGGAGGAACAGACAAGATTGAGTCATCACATGAGGAGGAACAGACAAGATTGAGCCATCACATTAGGAGGAACAGACAAGATTGAGCCATCACATCAGGAGGAACAGACAAGATTGAGCCATCACATCAGGAGGAACAGACAAGATTGAGCCATCACATCAGGAGGAACAGACAAGATTGAGCCATCACATCAGGAGGAACAGACAAGATTGAGCCATCACATCGGGAGGAACAGACAAGATTGAGCCATCACATCAGGAGGAACAGACAAGATTGAGCCATCACATCAGGAGGAACAGACAAGATTGAGCCATCACATGAGGAGGAACAGACAAGATTGAGCCATCACATCAGGAGGAACAGACAAGATTGAGCCATCACATCAGGAGGAACAGACACGTTTGAGGCATCACATCAGGAGGAACAGACAAGATTGGGTCATTACATGAGGAGGAACAGACAAGATTGAGTCATTACATGAGGAGGGACAGACAAGATTGAGCCATTACAGGAGGAGGGACAGACAAGATTGAGCCATTACATGAGGAGGAACAGACAAGATTGAGGTATTACATGAGGAGGAACAGACAAGATTGAGTCATCACATGAGGAGGAACAGACAAGATTGAGCCATCACATGAGGAGGAACAGACAAGATTGAGCCATCACATTAGGAGGAACAGACAAGATTGAGCCATCACATGAGGAGGAACAGACAAGATTGAGCCATCACATCAGGAGGAACAGACAAGATTGAGCCATCACATCAGGAGGAACAGACAAGATTGAGCCATCACATCAGGAGGAACAGACAAGATTGAGCCATCACATCGGGAGGAACAGACAAGATTGAGCCATCACATCAGGAGGAACAGGCAAGATTGAGCCATCACATGAGGAGGAACAGACAAGATTGAGCCATCACATCAGGAGGAACAGACAAGATTGAGCCATCACATCAGGAGGAACAGACAAGATTGAGCCATCACATCAGGAGGAACAGACATGATTGAGCCATCACATGAGGAGGAACAGACAAGATTGAGCCATTACAGGAGGAGGAACAGACAAGATTGAGCCATCACATGAGGAGGAACAGACAAGATTGAGCCATTACAGGAGGAGGGACAGACAAGGTTGAGTCATCACATGAGGAGGGACAGACAAGATTGAGGTATTACATGAGGAGGAACAGACAAGGTTGAGGTATTACATGAGGAGGAACAGACAAGATTGAGCCATCACATGAGGAGGAACAGACAAGATTGAGGTATTACATGAGGAGGAACAGACAAGATTGAGGTATAACACGAGGAGGAACAGACAAGGTTGAGGTATTACATGAGGAGGAACAGACAAGATTGAGTCATCACATGAGGAGGAACAGACAAGGTTGAGGTATTACATGAGGAGGAACAGACAAGATTGAGGTATTACATGAGGAGGAACAGACAAGGTTGAGGTATTACATGAGGAGGAACAGACAAGATTGAGTCATCACATGAGGAGGAACAGACAAGGTTGAGTCATCACATGAGGAGGGACAGACAAGGTTGAGTCATCACATGAGGAGGGACAGACAAGATTGAGGTATTACATGAGGAGGAACAGACAAGGTTGAGGTATTACATGAGGAGGAACAGACAAGATTGAGGTATTACATGAGGAGGAACAGACAAGATTGAGCCATCACATGAGGAGGAACAGACAAGGTTGAGGTATTACATGAGGAGGAACAGACAAGATTGAGGTATTACATGAGGAGGAACAGACAAGATTGAGTCATCACATGAGGAGGAACAGACAAGGTTGAGGTATTACATGAGGAGGAACAGACAAGATTGAGGTATTACATGAGGAGGAACAGACAAGGTTGAGGTATTACATGAGGAGGAACAGACAAGATTGAGGTATTACATGAGGAGGAACAGACAAGGTTGAGGTATTACATGAGGAGGAACAGACAAGATTGAGGTATTACATGAGGAGGAACAGACAAGATTGAGGTATTACATGAGGAGGAACAGACAAGATTGAGTCATCACATGAGGAGGAACAGACAAGGTTGAGTCATCACATGAGGAGGGACAGACAAGATTGAGCCATCACATCAGGAGGAACAGACAAGATTGAGCCATTACAGGAGGAGGAACAGACAAGATTGAGCCATTACATGAGGAGGAACAGACAAGATTGAGGTATTACATCAGGAGGAACAGACAAGATTGAGCCATCACATGAGGAGGAACAGACAAGATTGAGCCATCACTTGAGGAGGAACAGACAAGATTGAGCCATTACATGAGGAGGAACAGACAAGGTTGAGGTATTACATGAGGAGGAACAGACAAGGTTGAGGTATTACATGAGGAGGAACAGACAAGATTGAGGTATTACATGAGGAGGAACAGACAAGATTGAGGTATTACATCAGGAGGAACAGACAAGATTGAGTCATCACATGAGGAGGAACAGACAAGATTGAGTCATCACATGAGGAGGAACAGACAAGATTGAGCCATCACATGAGGAGCAACAGACAAGGTTGAGGTATTACATGAGGAGGAACAGACAAGATGGAGGCATTACATAAGGAGGAACAGACAAGATGGAGGCATTACATCAGGAGGAACAGACAAGACTGAGCCATCACATGAGGAGGAACAGACAAGGTTGAGGTATTACATGAGGAGGAACAGACAAGATGGAGGCATTACATAAGGAGGAACAGACAAGATGGAGGCATTACATCAGGAGGAACAGACAAGATTGAGCCATCACATCAGGAGGAACAGACAAGGTTGAGGTATTACAGGAGGAGGAACAGACAAGATTGAGTCATCACATGAGGAGGAACAGACAAGGTTGAGTCATCACATGAGGAGGGACAGACAAGATTGAGCCATCACATCAGGAGGAACAGACAAGATTGAGCCATTACAGGAGGAGGTATTACACAGACAAGATTGAGCCATTACATGAGGAGGCCATCACAGACAAGATTGAGGTATTACATCAGGAGGAACAGACAAGATTGAGCCATCACATGAGGAGGAACAGACAAGATTGAGCCATCACTTGAGGAGGAACAGACAAGATTGAGCCATCACATGAGGAGGAACAGACAAGATTGAGGTATTACATCAGGAGGAACAGACAAGATTGAGCCATCACATGAGGAGGAACAGACAAGATGGAGGCATTACATAAGGAGGAACAGACAAGATGGAGGCATTACATCAGGAGGAACAGACAAGACTGAGCCATCACATGAGGAGGAACAGACAAGGTTGAGGTATTACATGAGGAGGAACAGACAAGATGGAGGCATTACATAAGGAGGAACAGACAAGATGGAGGCATTACATCAGGAGGAACAGACAAGATTGAGCCATCACATCAGGAGGAACAGACAAGGTTGAGGTATTACAGGAGGAGGAACAGACAAGATTGAGCCATTACATGAGGAGGAACAGACAAGATTGAGGTATTACATGAGGAGGAACAGACAAGATGGAGGCATTACATAAGGAAATAGGTAGGAATATGAAGATCAGAACGCACGTGATAGTGATGTTCGGAACTTCCTTTGAAGAGGCACACTTAAGTAGGGTACGCTGAACAGATATTATGATTTGCATGTGCTATGCATTGTAAAAGATAGATATAAAGAAGACATAGCAGGCGTTGTAAATATAGAAATGGAGAGATACAATGTAGTAGGATCATGTAAAGATATAGGTATAGATATAAACATGGATTATTCACTTAGTGAGTTAGTGTTACATTCTTTACCTTGTGTGGCGACATAAGCATCTTTTTTCTCAACATTCTAAAATACAGAATCAAGACATTTTCACAGTCAGAAGTTAAAGTTTGAAATACCATTTAAGTATCACAGTTATATACAAACAACAATCATGATAATAGAAGTGCGCTTACTGTAATATAGTTTGCGTTGATATAATCGTTTTCTACTCCTGTCAGAACAACTCGTGAATGGTCATCTGAAATACAACCAAAACATCAGTCGGCTACAACTTTTTTTCCTCAATATTGTTCATCTGGATAATTAATGTAAATGATTAATTGATAAATTCATGAAATAAAAATCTAGAGCTTACGGTACTTAATAACGTACCAAGGCACAAACAATAGAACGTATGGAAACGTTATACATACAAGGAAATGTAGTAAGGAATCGGTTGCGGGATTTGTTTTCGGCCCTTTTACCAGCATCACAGTCATGGACTTCACCGTTAGGGAGTTGCTGCAACAAATAGGTCTTGGAGTTTAAATATCGCGCTTTTCAAAGGATGTAAATTAATTATGAATCAATTTAATTATACTTTTGTTAGGTAGTAGGTCTGAAGTGGAACAATTTTGTCATGATTAGGTAGAAAATCATGATATCTATTGAAGATTAGATACTGTTTACGATTTTTTAGGTTAAGATCTAATGAATCAATTGATTATTCTAATTACCTAATCAACCCCCCAACCCCCACCCCCACCCCCCGCAAAAAAAAAAAAAAAAAAACCCACTAGTTTTCATTTTAAGGAAATAGAAATTGATAGGTCACCTTGAATTCATCGTGAAGCTCGTTTGAGTGAAGTCTTCTTGATAAAAAAGTTGGAACGTCCGTGGTATGAACTTCCACAAGTTCATTTAAGTCATTAGGATTTGACGAATTTCTGCAATATTGATGTTTAAAAGGGTCAATGTAAAGACATAACAGTCGGCATTAAGCTCAACGTGACGACAGCTATTACGATTTCTGCTTGCATCTTATAAAATAAGTAAAAAATGAGTATTTTTACAAAGTAACATCAAGTGTAACTTTAATGAGTGTTAATTTTCTTACAGCAGGTTTAATTTGTCTGACACTAAATGAATAATGACAATCACAAGGGAAGGAATTCCCCACAATGATACCTATAAATTTATTACAGGAATTCCCCGCAGTTATATATGTAAACATATTTATTACAGTAGAGGGAATTCCACAAAGCTTTATATATATATAATTTAAAAAGATAAAAACTTCGTGTATCGTACATGCAGAGAAAATTAATCACTTAGCATGACAAACAAATATATCACTAACGTTTTCAGGTCTCGCGGCCATCTTCAGGTGATTACATTACATGTACACTGTACGTTACTTAGTAACCTACATTGTGACGTAATGTTATTGTTATAATAAAAGGGGAGTTCATAACGTTATCAATTGTGTCCCGACGCAATCTTCAGTGTGTATTTACGAACGGTTTAAACAATTTGACAAAAAAATCGTCTGTGATGATTCGTTTTGACGTTATAGATTGTGACATCATATATATCAAAAAAGTTTCCTTTGCCGCAGATGTCCAAATGTTCACTCAGCGGGATATTCCGTGTTTCCGGTGAGCGTATCTGCTGTCTGTAAACCCGGACTCTTTCAGATAGGGCATTTCCTGTCTGTCCTATGTAGTTTTCGAGACAAGTTGGACAGGTAATGCAGTAAATTAAGTTTCTGCTTTTACAGTTTAAATCACAGTTTGGTTTCACCATTTTCCCGTTTTTCAGGGTTATGGAATGGCCCTTTTTGATGTATTTACATGTCCCACATCTGGTATCTCCGCACTTCGAAACTCCATAGTCGCGCTGCTCGTTGACATTGAATTTAGCTCGAGTTAGTATTTTCTTCAAATTGTTGGGTTGCCTTTTACTTTGAAGAATATCCGATGGTTTAATGAGATCGCGCATCTTTTTGCTCTTATGTAATATGGCGATAGAGGTTTTGGCAACCTCAACCATATTACGGTGTCCCGGGCTATGTGTTGATACGAATGGTATTTTGGCTTTCTGTTCTTGTCTTACTTTGGGCTTTCTTAATTCCTCCAGGGGTATTGTCTTTGCAGGTTGAATACCCATTTTAACTAGCTGATTTGGGTCGTGTTGTTTGCGCATTTTATCTCTTCTCTCTTTTCCCACTATCTATCACAATGGCACATATCCGCCGTGTTAAACCGAATGGAATATTTCTTTTAGTATGAGACGGTGACATGAATGGAAATCTAGATATTGGTGTGTATCTGTGGATTTATAGTAAATATCAGTCACGATATTTTTTTCCACTTTTTTATGTACCAATACATCTAGAAATGCTAGTTCCGTTTCACTACTTTCCATTGTGAATTTGATAGATGGGTTGAGAGCATTGAGCATTTCTTCGTAGATAGATCTGTTCTGGATTTTGTCCATATTATGAAGCAGTCATCCAGGTACCGTTTCCAGTAGGAAATAATGGAATATTTGGTCAGGTATTACAACAATAATGATCTCCCTTCTCGAAAATCTAGCCGCCTAAAACCAGCCAAGCGTGACAATGTCTGACTTTTTAAGTAGTTTAGTCCAAATCACACGGCGTGATCAAGCTAAGCCGGATTTTTTTAAAGCGAATAATTTCAACGGATACTCGAAGTTCAGCCTTATTAATTTTTAACTTTATGATTTTGATTTCGTTATTGAGCGTGATGCCACGCTTACCGCAAATTCAGAGGGGTAGAGCAATTGCAATGTTGATAGATTGTCATGGTCAAACTGCTGTCGAACGGCAGTTTTTCGTTGCCTCGTGTACATTTAACCGTCTTTATATACTTTTCCATGCAACTGGGTTAGTTTCCGATCCTCCAAGGAGCAGCCGTCCGCGTGTAGCCACTCAAGACTAGAGAGGGCGATTCGATTGTTGCACATGCGCAACAGATTCAAGACTGCTGTCGCATACTTTAGGTACTCATGGCTGACCCATTAGACCAAGGAACCGCTTGAGTGCGGAGAGAATTATTGCGTGTCGACTTTATGTCGGGCCACCTCTAACACCAAGGTGGCGGCAAGTGTGTCTTCACTGGTTGCGCTGACATGGCCCGAATAGGTTTGGGATGGGTGTGATGTTCACCGACGAGTCTAGATTCTGTCTGTATCGCTCAGACGGAAGAAAAATGGTGATCGTTTCGCCGATGGAATGGTACCCATACAACCCCGAAATGTCGCCCATTGAACATCAGTGGGATGAACTGAACAGGGGTGTTAGAATATGTCAACAGCGCCTAACTAACCGCACCCAGTTGATCGCAGCAATAACACAAGAATGGGTCAATATTCCCTTAAGGCGAATTAATGTTCTCATGAATTTAAAGCATAGAAGAATTGTAACACTATCAAGTAGATCACTCTGTTGTTAAACCGGAAATGGTTATTTGAACAGGAAGCAGTATTTTATTGTATATAATGTTGGTTTGAAATTTAAAATATGAAAATAATAATTTTCATGAATTTATTGTTGTTTGATTTAGCTTATAACAGGAATTGAGTGTTAAATATGTACATAGTATATTGCACCAAATATGACCTTTACCTGTCCAGCACTGCATAGCCAAGTAGGGACTTATGTAAACAATGGTAGCCAGAATTCATATAAACAAATGTGATGTGTATATATAAACAGTGCAGTACAGTTAGAGTAACGATGATTGTATAATTATAACGTAAAATATTTCAAGGTCATGAGAAAATAATAGTTTAGATAGTGAATTGTATATAGTTGCTTAGTACAGCATTATGAGTATGTAAGGTAAACATGACCGATTTAGCAGATGTTAGGTTCTGCGTAATTGTTAAGTATTTGATTATTATATATGTAAATAGTGACCAATATGCGGTGGGTCTGAAGACTGGTAGTACCAATTGTCATTCCAGACAATAGCTTCCTGGGATTGGGGAATGGACCAATCAACGGTCGTTGCACTAAATGTGCATCCCCAATCCATCAGCACTTATCCCATACACAATAACAAATGGTGCCAAGATTCTGCATTTTGTGTCCAAATTGGTATCATTTTGACAGAATCTTGATATGGTTGGGTCGCCAGGATCAACCATTGTTCTTGAGGAATTTCCACCTGCGGAGTTGTCCGACTTTTGGCTTCCCCTATAAATACTGGGCAGTTTTCGCTGCTCATTGCACTTGGATCTAGGGATGCCAAAGGGACAACTTCCGGTTGTGGGACTGACTCTACGGAAGCGTGACAGGGAGCTAGCCTTCTTGTGGACTTCACTGTGCTATATAAACAACAAGTAGAAAGGAATTTGGACTTGGCTTTTTCTTCGGGAAACACAACGCGAGCGGGGGCACAGTGGGGTTACAAGAGGTGATTTGGTGCCGTGACCAGGATATCGTAACAACATCTTAACTGGATTGGCTCTTATAAGGTAAGTGGAACTCTTTTCCCATTTTGTACCTTATCACTGACCTTTGGCAGCATCTTCAATTGTTTACAATTAGGTTATTAATTGTAAGGGAAGTAGGATATCTTATGACGTCATGGTTAGCTTGTTATCAGATGTAGAAATGAATAGTATTGCTGAGAGAATGGCTAACCTAGGTACCCCCCAGTTAAATGAAAGACTCCCCCCTCAGGAAAAACCACCCTCAAGTGCCCCTGGGAGAGGGACTCTTCAAGATGATGGGGAGGTACTCATAAGAAGCATGGCGCAACAGTTCAAAAGTCTTTCGGCGGCTATGACAGCACAGGGTGTGTTTCAAGTAGTAAAGGTTTTTGAAGGTGACCCTTCAAAGTTTAAGGCTTGGATCAAAGAAATAGAAAAATATGCTAAATTGGTAGGGTTGGACAATGGGTCCATACCAAATATAGCTTACCAGACAAGCACGGGGTCAGTAGGTGACTTTATTAAAAGGTACATTGATTCTATGGAAGGAGATGGAATCCTTAGTTGGGAGGATTTAAAGAAGTTATTAAAGCAAAGGTTTGCTGAGATAACAGACTCACAACAGGTCCTGGCCTTGTTGAGAAAAACTAGGCAAAAAGACACTGAAAGTGTGCAAATATTTGCAGAACGACTTCTACAGATAGCTGAAGACGCTTACACTAATGCTCAAGACAATGATAGGGGAATAGTGCAACAGCAATTAGTTAATACCTTTTGCGACGGGTTGGCATATGACTACATTAAAATGAAAGTCATGAGAGAAAACCCCGAGACTTTAGAAGACGCTGTAGGCATAGCAATGAGGGAACAAAACTTAAGAAAACGGTTTGATTTAAGAAAAGATGACAGTGATGTCTTTCATAGAGTAGATTCCCAAAGATTGGAACCAAAAACAGTCCCAAGACATACTGACAAATTGTCCCTATGGAAATAGACCATTCAAGACAAAGACAATGCTATAGATGTAAAAGAGATAAGGTTATGGCAAGGTCACACCCCATTTCTAGAGACAGACCAAGGTTCAGACAGTACAATTCGGATAGACAAAGTAGGTTCCAACATCCAAGGAATCATAAAGACAATAGCCACACCCAAACAAACAGCTCTCAAGCAGAAACACCATTAGTTCCTCCTAAATCTAATCATGTACAGGCTTTAAGACAAGACGTAAGACAAGACAATCACGAAAACACCCGGTTATATACACCCACGTTAGTGTGTTGGCATTGCAATAACGTAGGACATATAAAAAGAAATTGCCCTCGCCTAAGTGGTAGTTACCCAAGGAATACTCAGTTAAACTAAAAACCTCTCCCCATAAGGAAACCGATGGAGAGAGGAAAATTAGGTCAAGTAATCCTGTATCTAAGACAATAAATATATCAGGTTACCCAAGTACAACTGTGATAAAATTAGGTAAACAAAGAGTTAGAGTCTTGATAGATACTGGAGCTGAGGTTTCCCTTATTAATGATAGGATTTTTAAGAAGCCAAGATTAAGAAAAGAAAACATGACCCTCCAGACAGTCGGTAGTACACCAATCGAGGTAATAGGTTCTGTTGAACTTCCTTTTCAAATGAGAAACATGACCTGACAAGTTTTATGTTGTTAAAGGAATGAATAGGAACTGTATTCTTGGACTAGATTGGTTAAGAAAAAATGGCGTTAGAATGTACTTTGATTTGGCATGCATGCGTATAGGAAAGACATATGTTCCCATAGAGGAAGATGTACATATTGCTTCTATAATTCGCATCACCAAGAAAACTGTCTTAAGACCACAAACAGCTACCATATGCAATATTAAACTTGTTAGAAGCTTTGAAGTGCCCAAGTCAAGATTACTGAATATTTCTCCTGAAATATCAAGTGAAGAGACACCTCGTATAAATAATGAACTCGGGGTAGTATTACAGGAAAGCATAGCTCAGGTAAAAATTCCCTTTAAGATACCAGTCTTATTAGTTAACAATACCAATAGAACAATGACCTTAAGACGTGGTAGTGTAGTAGGGAAGGCAACAGCTGTAGAAACAAAAGACATAAGTAGTGCAACTGTAACTGACAAAAATAGCAACAGTAAGGAGGATTTTAAAGATGTAAGTGTACAAGAAAAATATAGAGAAGACACTATTAAACTTCTTAAAAGAAATAGAGACCTATTTGCGAAGAAAGACTCAGATTTAGGTCATACTGACACAGTGAAGATGCATATTGACACAGGAAACAACAAACCTATAAGAAATCGTGCATACCGCACCCCACTCAACAAACGCGATGTCATAAATGAAGCCATAGATGAGATGTTAGAGGCTAAAGTAATTGAAAGGTCAAGAAGTCCTTGGTCCTTTGAAAGCACTTTACTACCTTAGACTTGAAGAGTGGGTATTGGCAAGTTCAGTTAGACGAGGAAAGTAAACCTAAGACAGCATTTGCTTGCCACGGAGGTCTTTTCCAGTTCAACAGGATGCCCTTTGGTTTAAGTAATGCCCATGCTGTGTTCCAAGAGTTGATGAACATTGTCTTACAGGAATGTGAGCAGTTTGCTACTGCCTATCTTGATGATGTCTTGATCTATAGTAAGACACCAGAGGATCACCTTAAACATATCCAGATAGTATTTAGGAAGCTAAGAGAACATGGGCTCAAGTTAAAACTTAAGAAATGCAGCTTCTTTCAAACCGAAACTGAATATCTTGGGTTTATTATAACAGATGAAGGAGTAAAGCCCGACACTAAGAAAGTAGAAGCTATTCGAACTTTACCATCTCCAACTTGTGTCAGAGAAGTACGAGGATTTATTGGAATGTGTAGCTACTACAGAAGATTTATACCCAATTTTTCCAAGATAGCTGAACCTCTCATAGACTTAACAAAGAAGTATGCAAGATTCAAATTGTCAGAAAAGTGCCAAAATGCTTTCAATTTTCTTAAGAAAAGTCTAACAGTAATACCATTACTGGCTTACCCAGATCCTAGCCAAGACTATATCCTTTATACGGATGCTTCAGATTCTTGCATAGGCGCATGACTTACGCAGAAAAAAGAAGGTGAAGAAATGCCAATATATTACTTGTCACATAAGCTCAGTCAAACACAAAGAAGGTGGTCGTAATCGAGAAGGAGGCCTTTGCTGTAGTGTACGCATTACAAAAGCTTGACAATTACTTACATAATAGTAGATTTGTAATAAGGACTGACCATCGACCACTTTATTACATCTTCTCAGATAAAAAGACTACAAATAAGAAACTGTCTATGTGGGCTCTTAGTGTGGCAGCATATAACTGTAAGGTGGAATATATAGAGGGCAGGTATAATTGTTGTGCAGACTTACTGTCTAGACAACCTTCTGATACCAGTGAAGAAGCTCAAGAAGCTCAAGGTGCTCCAGAAGAAGCACAAGATATCTTAGATGTTGATGATTAAACCTTAGAAGTAGGTGCCCTGAACTCCAATTACTTCCGTCCTAAAGACTACGCCAGTTGTGAAGTAGATCCGCCAGATGACATCATTAAGCCTCATATGGATTTACCAGAAGACATTAACATTAAAGATGCTCAAGAAAATGACACAGACATAAAGATTTTGCGAACAAGACTTAGTAACGGTAAGGCAACAAAGAATGAGGAGGAGCGATACTTGGTAGTAGACAACGTCTTATACTATCTGTCAAACGCAGACTCAGATGACCCAAACTTAAGGCTCTACATACCTAAGGAATTTGAGGAACTTGTGATTAAGCAGCATCATGAGTCTTTAGGTCATATGGCTCTAGATAAAACTTATGACACTATGCGTAAGAAGTACTATTTTCCAATGATGTACAAGAAAGCACACCAGCACATAGAGAAGTGTGTTACATGTCAGACGAGAAGTAGTGCTAATCCCAAGCCCCCTCTACAAGACACTGACATTCCTCGTTACCCTTTCGCAAAAATAGCCATGGACTTGTCAGGTCCCTATCCAGAAACACTTTCGGGGAATAAGTACATAATATCCTTTGTAGATGTGTACTCAGGATGGCCAGAGGCTTTTCCTGTACCTGATAAATCAGCAGCAAATATAGTGCATCTCATTTTAGAAGAAATTTTCCCAAGATATGGCTGTGTCTTAAGCATCGTATCAGACCATGGTTCTGAGAATATTGCAAAATCAGTTAAAGAAACACTAGAAGCCCTAAACATACATCACATTACTACGTCTTATTACTGCCCCCAAGCAAACGGAAAGGTGGAGAGATTTCACCGAACCATGGTAGATATAATGGCTAAAAAGATCAAAGAAAGCACAAATACATGGGATCTTTCCCTGAACCAAACTCTTGCCGCTGTGCGATTTCACACCAGTGAAGTGACAAAGGCATCGCCTTTCTTCCTGTTATATAACCGTGATGTTGTTCTTCCTTTGGACACAATTCTCAAGCCGAGACGAAGATATGTTGGGGAAGACTTACACAAAATCGCACTAGAACAGCAGCACAAGTCCTTTGCATTAGTGCACCGATACTTAAAACAGGCTAAGAAAAAGCAAAAGAAACTTGCAGACAGAAATAGCAAGGATGAGGACTTAAAGGTAGGTGATCCTGTATATGTAAGAAATCATAAAAGAACATCAAAACTTGATAACAAATGGACACCATACTTCAGGATTGTTGAACAAACAGGACCCGTGAGTTTTAAGGTAAGAAACCAACTCACAGGAGAAGTCACTAAGACACATGCAAGATATTTGCGTCTGGCAAATGTTGATGAATGGAGTTTGCCTAAGGATAATATAGGTCGGCCTTTGAGAAAGTCCACCTATGTAGTACCTCCAGAAGATGTAAGTAGCTCTGATGATGAACCAGAGGAGGACCCGCCACTTCAACGGTCATTAAAAGAAAACGAAAAGAAAGATCAAATTCTGATGACGAGGATGACATTCCTCTAACAGAACTTAGGCAACGTCTTAGGACTCGCGAATTAGCAGAAAAAGCTGAAGTTATTGACTCTGATGATGAAGACATGCCATTGACACCGTTAAGACAATGCAAAAGACAGTATAAACTCCCAGACTATCAGTCAGTTGACAAGGACCTGACAGAGGATGACGTAACTGAATCTGAGGACAGTAGTACTAATGAGGAAATGGAAGTTAATGTCATTAAGAAAATAGGAACCCCAAAAATAGAATGTAGAAAGGAAATTGTAGATTTACCTAGAAAACAAAGAAAGTCCCATAAGGAAAAGAATGCCCCAAAAGAAGTTAGATTAGCTAAGACGATAAAACTACTTCAGGCATGCTTAGAGATATAAGGTATTAAAAGCCTCCTAGTAAAATGTCCTTAATCTTCCTTGCAGGAAGTTATGGCAAGAAAGGAAGAAGGCTCAACATCCAAATGGGGAATTGTAGATACAAATCCTTCTGTGATAAACGTAGATCAAGAAGCGTTGGTCTTAGATAATTTATGCTTAAAGATACAAAAATTGCACGTTAGGGTACCAGATGTCACTGAATTAATCTTAAAATACCATAGAATTAACCAGGCAAATCTCCAACCCCGTAAACTCATTGTGAACAGTATAAAACACTTAAGACATGTGTTTAGAATGACAAATAGGACCTATGTTATGTTAATGGCTCAGCTAGATTTAGATTTTAACCTTAACCCTGGATGTTGCAAGGGACTCGCCAATTTACAGAGATCGGCTAGACGAATTAGCTTGAGGAAGAAAACCTTAGGCAAAACTTCATGTAAAAGAAAACTTCCTGATTCCCAGCAATAAGTTTCTATCTTTTTGTTTTTTGGAGAACGATGGCTTACAAGGCACCTCCAACTGAATCCCTTACAAGTAGATTCGAAAACTTAAGTCTGAAAAGTAATAAACCAATAGATACACATTATTCACGTAGTTCATTATTAGGTCTAAGATGTCATCCTTCTTATACCAAGAAACCTGTAGCTATAATCAGGAAACCTCAAACAGTAGTACTCAAGAAACAACCATGCAAAGTAAAAGAATGTATTCAAACAAAATCTCGTAGACGGTCGACTAAATGTAAAAGATGGCCTCAAGTCGATGTAACAAAACAAGAAGAAATAACTAACCCTTTATTGGAGACAATACATGATGTGATGAGACGTTCACACATTATTTACAACATCATTCTTGTATACATCCGCTTAGCCTTAGCGTCCCAATCATCACTTAAGATAAGAATGCATGAAGAATTTAGGCACTATGTTAAAATATACCGTCTTACTCACATTGATGAGTTACGTAAGGAAAATCCAAGTGTGACAATTCTCCCTTCAAGAATAAAATATTGGCAAAGGTTTTGTTATGAATTTCGATATGGTGTAGACCAAATCTATTGTGCAAGACAATTGAAGATTGCAGAATAAGTATTTCAAGATATTGTTAAGAATACCAAACACTTAGACAGTTTATTTTATGTTTAATTGCAGAAAGACGGCCCAGGCCTGACTTACTAAAATGAACAATTCACTCCTTTTCGTCTTATTAATAATAGGTAGTGTTAAAGCAACTCTCATCAGACAAAACGTAGTCTTTGAGAAAATAAATGATGTCACAACTACTAGATCTAAATGGTTAGTCGCATTTGTCTTAGACTTAAATCCGTACCAAGATATCTTAGCCAAATTAAACAACAGTCTTTCTGAAATAAGTAATGATATGTATGTTGAATCTCAAGTGTGGCAGTTACACCCAAAAATTGACCTTAATCTGGCCAATTACTTACTAGTACTTCACCATGAAGTTAAAAATTTAAGACAAACTCAGGAATTCTTACAAGAAGAACTTAGAAATATAAAAACACTACATCAGACTCGAACTAAAAGAGCGTTGATTCCAGTTGTAGGTAAGGCACTGTCCTTCCTTTATGGTTCATTAGATGAAGATGATATTGATACAATCAAAACTAATGTTAGGACTTTAAGAAATAATCACGTACACCTTCAACATGTTGTTAAGGAAAGTTTAACTATCCTTCATACTGCCCAAGGCCAAATAGCAAATAACAGAATGAATATTAATGAAGTAATAGATACTTTAACTGATCTAGCGAAGTTAGAGATGAATCTTAGTCATTCAGTTCAAGATATTGACAAATACTTACATACGTATACAAAGATAGATAGAGCCTTAAGTGAAGCTAAGGAAATAGTTGGTTTAGCTATAGATTACTTAAACCACTTGAAGCTTCAAATTAATATGTTGTCTCTTGGACATCTCTCGCCAACTGTTATTGCACCCCCTGACCTAAGGAAATTACTAATTGATGTTAAAAGTAAGCTAAGTATGAATATGCAAATTCCTTTTGACCCTGACGTAGACCTTTGGACATTTTATAAGACTGTGACTTGTACAACCCTGATTGGACAGGACGACTTAATGGTAGTCATTGCCATTCCTTTGATTGATATATCAGATAAATTCACTGTGTATAGAGCACACAGTCTTTTATTACCTTATTTGGAAACAAACCAAACAAATCTTTTGGCCTCTTATAGATTAGAAGCAGAAGCCTTGGCGGTAAATGAAGCCAAGACACAATTTGTTATCTTATCTCTTAATGAAATTAAGGAATGTGGAGGTAGCGTCAAGAAATACTGCAGATTTCGTAATCCAATATATACTTTAGTGTCAAACGAAATGTATATAATATATCTTTTTTATGGGATGGATTAAAGATATGGATAAGTACTGTACCACAGTGGTGCAAGCTAGAACTTCAACTCCTCAAGCCCAACACTTATCTGATGGACACTGGGTAGTTGTTTCAGAAAAATCATTGACCTTTCATCTAAAATGTCCTGTTACTTCCTCTTTAGACAGCCGTAGCACGAAAAGTCCCATTGATATTATAAGCTTAAATGAGGGCTGCTCTGCTTCAAATGAGTTCATGGCCTTACCATCCTTTCATCATTATGAAAGTACTTTTAACTTGTCTAATGACTTTAACGCCTTAATACATAATTACTTTATGGGATCAATTAAACTATGGAAGCCATTTTCTCAGAAATTTCCAAATATAACTTCAATCAAAATCCCTCCAAAGTTGAAGTCTATAAAAGAAATTCCTATTGATCATTTGAATTCGGAACTAGATAATATGCACAAATTGGTTCCTATGGAATCAGATAATTCTATCCAAACATACCTCATAATTGGAAGTGTAGTCATTGCTTTCTTAGTGATAGGATATTGCTTTCGGCATAAAATAAAAGATAAATGTCAAAATTATAGGAATAGTAGGTATAGTAAAAGGTCAGTTGTTAAGGGAGATTTGGAGTTGAGTTCTTTACCAATGCCTTATTTGCCTCGTCGAGAGCCTGATGTACCACAAGATTTACCAAGGCAATCTAAGGTTACAATGGTACCACGCTTACATCGCCACAGCACTTCTGAAGTAGACTTCCCTAGACCGAATTCGACTTTCGACAGACGACTTGCTGAATTGTGTTTAAAAGAATTGACAATCTTCCCACCTCAACTCAACTTAGATGGGAACCGGGAAGACTTACAGGTGATGTCAGGTGAACCTGACAACGACGACAACGTTGAGGGCGGAGCAAACCCCTCATCACCAGGTGGAGTAGCAGAGGAGGTAAAAACAGTAAAAAATAACCCTCTGGTATCCACCAGGAAGACATTGATACAGGATCTTTATCCTGATATAAGAAAGGAAATGGACGGGAACTAGTCCCTTTCGCATGTCCTTCGTGACAATAAGGATAATTAAGGATAAAGTCACGTGAATTTAACAAGACTGACTACAACACATGTATACTTCTGTATCTGTTATACTAACTGTGGAAGAACAGAAGATGGGATTCTTATGAACATTTCGTGATTCTTATGAACATTTTAAGACGGGAAATGTGGTGCAACTTTCCAGACGAAATGTGATGGTTTCTAAAGGAACTATATTATTATATGGGATATTTCCATGAACTGATGTGAGGGTCACAGTGAGATGACTATTGGGACAAGATTGAGTGACTTTCGAATAATTCGGAACAGATTGAGTGACTTTCGAATAATTCTCAGTATATATATTATTAAGTGACAGTGAATTATAACCGTTGTTAGGGATTTATAAACATATAAATAATTTGTTAATTCAAGTAGATAGTTAAAATAATACTTGCATGTAGCATGCGAAAGATTGGCGTGTGAAAGCTGTAAGAAAGTAAAGGTAAAAGTCCGTATTAAAGAACAGCGCCAAAATTTCGCCTTGATATTGTTAAAAGTTGTTGAGAAATATAGTCAGTAGTTTAGTACCGCCTATATTTCTTTTGTGTATGGGACGGATGTGACACTATCAAGTAGATCACTCTGTTGTTAAACCGGAAATGGTTATTTGAACAGGAAGCAGTATTTTATTGTATATAATGTTGGTTGGAAATTTAAAATATGAAAATAATAATTTTCATGAATTTATTGTTGTTTAATTTAGCTTATAACAGGAATTGAGTGTGAAATATGTACATAGTATATTGCACCAAATATGACCTTTACCTGTCCAGCACTGCATAGCCAAGTAGGGACTTATGTAAACAATGGTAGCCAGAATTCATATAAACAAATGTGATGTGTACATATAAACAGTGCAGTACAGTTAGAGTAACGATGATTGTATAATTATAACGTAAAATATTTCAAGGTCATGAGAAAATGATAGTTTAGATAGTGAATTGTATATAGTTGCTTAGTACAGCATTATGAGTATGTAAGGTAAACATGACCGATTTAGCAGATGTTAGGTTCTGCGTAATTGTTAAGTATTTGATTATTATATATGCAAATAGTGACAAATATGCGGTGGGTCTGAAGACTGGTAGTACCAATTGTCATTCCAGACAATAGCTTCCTGGGATTGGGGAATGGACCAATCAACGGTCGTTGCACTAAATGTGCATCCCCAATCCATCAGCACTTATCCCATACACAATAACAAATGGCGCCAAGATTCTGCATTTTGTGTCCAAATCGGTATCATTTTGACAGAATCTTGATATGGTTGGGTCGCCAGGATCAACCATTGTTCTTGAGGAATTTCCGACTTTTGGCTTCCCCTATAAATACTGGGCAGTTTTCGCTGCTCATTGCACTTGGATCTAGGGATGCCAAAGGGACAACTTCCGGTTGTGGGACTGACTCTACGGAAGCGTGATAGGGAGCGAGCCTTCTTGTGGACTTCACTGTGCTATATAAACAACAAGTAGAAAGGAATTTGGACTTGGCTTTTTCTTCGGGAAACACAACGCGAGCGTGGGCACAGTGGGGTTACAGAATCCATGCAGTGATTCGTGCAAGAGGTGCCCATACCAGGTACTGAAGGTTGTGTAAAAAAATCCCAAAATATCATTGATTGCATAACTTAATTGTGCGCTTCTTTATGTTGAGTATAGATTGTGTTAGCTATTGACCATCAGGTCCTACATCTAGTTATAACAGGGCATAAACGAATCATCAACTCTCTATTACATAAAACTGATTACTCGCTGTAACGCTCTTAGAGCCTTTCTAGGGTACAAACTTTCAATAACAATCAACTCGCCAAGAATCCCCCTACATGATTCGCCATGTTTGTGGGGTCAGCGATGACTTACGATAAAAGTGAAAACATCCTACTTCAATGAGTCAGTGTTCCCGTCTGAGAAGTTACGATATTAATTTTCATTAATAATAGTTTACAGGGCTGCCAATATAATGTTTAACTATCACCAATATACAAGTTCAAAGGCAGTAGTGTAACGATAAGTAGTAGAAAATGATACCTTTTTTTCATCACAAAGAATATCAGTACAACAAAAAGTACAAAAACCATCACGGAACTTCCAACACCAGCGCCAATGGCAGCAGACGAACCGTCCTTTTCGACTTCTGTAAAAGTGACCGATTACATAATACTAAGTCGAGATACGGTGACAGGGATTGTTATCGTGCTACTTCAGCAATATATAACAATTAGCTTGAGGATGTACTCCTCAGATGTTTTGACCGGACGTAAGACATGATTATATGTAAAATGAAGGCCGACATAATACCTCGTACTTTTGTCTTTTTATATACTTTGTTATCTATAGTTGTACTTATAAGTTGAAAACGGGCGATCTAAATGACGTTTTGAAGAAATATCGCTCGTGGACTACTTTTTTTGACGGCGTAGTAAACAGTGTGATTTGGTTAATAGCATCAATAAAGTCAACGTGTTTTGGTTGCGAAGATATTTCTCTTGAGTATAACTTTGGATGTCTTCGATAGAACTCATTTAAATTTGACAGGAATTATTACCATAAACTGGTTATTTGAGTGAAAATTGCCATCAATAAAGTTCAGAGACTTTTTGATAATGAAAAGTATCCTCGAAAATTTCTTTATTGAAACTTTAAGTCTTTAAAAAAGTTTAATACTAGAAGATAGCCAAATAAAAATATGTTATTTTTTAAATTTTTTTATTATTTGATTGCTATGCAGTTTAAAGCCCGTTATATCAAATGAAAGCGAAAATAACGACAGTTTTTTTCAGGCAAAAAAAAATAAGCATGATTAATGGAATTTAATCATTTCATGTCACTTATATTTTGAGGACTGTATTAGAAAAAGTAGTGCAGCAATGTAATGATGTTTTGCTTTTAATCTACTTTCTAACATCAAACTTTTCATTAAGTCATCATCATATAAGTTTCATAGAGTGTATTTTACTTCTCTAGGGAGTACATCCTTAAGCGTTATCACTCTGCATCCAAAAATAATTGTGCAAGTTGTGGATTACAAACATTGTTTTATGAATCTTAAATCTAAACACGTTGACATCATGGATATGTACTGAAAGAATAGACTTTTAAAACTTAACCATAAAACATCGGAACGCTACGCTTAAATGAAATAACTGACATTATCATATTGCTCAAATAAACCATAGTCAATACAATGCATAGTTTATCATTAAAGTCAAGTCATTAAAAGTTGTTTTGATATCATTAGTAAAAGCATCATTAAAGTAAGTAAAAGTTGTTGACATATCATTAGTTCGGCATCATTAAAGTAAGTAAAAGTTGTTGACATATCATCAGTTCGGCATCATTAAAGTAAGTAAAAGTTGCTGACTTCTTATTAGTTCGGCATCATTAAAGTAAGTAAAAGTTGTTGACATATCATTAGTTCGGCATCATTAAAGTAAGTAAAAGTTGTTGACATATCATTAGTTCGGCATCATTAAAGTAAGTAAAAGTTGTTGACATATCATTAGTTCGGCATCATTAAAGTAAGTAAAAGTTGTTGACATATCATTAGTTCGGCATCATTAAAGTAAGTAAAAGTTGTTGACATATCATTAGTTCGGCATCATTAAAGTAAGTAAAAGTTGTTGACATATCATTAGTTCGGCATCATTAAAGTAAGTAAAAGTTGTTGACATATCATTAGTTCGGCATCATTAAAGTAAGTAAAAGTTGTTGACATATCATTAGTTCGGCATCATTAAAGTAAGTAAAAGTTGTTGACATATCATTAGTTCGGCATCATTAAAGTAAGTAAAAGTTGTTGACATATCATTAGTTCGGCATCATTAAAGTAAGTAAAAGTTGTTGACATATCATTAGTTCGGCATCATTAAAGTAAGTAAAAGTTGTTGACATATCATTAATCATTAAAGTAAGTAAAAGTTGTTGACATATCATTAGTTCGGCATCATTAAAGTAAGTAAAAGTTGTTGACATATCATTAGTTCGGCATCATTAAAGTAAGTAAAAGTTGTTGACATATCATTAGTTTGGCATCATTAAAGTAAGTAAAAGTTGTTGACCTTACATTAGTTCGGCATCATTAAAGTAAGTAAAAGTTGTTGACATATCATTAGTTCGGCATCATTAAAGTAAGTAAAAGTTGTTGACATATCATTAGTTCGGCATCATTAAAGTAAGTAAAAGTTGTTGACATATCATTAGTTCGGCATCATTAAAGTAAGTAAAAGTTGTTGACATATCATTAGTTCGGCATCATTAAAGTAAGTAAAAGTTGTTGACATATCATTAGTTCGGCATCATTAAAGTAAGTAAAAGTTGTTGACATATCATTAGTTCGGCATCATTAAAGTAAGTAAAAGTTGTTGACTTCTTATTAGTTCGGCATCATTAAAGTAAGTAAAAGTTGTTGACATATCATTAGTTCGGCATCATTAAAGTAAGTAAAAGTTGTTGACATATCATTAGTTCGGCATCATTAAAGTAAGTAAAAGTTGTTGACTTCTTATTAGTTCGGCATCATTAAAGTAAGTAAAAGTTGTTGACATATCATTAGTTCGGCATCATTAAAGTAAGTAAAAGTTGTTGACATATCATTAGTTCGGCATCATTAAAGTAAGTAAAAGTTGTTGACTTCTTATTAGTTCGGCATCATTAAAGTAAGTAAAAGTTGTTGACATATCATTAGTTCGGCATCATTAAAGTAAGTAAAAGTTGTTGACATATCATTAGTTCGGCATCATTAAAGTAAGTAAAAGTTGTTGACATATCATTAGTTCGGCATCATTAAAGTAAGTAAAAGTTGTTGACATATCATTAGTTCGGCATCATTAAAGTAAGTAAAAGTTGTTGACATATCATTAGTTCGGCATCATTAAAGTAAGTAAAAGTTGTTGACATATCATTAGTTCGGCATCATTAAAGTAAGTAAAAGTTGTTGACATATCATTAGTTCGGCATCATTAAAGTAAGTAAAAGTTGTTGACATATCATTAGTTCGGCATCATTAAAGTAAGTAAAAGTTGTTGACATATCATTAGTTCGGCATCATTAAAGTAAGTAAAAGTTGTTGACATATCATTAGTTCGGCATCATTAAAGTAAGTAAAAGTTGTTGACATATCATTAGTTCGGCATCATTAAAGTAAGTAAAAGTTGTTGACATATCATTAGTTCGGCATCATTAAAGTAAGTAAAAGTTGTTGACATATCATTAGTTCGGCATCATTAAAGTAAGTAAAAGTTGTTGACATATCATTAGTTCGGCATCATTAAAGTAAGTAAAAGTTGTTGACATATCATTAGTTTGGCATCATTAAAGTAAGTAAAAGTTGCTGACTTCTTATTAGTTCGGCATCATTAAAGTAAGTAAAAGTTGTTGACATATCATTAGTTCGGCATCTGACTACTAATTAGTTCGGCATCATTAAAGTAAGTAAAAGTTGTTGACATATCATTAGTTCGGCATCATTAAAGTAAGTAAAAGTTGTTGACATATCATTAGTTCGGCATCATTAAAGTAAGTAAAAGTTGTTGACATATCATTAGTTCGGCATCATTAAAGTAAGTAAAAGTTGTTGACTTCTTATTAGTTCGGCATCATTAAAGTAAGTAAAAGTTGTTGACATATCATTAGTTCGGCATCATTAAAGTAAGTAAAAGTTGTTGACATATCATTAGTTCGGCATCATTAAAGTAAGTAAAAGTTGTTGACATATCATTAGTTCGGCATCATTAAAGTAAGTAAAAGTTGTTGACATATCATTAGTTCGGCATCATTAAAGTAAGTAAAAGTTGTTGACATATCATTAGTTCGGCATCATTAAAGTAAGTAAAAGTTGTTGACATATCATTAGTTCGGCATCATTAAAGTAAGTAAAAGTTGTTGACATATCATTAGTTCGGCATCATTAAAGTAAGTAAAAGTTGTTGACATATCATTAGTTCGGCATCATTAAAGTAAGTAAAAGTTGTTGACTTCTTATTAGTTCGGCATCATTAAAGTAAGTAAAAGTATATCATTAGTTCGGCATCATTAAAGTAAGTAAAAGTTGTTGACATATCATTAGTTCGGCATCATTAAAGTAAGTAAAAGTTGTTGACATATCATTAGTTCGGCATCATTAAAGTAAGTAAAAGTTGTTGACATATCATTAGTTCGGCATCATTAAAGTAAGTAAAAGTTGTTGACATGTCATTAGTTCGGCATCATTAAAGTAAGTAGAAGTTGTTGACATATCATTAGTTCGGCAGCATTTGAAGTAAGTAAAAGTTGTTGACATATCATTAGTTCGGCATCATTAAAGTAAGTAAAAGTTGTTGACTTCTTATTAGTTCGGCATCATTAACGTAAGTAAAAGTTGTTGACATATCATTAGTTAGGCATCATTTAAATAAGTAAAAGTTGTTGACATATCATTAGTTCGGCATCATTAACGTAAGTAAAAGTTGTTGACATATCATTAGTTCGGCATCATGTAAGTAAGTAAAAGTTGTTGACATATCATTAGTTCGGCATCATTAAAGTAAGTAAAAGTTGTTGACTTCTTATTAGTTCGGCATCATTAAAGTAAGTAAAAGTTGTTGACATATCATTAGTTCGGCATCATTAAAGTAAGTAAAAGTTGTTGACATATCATTAGTTCGGCATCATTAGTTCGGCATCATTAAAGTAAGTAAAAGTTGTTGACATATCATTAGTTCGGCATCATTAAAGTAAGTAAAAGTTGTTGACATATCATTAGTTCGGCATCATTAAAGTAAGTAAAAGTTGTTGACATATCATTAGTTCGGCATCATTAAAGTAAGTAAAAGTTGTTGACATATCATTAGTTCGGCATCATTAAAGTAAGTAAAAGTTTTTGACATATCATTAGTTCGGCATCATTAAAGTAAGTAAAAGTTGTTGACATATCATTAGTTCGGCATCATTAAAGTAAGTAAAAGTTGTTGACATATCATTAGTTCGGCATCATTAAAGTAAGTAAAAGTTGTTGACTTATTATTAGTTCGGCATCATTAAAGTAAGTAAAAGTTGTTGACATATCATTAGTTCGGCATCATTAAAGTAAGTAAAAGTTGTTGACATATCATTAGTTCGGCATCATTAAAGTAAGTAAAAGTTGTTGACATATCATTAGTTCGGCATCATTAAAGTAAGTAAAAGTTGTTGACATATCATTAGTTCGGCATCATTAAAGTAAGTAAAAGTTGTTGACATATCATTAGTTCGGCATCATTAAAGTAAGTAAAAGTTGTTGACATATCATTAGTTCGGCATCATTAAAGTAAGTAAAAGTTGTTGACATATCATTAGTTCGGCATCATTAAAGTAAGTAAAAGTTGTTGACATATCATTAGTTCGGCATCATTAAAGTAAGTAAAAGTTGTTGACATATCATTAGTTCGGCATCATTAAAGTAAGTAAAAGTTGTTGACTTCTTATTAGTTCGGCATCATTAAAGTAAGTAAAAGTTGTTGACATATCATTAGTTCGGCATCATTAAAGTAAGTAAAAGTTGTTGACATATCATTAGTTCGGCATCATTAAAGTAAGTAAAAGTTGTTGACATATCATTAGTTCGGCATCATTAAAGTAAGTAAAAGTTGTTGACATATCATTAGTTCGGCATCATTAAAGTAAGTAAAAGTTGTTGACATATCATTAGTTCGGCATCATTAAAGTAAGTAAAAGTTGTTGACATATCATTAGTTCGGCATCATTAAAGTAAGTAAAAGTTGTTGACATATCATTAGTTCGGCATCATTAAAGTAAGTAAAAGTTGTTGACATATCATTAGTTCGGCATCATTAAAGTAAGTAAAAGTTGTTGACATATCATTAGTTCGGCATCATTAAAGTAAGTAAAAGTTGTTGACTTCTTATTAGTTCGGCATCATTAAAGTAAGTAAAAGTTGTTGACATATCATTAGTTCGGCATCATTAAAGTAAGTAAAAGTTGTTGACTTGGCATCTTATTAGTTTCGGCATCATTAAAGTAAGTAAAAGTTGTTGACATATCATTAGTTCGGCATCATTAAAGTAAGTAAAAGTTGTTGACATATCATTAGTTCGGCATCATTAAAGTAAGTAAAAGTTGTTGACATATCATTAGTTCGGCATCATTAAAGTAAGTAAAAGTTGTTGACATATCATTAGTTCGGCATCATTAAAGTAAGTAAAAGTTGTTGACATATCATTAGTTCGGCATCATTAAAGTAAGTAAAAGTTGTTGACATATCATTAGTTCGGCATCATTAAAGTAAGTAAAAGTTGCTGACATATCATTAGTTCGGCATCATTAAAGTACGTAAAAGTAGTTGACATATCATTAGTTCGGCATCATTAAAGTAAGTAAAAGTTGTTGACATATCATTAGTTCGGCATCATTAAAGTAAGTAAAAGTTGTTGACATATTATTAGTTCGGCATCATTAAAGTAAGTAAAAGTTGTTGACATATCATTAGTTCGGCATCATTAAAGTAAGTAAAAGTTGTTGACATATCATTAGTTCGGCATCATTAAAGTAAGTAAAAGTTGTTGACTTCTTATTAGTTCGGCATCATTAAAGTAAGTAAAAGTTGTTGACATATCATTAGTTCGGCATCATTAAAGTAAGTAAAAGTTGTTGACATATCATTAGTTCGGCATCATTAAAGTAAGTAAAAGTTGTTGACTTCTTATTAGTTCGGCATCATTAAAGTAAGTAAAAGTTGTTGACTTCTTATTAGTTCGGCATCATTAAAGTAAGTAAAAGTTGTTGACATATCATTAGTTCGGCATCATTAAAGTAAGTAAAAGTTGTTGACATATCATTAGTTCGGCATCATTAAAGTAAGTAAAAGTTGTTGACATATCATTAGTTCGGCATCATTAAAGTAAGTAAAAGTTGTTGACATATCATTAGTTCGGCATCATTAAAGTAAGTAAAAGTTGTTGACTTCTTATTAGTTCGGCATCATTAAAGTAAGTAAAAGTTGTTGACATATCATTAGTTCGGCATCATTAAAGTAAGTAAAAGTTGTTGACATATCATTAGTTCGGCATCATTAAAGTAAGTAAAAGTTGTTGACTTCTTATTAGTTCGGCATCATTAAAGTAAGTAAAAGTTGTTGACATATCATTAGTTCGGCATCATTAAAGTAAGTAAAAGTTGTTGACATATCATTAGTTCGGCATCATTAAAGTAAGTAAAAGTTGTTGACATATCATTAGTTCGGCATCATTAAAGTAAGTAAAAGTTGTTGACATATCATTAGTTCGGCATCATTAAAGTAAGTAAAAGTTGTTGACATATCATTAGTTCGGCATCATTAAAGTAAGTAAAAGTTGTTGACATATCATTAGTTCGGCATCATTAAAGTAAGTAAAAGTTGTTGACATATCATTAGTTCGGCATCATTAAAGTAAGTAAAAGTTGTTGACATATCATTAGTTCGGCATCATTAAAGTAAGTAAAAGTTGTTGACATATCATTAGTTCGGCATCATTAAAGTAATTAAAAGTTGTTGACATATCATTAGTTCGGCATCATTAAAGTAAGTAAAAGTTGTTGACATATCATTAGTTCGGCATCATTAAAGTAAGTAAAAGTTGTTGACATATCATTAGTTCGGCATCATTAAAGTAAGTAAAAGTTGTTGACATATCATTAGTTCGGCATCATTAAAGTAAGTAAAAGTTGTTGACATATCATTAGTTCGGCATCATTAAAGTAAGTAAAAGTTGTTGACATATCATTAGTTCGGCATCATTAAAGTAAGTAAAAGTTGTTGACATATCATTAGTTCGGCATCATTAAAGTAAGTAAAAGTTGTTGACATATCATTAGTTCGGCATCATTAAAGTAAGTAAAAGTTGTTGACATATCATTAGTTCGGCATCATTAAAGTAAGTAAAAGTTGTTGACATGTCATTAGTTCGGCATCATTAAAGTAAGTAAAAGTTGTTGACATATCATTAGTTCGGCATCATTAAAGTAAGTAAAAGTTGTTGACATATCATTAGTTCGGCATCATTAAAGTAAATAAAAGTTGCTGACTACTTATTAGTTCGGCATCATTAAAGTAAGTAAAAATTGTTGACTTCTTATTAGTTCGGCATCATTAAAGTAAGTAAAAGTTGTTGACATATCATTAGTTCGGCATCATTAAAGTAAGTAAAAGTTGTTGACATATCATTAGTTCGGCATCATTAAAGTAAGTAAAAGTTGTTGACATATCATTAGTTCGGCATCATTAAAGTAAGTAAAAGTTGTTGACATATCATTAGTTCGGCATCATTAAAGTAAGTAAAAGTTGTTGACATATCATTAGTTCGGCATCATTAAAGTAAGTAAAAGTTGTTGACATATCATTAGTTCGGCATCATTAAAGTAAGTAAAAGTTGTTGACATATCATTAGTTCGGCATCATTAAAGTAAGTAAAAGTTGTTGACATATCATTAGTTCGGCATCATTAAAGTAAGTAAAAGTTGTTGACATATCATTAGTTCGGCATCATTAAAGTAAGTAAAAGTTGTTGACATATCATTAGTTCGGCATCATTAAAGTAAGTAAAAGTTGTTGACATATCATTAGTTCGGCATCATTAAAGTAAGTAAAAGTTGTTGACATATCATTAGTTCGGCATCATTAAAGTAAGTAAAAGTTATTGACTTCTTATTAGTTCGGCATCATTAAAGTAAGCCAAATTTGTTGACATATCATTAGCTTGGCATCATTAAAGTAAGTAAAAGTTGTTGACTTCTTATTAGTTCGGCATCATTAAAGTAAGTAAAAGTTGTTGACATATCATTAGTTCGGCATCATTAAAGTAAGTAAAAGTTGTTGACATATCATTAGTTCGGCATCATTAAAGTAAGTAAAAGTTGTTGACATATCATTAGTTCGGCATCATTAAAGTAAGTAAAAGTTGTTGACATATCATTAGTTCGGCATCATTAAAGTAAGTAAAAGTTGTTGACATATCATTAGTTCGGCATCATTAAAGTAAGTAAAAGTTGTTGACATATCATTAGTTCGGCATCATTAAAGTAAGTAAAAGTTGTTGACATATCATTAGTTCGGCATCATTAAAGTAAGTAAAAGTTTTTGACATATCATTAGTTCGGCATCATTAAAGTAAGAAAAAGTTGTTGACTTCTTATTATTTCGGCATCATTAAAGTAAGTAAAAGTTGTTGACATATCATTAGTTCGGCATCATTAAAGTAAGTAAAAGTTGTTGACATATCATTAGTTCGGCATCATTAAAGTAAGTAAAAGTTGTTGACATATCATTAGTTCGGCATCATTAAAGTAAGTAAAAGTTGTTGACTTCTTATTAGTTCGGCATCATTAAAGTAAGTAAAAGTTGTTGACATATCATTAGTTCGGCATCATTAAAGTAAGTAAAAGTTGTTGACATATCATTAGTTCGGCATCATTAAAGTAAGTAAAAGTTGTTGACATATCATTAGTTCGGCATCATTAAAGTAAGTAAAAGTTGTTGACTTCTTATTAGTTCGGCATCATTAAAGTAAGTAAAAGTTGTTGACTTCTTATTAGTTCGGCATCATTAAAGTAAGTAAAAGTTGTTGACATATCATTAGTTCGGCATCATTAAAGTAAGTAAAAGTTGTTGACTTCTTATTAGTTCGGCATCATTAAAGTAAGTAAAAGTTGTTGACATATCATTAGTTCGGCATCATTAAAGTAAGTAAAAGTTGTTGACATATCATTAGTTCGGCATCATTAAAGTAAGTAAAAGTTGTTGACATATCATTAGTTCGGCATCATTAAAGTAAGTAAAAGTTGTTGACATATCATTAGTTCGGCATCATTAAAGTAAGTAAAAGTTGTTGACATATCATTAGTTCGGCATCATTAAAGTAAGTAAAAGTTGTTGACATATCATTAGTTCGGCATCATTAAAGTAAGTAAAAGTTGTTGACATATCATTAGTTCGGCATCATTAAAGTAAATAAAAGTTGTTGACATATCATTAGTTCGGCATCATTAAAGTAAGTAAAAGTTGTTGACTTCTTATTAGTTCGGCATCATTAAAGTAAGTAAAAGTTGTTGACATATCATTAGTTCGGCATCATTAAAGTAAGTAAAAGTTGTTGACATATCATTAGTTCGGCATCATTAAAGTAAGTAAAAGTTGTTGACATATCATTAGTTCGGCATCATTAAAGTAAGTAAAAGTTGTTGACATTATATCATTAAAAGTTTTGACATATCATTAGCATCATTAAAGTAAGTAAAAGTTGTTGACATATCATTAGTTCGGCATCATTAAAGTAAGTAAAAGTTGTTGACTTCTTATTAGTTCGGCATCATTAAAGTAAGTAAAAGTTGTTGACATATCATTAGTTCGGCATCATTAAAGTAAGTAAAAGTTGTTGACATATCATTAGTTCGGCATCATTAAAGTAAGTAAAAGTTGTTGACATATCATTAGTTCGGCATCATTAAAGTAAGTAAAAGTTGTTGACATATCATTAGTTCGGCATCATTAAAGTAAGTAAAAGTTGTTGACTTCTTATTAGTTCGGCATCATTAAAGTAAGTAAAAGTTGTTGACATATCATTAGTTCGGCATCATTAAAGTAAGTAAAAGTTGTTGACATATCATTAGTTCGGCATCATTAAAGTAAGTAAAAGTTGTTGACATATCATTAGTTCGGCATCATTAAAGTAAGTAAAAGTTGTTGATTTCTTATTAGTTCGGCATCATTAAAGTAAGTAAAAGTTGTTGACATATCATTAGTTCGGCATCATTAAAGTAAGTAAAAGTTGTTGACTTCTTATTAGTTCGGCATCATTAAAGTAAGTAAAAGTTGTTGACATATCATTAGTTCGGCATCATTAAAGTAAGTAAAAGTTAAAGTAAGAAAAAGTTGTTGACATATCATTAGTTCGGCATCATTAAAGTAAGTAAAAGTTGTTGACTTCTTATTAGTTCGGCATCATTAAAGTAAGTAAAAGTTGTTGACATATCATTAGTTCGGCATCATTAAAGTAAGTAAAAGTTGTTGACATATCATTAGTTCGGCATCATTAAAGTAAGTAAAAGTTGTTGACATATCATTAGTTCGGCATCATTAAAGTAAGTAAAAGTTGTTGACATATCATTAGTTAGGCATCATTAAAGTAAGTAAAAGTTGTTGACATATCATTAGTTCGGCATCATTAAAGTAAGTAAAAGTTGTTGACATATCATTAGTTCGGCATCATTAAAGTAAGTAAAAGTTGTTGACATATCATTAGTTCGGCATCATTAAAGTAAGTAAAAGTTGTTGACATATCATTAGTTCGGCATCATTAAAGTAAGTAAAAGTTGTTGACATATCATTAGTTCGGCATCATTAAAGTAAGTAAAAGTTGTTGACATATCATTAGTTCGGCATCATTAAAGTAAGTAAAAGTTGTTGACATATCATTAGTTCGGCATCATTAAAGTAAGTAAAAGTTGTTGACATATCATTAGTTCGGCATCATTAAAGTAAGTAAAAGTTGTTGACTTCTTATTAGTTCGGCATCATTAAAGTAAGTAAAAGTTGTTGACATATCATTAGTTCGGCATCATTAAAGTAAGTAAAAGTTGTTGACATATCATTAGTTCGGCATCATTAAAGTAAGTAAAAGTTGTTGACATATCATTAGTTCGGCATCATTAAAGTAAGTAAAAGTTGTTGACATATCATTAGTTCGGCATCATTAAAGTAAGTAAAAGTTGTTGACATATCATTAGTTCGGCATCATTAAAGTAAGTAAAAGTTGTTGACTTCTTATTAGTTCGGCATCATTAAAGTAAGTAAAAGTTGTTGACATATCATTAGTTCGGCATCATTAAAGTAAGTAAAAGTTGTTGACATATCATTAGTTCGGCATCATTAAAGTAAGTAAAAGTTGCTGACTGCTTATTAGTTCGGCATCATTAAAATAAGTAAAAGTTGTTGACTTCTTATTAGTTCGGCATAAGTAAAAGTTGTTGACATATCATTAGTTCGGCATCATTAAAGTAAGTAAAAGTTGTTGACATATCATTAGTTCGGCATCATTAAAGTAAGTAAAAGTTGTTGACATATCATTAGTTCGGCATCATTAAAGTAAGTAAAAGTTGTTGACATATCATTAGTTCGGCATCATTAAAGTAAGTAAAAGTTGTTGACATATATTAGTTCGGCATCATTAAAGTAAGTAAAAGTTGCTGACTTCTTATTAGTTCGGCATCATTAAAGTAAGTAAAAGTTGTTGACATATCATTAGTTCGGCATCATTAAAGTAAGTAAAAGTTGTTGACATATTAGTTCGGCATCATTAAAGTAAGTAAAAGTTGTTGACTTCTTATTAGTTCGGCATCATTAAAGTAAGTAAAAGTTGTTGACATATCATTAGTTCGGCATCATTAACGTAAGTAAAATTTGTTGGTTCGTATAAGTTCGCCATCATTCCGTAAGTAAAAGTTGCTGACTTCTTATTAGTTCGGCATCATTAAAATAAGTAAAAGTTGTTGACTTCTTATTAGTGCGGCATCATTAAAGTAAGTAAAAGTTGTTGACATATCATTAGTTCGGCATCATTAAAGTAAGTAAAAGTTGTTGACTTCTTATTAGTTCGGCATCATTAAAGTAAGTAAAAGTTGTTGACATATCATTAGTTCGGCATCATTAAAGTAAGTAAAAGTTGTTGACATATCATTAGTTCGGCATCATTAAAGTAAGTAAAAGTTGTTGACATATCATTAGTTCGGCATCATTAAAGTAAGTAAAAGTTGTTGACATATCATTAGTTCGGCATCATTAAAGTAAGTAAAAGTTGTTGACTTCTTATTAGTTCGGCATCATTAAAGTAAGTAAAAGTTGTTGACATATCATTAGTTCGGCATCATTAAAGTAAGTAAAAGTTGTTGACATATCATTAGTTCGGCATCATTAAAGTAAGCAAAAATTGTTGACATATCATTAGTTCGGCATCATTAAAGTAAGTAAAAGTTGTTGACATATCATTATTAGTTGTTGTTCGGCATCATTAAAGTAAGTAAAAGTTGTTGACTTCTTATTAGTTCGGCATCATTAAAGTAAGTAAAAGTTGTTGACATATCATTAGTTCGGCATCATTAAAGTAAGTAAAAGTTGTTGACATATCATTAGTTCGGCATCATTAAAGTAAGTAAAAGTTGTTGACTTCTTATTAGTTCGGCATCATTAAAGTAAGTAAAAGTTGTTGACATATCATTAGTTCGGCATCATTAAAGTAAGTAAAAGTTGTTGACATATCATTAGTTCGGCATCATTAAAGTAAGTAAAAGTTGTTGACATATCATTAGTTCGGCATCATTAAAGTAAGTAAAAGTTGTTGACATATCATTAGTTCGGCATCATTAAAGTAAGTAAAAGTTGTTGACATATCATTAGTTCGGCATCATTAAAGTAAGTAAAAGTTGTTGACATATCATTAGTTCGGCATCATCATTAAAGTAAGTAAAAGTTGTTGACATATGTTTATTAGTTCGGCATCATTAAAGTAAGTAAAAGTTGTTGACATATCATTAGTTCGGCATCATTAAAGTAAGTAAAAGTTGTTGACATATCATTAGTTCGGCATCATTAAAGTAAGTAAAAGTTGTTGACATATCATTAGTTCGGCATCATTAAAGTAAGTAAAAGTTGTTGACATATCATTAGTTCGGCATCATTAAAGTAAGTAAAAGTTGTTGACTTCTTATTAGTTCGGCATCATTAAAGTAAGTAAAAGTTGTTGACATATCATTAGTTCGGCATCATTAAAGTAAGTAAAAGTTGTTGACATATCATTAGTTCGGCATCATTAAAGTAAGTAAAAGTTGTTGACATATCATTAGTTCGGCATCATTAAAGTAAGTAAAAGTTGTTGACATATCATTAGTTCGGCATCATTAAAGTAAGTAAAAGTTGTTGACATATCATTAGTTCGGCATCATTAAAGTAAGTAAAAGTTGTTGACATATCATTAGTTCGGCATCATTAAAGTAAGTAAAAGTTGTTGACATATCATTAGTTCGGCATCATTAAAGTAAGTAAAAGTTGTTGACTTCTTATTAGTTCGGCATCATTAAAGTAAGTAAAAGTTGTTGACATATAATTAGTTCGGCATCATTAAAGTAAGTAAAAGTTGTTGACATATCATTAGTTCGGCATCATTAAAGTAAGTAAAAGTTGTTGACATATCATTAGTTCGGCATCATTAAAGTAAGTAAAAGTTGTTGACATATCATTAGTTCGGCATCATTAAAGTAAGTAAAAGTTGTTGACATATCATTAGTTCGGCATCATTAAAGTAAGTAAAAGTTGTTGACATATCATTAGTTCGGCATCATTAAAGTAAGTAAAAGTTGTTGACATATCATTAGTTCGGCATCATTAAAGTAAGTAAAAGTTGTTGACATATCATTAGTTCGGCATCATTAAAGTAAGTAAAAGTTGTTGACATATCATTAGTTCGGCATCATTAAAGTAAGTAAAAGTTGTTGACTTCTTATTAGTTCGGCATCATTAAAGTAAGTAAAAGTTGTTGACATATCATTAGTTCGGCATCATTAAAGTAAGTAAAAGTTGTTGACATATCATTAGTTCGGCATCATTAAAGTAAGTAAAAGTTGTTGACATATCATTAGTTCGGCATCATTAAAGTAAGTAAAAGTTGTTGACTTCTTATTAGTTCGGCATCATTAAAGTAAGTATAAGTTGTTGACTGCTTATTAGTTCAGCATCATTAAAGTAGGTAAAAGTTGTTGACATATCATTAGTTCGGCATCATTAAAGTACGTAAAAGTTGTTGACTTCTTATTAGTTCGGCATCAATAAAGTAAATAAAAGTTTTTGACATATCATTAGTTCGGCATCATTAAAGTAAGTAAAAGTTGTTGACATATCATTAGTTCGGCATCATTAAAGTAAGTAAAAGTTGTTGACATATCATTAGTTCGGCATCATTAAAGTAAGTAAAAGTTGTTGACATATCATTAGTTCGGCATCATTAAAGTAAGTAAAAGTTGTTGACATATCATTAGTTCGGCATCATTAAAGTAAGTAAAAGTTGTTGACATATCATTAGTTCGGCATCATTAAAGTAAGTAAAAGTTGTTGACATATCATTAGTTCGGCATCATTAAAGTAAGTAAAAGTTGTTGACATATCATTAGTTCGGCATCATTAAAGTAAGTAAAAGTTGTTGACATATCATTAGTTCGGCATCATTAAAGTAAGTAAAAGTTGTTGACATATCATTAGTTCGGCATCATTAAAGTAAGTAAAAGTTGCATCATTAAAGTAAGTAAAAGTTGTTGACTTCTTATTAGTTCGGCATCATTAAAGTAAGTAAAAGTTGTTGACATATCATTAGTTCGGCATCATTAAAGTAAGTAAAAGTTGTTGACATATCATTAGTTCGGCATCATTAAAGTAAGTAAAAGTTGTTGACATATCATTAGTTCGGCATCATTAAAGTAAGTAAAAGTTGTTGACATATCATTAGTTCGGCATCATTAAAGTAAGTAAAAGTTGTTGACATATCATTAGTTCGGCATCATTAAAGTAAGTAAAAGTTGTTGACATATCATTAGTTCGGCATCATTAAAGTAAGTAAAAGTTGTTGACATATCATTAGTTCGGCATCATTAAAGTAAGTAAAAGTTGTTGACATATCATTAGTTCGGCATCATTAAAGTAAGTAAAAGTTGTTGACATATCATTAGTTCGGCATCATTAAAGTAAGTAAAAGTTGTTGACATATCATTAGTTCGGCATCATTAAAGTAAGTAAAAGTTGTTGACATATCATTAGTTCGGCATCATTAAAGTAAGTAAAAGTTGTTGACATATCATTAGTTCGGCATCATTAAAGTAAGTAAAAGTTGTTGACATATCATTAGTTCGGCATCATTAAAGTAAGTAAAAGTTGTTGACATATCATTAGTTCGGCATCATTAAAGTAAGTAAAAGTTGTTGACATATCATTAGTTCGGCATCATTAAAGTAAGTAAAAGTTGTTGACTTCTTATTAGTTCGGCATCATTAAAGTAAGTAAAAGTTGTTGACTTCTTATTAGTTCGGCATCATTAAAGTAAGTAAAAGTTGTTGACATATCATTAGTTCGGCATCATTAAAGTAAGTAAAAGTTGTTGACATATCATTAGTTCGGCATCATTAAAGTAAGTAAAAGTTGTTGACATATCATTAGTTCGGCATCATTAAAGTAAGTAAAAGTTGTTGACATATCATTAGTTCGGCATCATTAAAGTAAGTAAAAGTTGTTGACATATCATTAGTTCGGCATCATTAAAGTAAGTAAAAGTTGTTGACATATCATTAGTTCGGCATCATTAAAGTAAGTAAACGTTTTTGACATATCATTAGTTCGACATCATTAAAGTAAGTAAAAGTTGTTGACATATCATTAGTTCGGCATCATTAAAGTAAGCAAAAGTTGTTGACATATTAGTTCGGCATCATTAAAGTAAGTAAAAGTTTTTGACATATCATTAGTTCGGCATCATTAAAGTTAGTAAAAGTTGTTGACATATCATTAGTTCGGCATCATTAAAGTAAGTAAAAGTTGTTGACATATCATTAGTTCGGCATCATTAAAGTAAGTAAAAGTTGTTGACATATCATTAGTTCGGCATCATTAAAGTAAGTAAAAGTTGTTGACATATCATTAGTTCGGCATCATTAAAGTAAGTAAAAGTTGTTGACATATCATTAGTTCGGCATCATTAAAGTAAGTAAAAGTTGTTGACATATCATTAGTTCGGCATCATTAAAGTAAGTAAAAGTTGTTGACTTCTTATTAGTTCGGCATCATTAAAGTAAGTAAAAGTTGTTGACTTCTTATTAGTTCGGCATCATTAAAGTAAGTAAAAGTTGTTGACATATCATTAGTTCGGCATCATTAAAGTAAGTAAAAGTTGTTGACATATCATTAGTTCGGCATCATTAAAGTAAGTAAAAGTTGTTGACATATCATTAGTTCGGCATCATTAAAGTAAGTAAAAGTTGTTGACATATCATTAGTTCGGCATCATTAAAGTAAGTAAAAGTTGTTGACATATCATTAGTTCGGCATCATTAAAGTAAGTAAAAGTTGTTGACATATCATTAGTTCGGCATCATTAAAGTAAGTAAAAGTTGTTGAATTCTTATTAGTTCGGCATCATTAAAGTAAGTAAAAGTTGTTGACGTCTTATTAGTTCGGCATCATTAAAGTAAGTAAAAGTTGTTGACTGTTTATTAGTTCGGCATCATTAAAGTAAGTAAAATTTGTTGACTTCTTATTAGTTCGGCATCATTAAAGTAAGTAAAAGCTGTTGACATATCATTAGTTCGGCATCATTAAAGTAAGTAAAAGTTGTTGACATATCATTAGTTCGGCATCATTAAAGTAAGTAAAAGTTGTTGACATATCATTAGTTCGGCATCATTAAAGTAAGTAAAAGTTGTTGACATATCATTAGTTCGGCATCATTAAAGTAAGTAAAAGTTGTTGACATATCATTAGTTCGGCATCATTAAAGTAAGTAAAAGTTGTTGACATATCATTAGTTCGGCATCATTAAAGTAAGTAAAAGTTGTTGACATATCATTAGTTCGGCATCATTAAAGTAAGTAAAAGTTGTTGACATATCATTAGTTCGGCATCATTAAAGTAAGTAAAAGTTGTTGACATATCATTAGTTCGGCATCATTAAAGTAAGTAAAAGTTGTTGACTTCTTATTAGTTCGGCATCATTAAAGTAAGTAAAAGTTCATTAGTTCGGCATCATTTGTAAAAGTTGTTGACATATCATTAGTTCGGCATCATTAAAGTAAGTAAAAGTTGTTGACATATCATTAGTTCGGCATCATTAAAGTAAGTAAAAGTTGTTGACATATCATTAGTTCGGCATCATTAAAGTAAGTAAAAGTTGTTTCATTAGTTCGGCATCATTAAAGTAAGTAAAAGTTGTTGACATATCATTAGTTCGGCATCATTAAAGTAAGTAAAAGTTGTTGACATATCATTAGTTCGGCATCATTAAAGTAAGTAAAAGTTGTTGACTTCTTATTAGTTCGGCATCATTAAAGTAAGTAAAAGTTGTTGACATATCATTAGTTCGGCATCATTAAAGTAAGTAAAAGTTGTTGACATATCATTAGTTCGGCATCATTAAAGTAAGTAAAAGTTGTTGACATATCATTAGTTCGGCATCATTAAAGTAAGTAAAAGTTGTTGACATATCATTAGTTCGGCATCATTAAAGTAAGTAAAAGTTGTTGACATATCATTAGTTCGGCATCATTAAAGTAAGTAAAAGTTGTTGACATATCATTAGTTCGGCATCATTAAAGTAAGTAAAAGTTGTTGACATATCATTAGTTCGGCATCATTAAAGTAAGTAAAAGTTGTTGACATATCATTAGTTCGGCATCATTAAAGTAAGTAAAAGTTGTTGACTTCTTATTAGTTCGGCATCATTAAAGTAAGTAAAAGTTGTTGACATATCATTAGTTCGGCATCATTAAAGTAAGTAAAAGTTGTTGACATATCATTAGTTCGGCATCATTAAAGTAAGTAAAAGTTGTTGACATATCATTAGTTCGGCATCATTAAAGTAAGTAAAAGTTGTTGACATATCATTAGTTCGGCATCATTAAAGTAAGTAAAAGTTGTTGACTTCTTATTAGTTCGGCATCATTAAAGTAAGTAAAAGTTGTTGACATATCATTAGTTCGGCATCATTAAAGTAAGTAAAAGTTGTTGACATATCATTAGTTCGGCATCATTAAAGTAAGTAAAAGTTGTTGACATATCATTAGTTCGGCATCATTAAAGTAAGTAAAAGTTGTTGACATATCATTAGTTCGGCATCATTAAAGTAAGTAAAAGTTGTTGACATATCATTAGTTCGGCATCATTAAAGTAAGTAAAAGTTGTTGACATATCATTAGTTCGGCATCATTAAAGTAAGTAAAAGTTGTTGACATATCATTAGTTCGGCATCATTAAAGTAAGTAAAAGTTGTTGACATATCATTAGTTCGGCATCATTAAAGTAAGTAAAAGTTGTTGACATATCATTAGTTCGGCATCATTAAAGTAAGTAAAAGTTGTTGACATATCATTAGTTCGGCATCATTAAAGTAAGTAGAAGTTGTTGACATATCATTAGTTCGGCATCATTAAAGTAAGTAAAAGTTGTTGACATATCATTAGTTCGGCATCATTAAAGTAAGTAAAAGTTGTTGACATATCATTAGTTCGGCATCATTAAAGTAAGTAAAAGTTGTTGACTTCTTATTAGTTCGGCATCATTAAAGTAAGTAAAAGTTGTTGACATATCATTAGTTCGGCATCATTAAAGTAAGTAAAAGTTGTTGACATATCATTAGTTCGGCATCATTAAAGTAAGTAAAAGTTGTTGACATATCATTAGTTCGGCATCATTAAAGTAAGTAAAAGTTGTTGACATATCATTAGTTCGGCATCATTAAAGTAAGTAAAAGTTGTTGACATATCATTAGTTCGGCATCATTAAAGTAAGTAAAAGTTGTTGACATATCATTAGTTCGGCATCATTAAAGTAAGTAAAAGTTGTTGACATATCATTAGTTCGGCATCATTAAAGTAAGTAAAAGTTGTTGACTTCTTATTAGTTCGGCATCATTAAAGTAAGTAAAAGTTGTTGACATATCATTAGTTCGGCATCATTAAAGTAAGTAAAAGTTGTTGACATATCATTAGTTCGGCATCATTAAAGTAAGTAAAAGTTGTTGATCATTAAAGTAAATATCATTAGTTCGGCATCATTAAAGTAAGTAAAAGTTGTTGACATATCATTAGTTCGGCATCATTAAAGTAAGCAAAAGTTGTTGACATATCATTAGTTTGGCATCATTAAAGTAAGTAAAAGTTGTTGACATATCATTAGTTCGGCATCATTAAAGTAAGTAAAAGTTGTTGACTTCTTATTAGTTCGGCATCATTAAAGTAAGTAAAAGTTGTTGACATATCATTAGTTCGGCATCATTAAAGTAAGTAAAAGTTGTTGACATATCATTAGTTCGGCATCATTAAAGTAAGTAAAAGTTGTTGACATATCATTAGTTCGGCATCATTAAAGTAAGTAAAAGTTGTTGACATATCATTAGTTCGGCATCATTAAAGTAAGTAAAAGTTGTTGACATATCATTAGTTCGGCATCATTAAAGTAAGTAAAAGTTGTTGACTTCTTATTAGTTCGGCATCATTAAAGTAAGTAAAAGTTGTTGACATATCATTAGTTCGGCATCATTAAAGTAAGTAAAAGTTGTTGACATATCATTAGTTTGGCATCATTAAAGTAAGTAAAAGTTGTTGACATATCATTAGTTCGGCATCATTAAAGTAAGTAAAAGTTGTTGACATATCATTAGTTCGGCATCATTAAAGTAAGTAAAAGTTGTTGACTTCTTATTAGTTCGGCATCATTAAAGTAAGTAAAAGTTGTTGATTTCTTATTAGTTCGGCATCATTAAAGTAAGTAAAAGTTGTTGACATATCATTAGTTCGGCATCATTAAAGTAAGTAAAAGTTGTTGACATATCATTAGTTCGGCATCATTAAAGTAAGTAAAAGTTGTTGACATATCATTAGTTCGGCATCATTAAAGTAAGTAAAAGTTGTTGACATATCATTAGTTCGGCATCATTAAAGTAAGTAAAAGTTGTTGACATATCATTAGTTCGGCATCATTAAAGTAAGTAAAAGTTGTTGATCATTAGTTCGGCATCATTAAAGTAAGTAGAAGTTGTTGACATATCATTAGTTCGGCATCATTAAAGTAAGTAAAAGTTGTTGACTTCTTATTAGTTCGGCAAGTAAAAGTTGTTGACATATCATTAGTTCGGCATCATTAAAGTAAGTAAAAGTTGTTGACATATCATTAGTTCGGCATCATTAAAGTAAGTAAAAGTTGTTGACATATCATTAGTTCGGCATCATTAAAGTAAGTAAAAGTTGTTGACTTCTTATTAGTTCGGCATCATTAAAGTAAGTAAAAGTTGTTGACATATCATTAGTTCGGCATCATTAAAGTAAGTAAAAGTTGTTGACATATCATTAGTTCGGCATCATTAAAGTAAGTAAAAGTTGTTGACATATCATTAGTTCGGCATCATTAAAGTAAGTAAAAGTTGTTGACATATCATTAGTTCGGCATCATTAAAGTAAGTAAAAGTTGTTGACATATCATTAGTTCGGCATCATTAAAGTAAGTAAAAGTTGTTGACATATCATTAGTTCGGCATCATTAAAGTAAGTAAAAGTTGTTGACATATCATTAGTTCGGCATCATTAAAGTAAGTAAAAGTTGTTGACATATCATTAGTTCGGCATCATTAAAGTAAGTAAAAGTTGTTGACATATCATTAGTTCGGCATCATTAAAGTAAGTAAAAGTTGTTGACATATCATTAGTTCGGCATCATTAAAGTAAGTAAAAGTTGTTGACTTCTTATTAGTTCGGCATCATTAAAGTAAGTAAAAGTTGTTGACATATCATTAGTTCGGCATCATTAAAGTAAGTAAAAGTTGTTGACATATCATTAGTTCGGCATCATTAAAGTAAGTAAAAGTTGTTGACATATCATTAGTTCGGCATCATTAAAGTAAGTAAAAGTTGTTGACATATCATTAGTTCGGCATCATTAAAGTAAGTAAAAGTTGTTGACATATCATTAGTTCGGCATCATTAAAGTAAGTAAAAGTTGTTGACATATCATTAGTTCGGCATCATTAAAGTAAGTAAAAGTTGTTGACATATCATTAGTTCGGCATCATTAAAGTAAGTAAAAGTTGTTGACATATCATTAGTTCGGCATCATTAAAGTAAGTAAAAGTTGTTGACATATCATTAGTTCGGCATCATTAAAGTAAGTAAAAGTTGTTGACATATCATTAGTTCGGCATCATTAAAGTAAATAAAAGCTGTTGACATATCAATAGTTCGGCATCATTAAAGTAAGTAAAAGTTGTTGACATATCATTAGTTCGGCATCATTAAAGTAAGTAAAAGTTGTTGACATATCATTAGTTTGGCATCATTAAAGTAAGTAAAAGTTGTTGACATATCATTAGTTCGGTATCATTAAAGTAAGAAAAAGTTGTTGAAATATCCTTAGATTGGCATCATTAAAGTAAGTAAAAGTTGCTGACTTCTTATTAGTTCGGCATCATTAAAGTAAGTAAAAGTTGTTGACATATCATTAGTTCGGCATCATTAAAGTAAGTAAAAGTTGTTGACTTCTTATTAACCTGGTTCGCATCCTTCAGAACATAATCCTGTGATCTTTTCACAAGCTGTTCCATTCCAACATGAACCACGGGTTTGTGAGCAGTTGATCCCGAAGGTGAAGTTGTTACACTCTATAATCAAGATGGTACAATAATAAACAATCAGTTTCTGTAACCTAAGTTTAACTTATCAGTGATAAAGTCAGTTCCTGTTACCTTTAGTTTACCTTCATCAGTCATAATATCAGTTTCTATAACGTTAAGGTTAACCTACCAGTGATAAAATCATTTTCTGTAACCTTTAGTTTAACTTAACATCGATCAAATCAGTTTCTGTAAACTTTAGTTTGTCAGTGATAAAATCAGTTTCTCTAACCTTAAGTTTAACTTCCAGCGATAAAATCAGTTTATCCTTACTTTAGTTTAACTAATCAGCTGGAACAAAAGTTTCCATAAACTTTTCTTTTAACTTTACCACGATAAAATCAGTTTTCATAGTCTATATTTTTAACTTATCATTGAAAAATCAATTTTCCTTAACTTATGGTTTAATTTATCAATTATAAAACGAGTTTCATTAACCTTAAGTTTATCTTATCAGCGATAAAATCAGTTTCCGTTACCTTTAGTTTAACTAATCAGTGATTAAATCAGTTTCGGTAACGTAGAGTTAAACTTGTTTGGTATAAAATCAGTTTTTGTAACGTTTAGTTTAACCTATCAATGATAAATGTTTCGTAACCTTTAGTTTAATTTAATCAATGATAATATCAGTTTCTGTAACATTTAGTTTAATTCAATCAGTGATAAAATAAGTTTCTGTAACTTTTAGTTTAACTTATCAACTATAAAATCAGTTTCTGTTACCTTTAGCTTAACTTATTAGCGGTTAAATCAGTTCCCTCACCTTCAGTTTAACTAAACAGTGATAAAAGCAGTTTTATAGCTTTCATTTTAACTTATCATTGATAAAATCAGTTCCTGTAACCTATATTTAAAAATATTAATGATAAAATCAATTTTCTTTAACTTTTAGTCTAATTCATCAAATATAAAACGAATTTCATTAACCTTTAGTTTATCTTATCAGCGATGAAATCAGTTTCTGTAAACTTCAGTTTATCAGTGTTAAGATCAGTTTCCGTAACTAACTGATAGCTAAAAAATCAGTTTCTGTAACATTTAGTTTACCTCATCAGCTATACAATCAGATTCTGATTGACTTATCTTTGATAAAATCAGTTTCTTTTACTTTTAGTTTAAATTACTAGCGGACAAATCGGTTTCTTTAACCTTTAGATTAATTTATCAGTGATAAAATCAGTTTCTGTAACCATTAGTTTATTTTTTCTGGTATAAAATAAGTTTGTGTAACATTTCCTATCAGTCATACTTGTTTCGTAACCTGAAGTTTAACTTATCAACTCTAAAGTCTGTTTCTGTTACTTTTACTTTCTTTGATCAGCGATTGAATTAGTTTTCTTAATATTCTGTTTAACCTATCAGCTATCTAATTAGTTCCCGTTACCTTGATTGACTAATCAGGTATACAAACTTGTCTTGTTCCTATGTGACAACCGTTTTAAACTTGGTCATAGATGAGCATACACGCATTTGTATGTGTATTGTTTTGTCTATAATCTGTTTACCATATTGTCCCACTATTTTCGACCTTTACTTACATAGGATTATATATTGTAGCCGAAAAATTTGATCGATTCCGTACCATCTCAACACTTCGTATGTTAGTGGTTGTACCCTCTACACTGACCATTTGTCTGATCAAGGTGACCGATTCATCACCATTTATCTACGGTCACAAGAGGAATATTTCCTTGTTGAAGATACTGTACATCTGATCAGTTCTTAGCATATAAATGATATGAAAGTAATTAGTAAATAGTAGACAAACCTGTTAAGCAGTTGGGTTCCTGCCAACCTGGTTCGCATCCTTCAGAACATAATCCTGTGATCTTTTCACAAGCTGTTCCATTCCAACATGAACCACAGGTTTGTGAGCAGTTGATCCCGAAGGTGAAGTTGTTACACTCTATAATCAAGATGGTACAATAATAAACAATCAGTTTCTGTAACCTAAGTTTAACTTATCAGTGATAAAGTCAGTTCCCGTTACCTTTAGTTTACCTTCATCAGTCATAATATCAGTTTCTATAACGTTAAGGTTAACCTACCAGTGATAAAATCATTTTCTGTAACCTTTAGTTTAACTTAACATCGATCAAATCAGTTTCTGTAAACTTTAGTTTGTCAGTGATAAAATCAGTTTCTCTAACCTTAAGTTTAACTTCCAGCGATAAAATCAGTTTATCCTTACTTTAGTTTAACTAATCAGCTGGAACAAAAGTTTCCATAAACTTTTCTTTTAACTTTACCACGATAAAATCAGTTTTCATAGTCTATATTTTTAACTTATCATTGAAAAATCAATTTTCCTTAACTTATGGTTTAATTTATCAATTATAAAACGAGTTTCATTAACCTTAAGTTTATCTTATCAGCGATAAAATCAGTTTCCGTTACCTTTAGTTTAACTAATCAGTGATTAAATCAGTTTCGGTAACGTAGAGTTAAACTTGTTTGGTATAAAATCAGTTTTTGTAACGTTCAGTTTAACCTATCAATGATAAATGTTTCGTAACCTTTAGTTTAATTTAATCAATGATAATATCAGTTTCTGTAACCTTTAGTTTAATTCAATCAGTGATAAAATAAGTTTCTGTAACTTTTAGTTTAACTTATCAACTATAAAATCAGTTTCTGTTACCTTTAGCTTAACTTATTAGCGGTTAAATCAGTTCCCTCACCTTCAGTTTAACTAAACAGTGATAAAAGCAGTTTTATAGCTTTCATTTTAACTTATCATTGATAAAATCAGTTCCTGTAACCTATATTTAAAAATATTAATGATAAAATCAATTTTATTTAATTTTTAGTCTAATTCATTAAATATAAAACGAATTTCATTAACCTTTAGTTTATCTTATCAGCGATGAAATCAGTTTCTGTAAACTTCAGTTTATCAGTGTTAAGATCAGTTTCCGTAACTAACTGATAGCTAAAAAATCAGTTTCTGTAACATTTAGTTTACCTCATCAGCTATACAATCAGATTCTGATTGACTTATCTTTGATAAAATCAGTTTCTTTTACTTTTAGTTTAAATTACTAGCGGACAAATCGGTTTCTTTAACCTTTAGATTAATTTATCAGTGATAAAATCAGTTTCTGTAACCATTAGTTTAATTTTTCTGGTATAAAATAAGTTTGTGTAACATTTCCTATCAGTCATACTTGTTTCGTAACCTGAAGTTTAACTTATCAACTCTAAAGTCTGTTTCTGTTACTTTTACTTTCTTTGATCAGCGATTGAATTAGTTTTCTTAATATTCTGTCTAACCTATCAGCTATCTAATTAGTTCCCGTTACCTTGATTGACTAATCAGGTATACAAACTTGTCTTGTTCCTATGTAACAACCGTTTTAAACTTGGTCATAGATGAGCATACACGCATTTGTATGTGTATTGTTTTGTCTATAATCTGTTTACCATATTGTCCCACTATTTTCGACCTTTACATACATAGGATTATATATTGTAGCCGAAAAATTTGATCGATTCCGTACCATCTCAACACTTCGTATGTTAGTGGTTGTACCCTCTACACTGACCATTTGTCTGATCAAGGTGACCGACTCATCACCATTTATCTACGGTCACAAGAGGAATATTTCCTTGTTGAAGATACTGTACATCTGATCAGTTCTTAGCATATAAATGATATGAAAGTAATTAGTAAATAGTAGACAAACCTGTTAAGCAGTTGGGTTCCTGCCAACCTGGTTCGCATCCTTCAGAACATAATCCTGTGATCTTTTCACAAGCTGTTCCATTCCAACATGAACCACAGGTTTGTGAGCAGTTGATCCCGAAGGTGAAGTTGTTACACTCTATAATCAAGATGGTACAATAATAAACAATCAGTTTCTGTAACCTAAGTTTAACTTATCAGTGATAAAGTCAGTTCCCGTTACCTTTAGTTTACCTTCATCAGTCATAATATCAGTTTCTATAACGTTAAGGTTAACCTACCAGTGATAAAATCATTTTCTGTAACCTTTAGTTTAACTTAACATCGATCAAATCAGTTTCTGTAAACTTTAGTTTGTCAGTGATAAAATCAGTTTCTCTAACCTTAAGTTTAACTTCCAGCGATAAAATCAGTTTATCCTTACTTTAGTTTAACTAATCAGCTGGAACAAAAGTTTCCATAAACTTTTCTTTTAACTTTACCACGATAAAATCAGTTTTCATAGTCTATATTTTTAACTTATCATTGAAAAATCAATTTTCCTTAACTTATGGTTTAATTTATCAATTATAAAACGAGTTTCATTAACCTTAAGTTTATCTTATCAGCGATAAAATCAGTTTCCGTTACCTTTAGTTTAACTAATCAGTGATTAAATCAGTTTCGGTAACGTAGAGTTAAACTTGTTTGGTATAAAATCAGTTTTTGTAACGTTTAGTTTAACCTATCAATGATAAATGTTTCGTAACCTTTAGTTTAATTTAATCAATGATAATATCGGTTTCTGTAACCTTTAGTTTAATTCAATCAGTGATAAAATAAGTTTCTGTAACTTTTAGTTTAACTCATCAACTATAAAATCAGTTTCTGTTACCTTTAGCTTAACTTATTAGCGGTTAAATCAGTTCCCTCACCTTCAGTTTAACTAAACAGTGATAAAAGCAGTTTTATAGCTTTCATTTTAACTTATCATTGATAAAATCAGTTCCTGTAACCTATATTTAAAAATATTAATGATAAAATCAATTTTCTTTAACTTTTAGTCTAATTCATCAAATATAAAACGAATTTCATTAACCTTTAGTTTATCTTATCAGCGATGAAATCAGTTTCTGTAAACTTCAGTTTATCAGTGTTAAGATCAGTTTCCGTAACTAACTGATAGCTAAAAAATCAGTTTCTGTAACATTTAGTTTACCTCATCAGCTATACAATCAGATTCTGATTGACTTATCTTTGATAAAATCAGTTTCTTTTACTTTTAGTTTAAATTATTAGCAGGACAAATCGGTTTCTTTAACCTTTAGATTAATTTATCAGTGATAAAATCAGTTTCTGTAACCATTAGTTTAATTTTTCTGGTATAAAATAAGTTTGTGTAACATTTCCTATCAGTCATACTTGTTTCGTAACCTGAAGTTTAACTTATCAACTCTAAAGTCTGTTTCTGTTACTTTCTTTGATCAGCGATTGAATTAGTTTTCTTAATATTCTGTCTAACCTATCAGCTATCTAATTAGTTCCCGTTACCTTGATTGACTAATCAGGTATACAAACTTGTCTTGTTCCTATGTGACAACCGTTTTAAACTTGGTCATAGATGAGCATACACGCATTTGTATGTGTATTGTTTTGTCTATAATCTGTTTACCATATTGTCCCACTATTTTCGACCTTTACATACATAGGATTATATATTGCAGCCGAAAAATTTGATCGATTCCGTACCATCTCAACACTTCGTATGTTAGTGGTTGTACCCTCTACACTGACCATTTGTCTGATCAAGGTGACCGACTCATCACCATTTATCTACGGTCACAAGATGAATATTTCCTTGTTGAAGATACTGTACATCTGATCAGTTCTTAGCATATAAATAATATGAAAGTAATTAGTAAATAGTAGACAAACCTGTTAAGCAGTTGGGTTCCTGCCAACCTGGTTCGCATCCTTCAGAACATAATCCTGTGATCTTTTCACAAGCTGTTCCATTCCAACATGAACCACAGGTTTGTGAGCAGTTGATCCCGAAGGTGAAGTTGTTACACTCTATAATCAAGATGGTACAATAATAAACAATCAGTTTCTGTAACCTAAGTTTAACTTATCAGTGATAAAGTCAGTTCCCGTTACCTTTAGTTTACCTTAATCAGTCATAATATCAGTTTCTATAACGTTAAGGTTAACCTACCAGTGATAAAATCATTTTCTGTAACCTTTAGTTTAACTTAACATCGATCAAATCAGTTTCTGTAAACTTTAGTTTGTCAGTGATAAAATCAGTTTCTCTAACCTTAAGTTTAACTTCCAGCGATAAAATCAGTTTATCCTTACTTTAGTTTAACTAATCAGCTGGAACAAAAGTTTCCATAAACTTTTCTTTTAACTTTACCACGATAAAATCAGTTTTCATAGTCTATATTTTTAACTTATCATTGAAAAATCAATTTTCCTTAACTTATGGTTTAATTTATCAATTATAAAACGAGTTTCATTAACCTTAAGTTTATCTTATCAGCGATAAAATCAGTTTCCGTTACCTTTAGTTTAACTAATCAGTGATTAAATCAGTTTCGGTAACGTAGAGTTAAACTTGTTTGGTATAAAATCAGTTTTTGTAACGTTTAGTTTAACCTATCAATGATAAATGTTTCGTAACCTTTAGTTTAATTTAATCAATGATAATATCAGTTTCTGTAACCTTTAGTTTAATTCAATCAGTGATAAAATAAGTTTCTGTAACTTTTAGTTTAACTTATCAACTATAAAATCAGTTTCTGTTACCTTTACTTTAACTTATCAGCGATTAAATTAGTTTTTTAACATTCAGTTTAACCTGTCAACTATCTAATCAGTTCCCGTTACCTTGATTGACTAATCGAGTATCAATACGGCTTCTGTAGCCGTTATTTTAACTTATCATTGAAAAAATCAGTTCCAGTTACCTATATTTAAACGCATCAATGATAAAATTAATTTTCCTTAATTTTTAGTCTAATTTATCAATTATAAAACGAGTTTCATTAACCTTAAGTTTATCTTATCAGCGATAAAATAAGTTTCCGTTACCTTTAGCTTAACTTATTAGCGGTTAAATCAGTTCACTCACCTTCAGTTTAACTAAACAGTGATAAAAGCAGTCGTATAGCTTTCATTTTAACTTATCATTGATAAAATCAGTTCCTGTAACCTATATTTAAAAATATTAATGATAAAATCAATTTTCTTTAACTTTTAGTCTAATTCATCAAATATAAAACGAATTTCATTAACCTTTAGTTTATCTTATCAGCGATGAAATCAGTTTCTGTAAACTTCAGTTTATCAGTGTTAAGATCAGTTTCCGTAACTAACTGATAGCTAAAAAATCAGTTTCTGTAACATTTAGTTTACCTCATCAGCTATACAATCAGATTCTGATTGACTTATCTTTGATAAAATCAGTTTCTTTTACTTTTAGTTTAAATTACTAGCGGACAAATCGGTTTCTTTAACCTTTAGATTAATTTATCAGTGATAAAATCAGTTTCTGTAACCATTAGTTTAATTTTTCTGGTATAAAATAAGTTTGTGTAACATTTCCTATCAATCATACTTGTTTCGTAACCTGAAGTTTAACTTATCAACTCTAAAGTCTGTTTCTGTTACTTTTACTTTCTTTGATCAGCGATTGAATTAGTTTTCTTAATATTCTGTCTAACCTATCAGCTATCTAATTAGTTCCCGTTACCTTGATTGACTAATCAGGTATACAAACTTGTCTTGTTCCTATGTGACAACCGTTTTAAACTTGGTCATAGATGAGCATACACGCATTTGTATGTGTATTGTTTTGTCTATAATCTGTTTACCATATTGTCCCACTATTTTCGACCTTTACATACATAGGATTATATATTGCAGCCGAAAAATTTGATCGATTCCGTACCATCTCAACACTTCGTATGTTAGTGGTTGTACCCTCTACACTGACCATTTGTCTGATCAAGGTGACCGACTCATCACCATTTATCTACGGTCACAAGAGGAATATTTCCTTGTTGAAGATACTGTACATCTGATCAGTTCTTAGCATATAAATGATATGAAAGTAATTAGTAAATAGTAGACAAACCTGTTAAGCAGTTGGGTTCCTGCCAACCTGGTTCGCATCCTTCAGAACATAATCCTGTGATCTTTTCACAAGCTGTTCCATTCCAACATGAACCACAGGTTTGTGAGCAGTTGATCCCGAAGGTGAAGTTGTTACACTCTATAATCAAGATGGTACAATAATAAACAATCAGTTTCTGTAACCTTTAGTTTAACTTAATCAGTCCTAATATCAGTTTCTGTATCTTTAAGGTTTACCTACCAGTGATAAAATTATTTTCTGTAACCTTTAGTTTAACTAACCATCGATCAAATTAGTTTCTGTAAACTTTAGTTTGTCGGTGATAAAATCAGTTTCTCTTACCTTAAGTTTAACTTACTAGCTATAAAATCAGTTTATCCTTACTTTAGTTTAACTAATCAGCTTGAACAAAAGTTTTCATAAACTTTTCTTTACCTTAACAGTGATAAGCCGTAGTCTATGTTTTAACTTATCAGTTTAAAATCAATTTTCCTTAACTTTTAGTTCCATTTATCTATCATAAAACGAGTTCCATTAACCTTAACTTTATCTTATTAGCGATAAAAGCAGTTTCTATAAACTTTAGTTTATCAGAGATAAGATATGTTTCCTCAGCCTATACTTTAACTGATAGCTAAAAAATCAGTTTCTGTAACAATTAGTTGACCTCATCAGCTATACAATCAGATTCTGATTGACTAATCAGGTATAAAATCAGTTTCTGTTACCTTTAGTATAACTTACAATTAACCTTTATTTTAGCTTACTAGTAACCTTTAGCTTAACTTACTAGCTATAAAATAAGTTTCTGTAACCTTTAGTTTTACTGAATCAGTGATAAAATCAGTTTCTGTAACCTTTAGTTTAATTCAATCAGTGATAAAATCAGGTTCTGTAACCTTTAGTTTAACTCATGAACATAATTTCAGTTTCTGTAACCTATACTTTATTAGGTTAGATCATTCGTAACCTTTAGATCAGTGGTAACATCAATATCCTTCACGTTTTATTCAACTTTGATTCAATCAGTTTTTATCAACAACACTTTCCTATTGGCCAGCAATATAGCAACAACACCCTCTGATTGACATTGACAAGCAGTCTGTTAACAACACCTTCCTATTGACATTGACAGACAGTCTAATAACAACACCTTCCTACTGACATTGACAGGCAGTCCGTTAACAACACCTTCCTATTGACATTGACAGGCAGTCTGTTAACAACACCTTCCTATTGACATTGACAGGCAGTCTGTTAACAACACCTTCCTATTAACATTGACAGGCAGTCTGTTAACAACACATTTCTATTGACATTGACAGGCAGTCTGTTAACAACACCTTCCTTTTGACATTGACAAGCAGTCTGTTAACAACACCTTTCTATTGACATTGACAGGCAGTCTGTAAACAACACCTTCCCTTTGACATTGACAGGCAGTCTGTTAACAACACCTTCCTATTGATATTGACAGACAGCCTGTTAACAACACCTTCCTTTTGACATTGACAGGCAGTCTTTTAACAACACCTTCCTATTAACATTGACAGGTAGTCTGTTAATAACACCTTCCTATTGACATTGACAGGCAGTCTGTTAACAACACCTTCCTACTGACATTAACAAGCAGTCTGTTAACAACTCATTCCTACTGACATTGACAGGCAGTCTGTTAACAACACCTTCCTATTGACATTGACAGGCAGTCTGTTAACAACACCTTTCTAATGGCAAGCAATTTATCAACAACACCTTTCTATCGACAAGCTGTCTATTATCATCACGTACTTTCATTGCAATATGGTCCCAGGTAGCCGGCATTACAACCTAGCACACAAGTAGCATTGGAGAAGCATAATTCATCGGTGCACTGTGCCGAGCAAGACAAATTACAGTTCTCTCCATACAGCCCCGGCGTACAACCTAAAACAAATTGTGCTGTAAGAAACTACATATCGATATTTATTTTGCTTATCTTATTGACTCAAAACGTAATTTCAGAAGTTTGTATCTTTGGGTAAATAAACATTCATATCTCAGAAGGGAATTTGTATCTTCGGGTAAATTAACCTTCATATTTCACGAGGGCGTTGGTATCTTCGGGGAAATAAACTTTCATATTTCAGGAGGGCCTTTGTATCTTCGGGTAAATAAACATTCATATTGCAGGAGGGCGTTTGTATCTTCAGATTAATTAACCTTCATATTGCAGGAGGGAGTTTGTATCTTCTGGTAAATAAACATTCATATTTCAAGAGGCCATTTATATCTTCAGATTAATTAACCTTCATATTGCAGGAGGGAGTTTGTATCTTCGAGTAATTAACCTTCATATTGCAGGAGGGAGTTTTTATCTTCGGGTAAATAAACCTTCATATTTCAGGAGGGCCTTTGTATCTTCTGGTAAATAAACATTCATATTTCAAGAGGCCATTTATATCTTCAGATTAATTAACCTTCATATTGCAGGAGGGCGTTGGTATCTTCGGGGAAATAAACCTTCATATTGCAGGAGGGAGTTTGTATCTTCGGGTAAATAAACATTCATATTTCAAGAGGCGATTTATATCTTCGAGTAAATTAACCTTCATATTGCAGGAGGGCGTTGGTATCTTCGGGGAAATAAACCTTCATATTTCAGGAGGGCCTTTGTATCTTCGGGTCAATAAACCTTCATATTGCAGGAGGGCGTTTGTATCTTCAGATTAATTAACCTTCATATTGCAGGAGGGAGTTTGTATCTTCGGGTAAATAAACATTCATATTTCAAGAGGCCATTTATATCTTCAGATTAATTAACCTTCATATTGCAGGAGGGCGTTGGTATCTTCGGTGAAATAAACCTTCATATTGCAGGAGGGAGTTTGTATCTTCGAGTAATTAACCTTCATATTGCAGGAGGGAGTTTGTATCTTCGGGTAAATAAACCTTCATATTTCAGGAGGGAGTTTGTATCTTCGGGTAAATAAACATTCATATTTTAGGAGGCCATTTATATCTTTGAGTAAATTAACCTTCATATTGCAGGAGGCCGTTGGTATCTTCGGGTAAATAAACCTTCATATTACAGGAGGCCATTGATATCTTCGGGTAAATTAACCTTCATATTGCAGGAGGGAGTTTGTATCTTCGGGTAAATAAACATTCATATTCCAAGAGGCCATTTATATCTTCGAGTAAATTAACCTTCATATTGCAGGAGGGAGGTTGTATCTGCGGGTAAATAAACATTCATATTTCAGGAGGGAGTTTGTATCTTCGAGTAAATAAACATTCATATTTCAAGAGGACATTTATATCTGCAGATTAATTAACCTTCATATTGCAGGAGGGAGCTTGCATCTTCGGGTAAATAAATATTCATTTTTTAAGAGGCCATTGATATCTTCGAGTAAATTAACCTTCATATTGCAGGAGGGCGTTTGTATCTTCAGATTAATTAACCTTCATATTGCAGGAGGGAATTTGTATCTTCGGGTAAATAAACATTCATATTTCAAGAGGCCATTCATATCTTCGAGTAAATTAACCTTCATATTGCAGGAGGGCGTTGGTATCTTCGGGTAAATAAACCTTCATATTTCAGGAGGGAGTTTTTATCTTCGGGTAAATAAACCTTCGTATTTCAGGAGGGCCTTTGTATCTTCTGGTAAATAAACATATTTCAAGAGGCCATTTATATCTTCAGATTAATTAACCTTCATATTGCAGGAGGGCGTTGGTATCTTCGGGGAAATAAACCTTCATATTGCAGGAGGGCCTTTGTATCTTCGGGGAAATAAACCTTCATATTGCAGGAGGGCCTTTGTATCTTCGGGGAAATTAACCTTCATATTGCAGGAGGGAGTTTGTATCTTCGGGTAAATAAACATTCATATTTCAAGAGGCGATTTATATCTTCGAGTAAATTAACCTTCATATTGCAGGAGGGCGTTGGTATCTTCGGGTAAATAAACCTTCATATTTCAGGAGGGAGTTTGTATCTTCGGGTAAATAAACATTCATATTTTAGGAGGCCATTTATATCTTTGAGTAAATTAACCTTCATATTGCAGGAGGGCGTTGGTATCTTCGGGTAAATAAACCTTCATATTACAGGAGGCCATTGATATCTTCGGGTAAATTAACCTTCATATTGGAGGAGGGCGTTTGTATCTTCAGATTAATTAACCTTCATATTGCAGGAGGGAGTTTGTATCTTCGGGTAAATAAACATTCATATTCCAAGTGGCCATTTATATCTTCGAGTAAATTAACCTTCATATTGCAGGAGGGCGTTTGTATCTTCAGATTAATTAACCTTCATATTGCAGGAGGGAGGTTGTATCTGCGGGTAAATAAACATTCATATTTCAGGAGGGAGTTTGTATCTTCGGGTAAATAAACATTCATATTTCAAGAGGACATTTATATCTGCAGATTAATTAACCTTCATATTGCAGGAGGGAGCTTGCATCTTCGGGTAAATAAACATTCATTTTTTAAGAGGCCATTGATATCTTCGAGTAAATTAACCTTCATATTGCAGGAGGGCGTTTGCATCTTCAGATTAATTAACCTTCATATTGCAGGAGGGAATTTGTATCTTCGGGTAAATAAACATTCATATTTCAAGAGGCCATTTATATCTTCAGATTAATTAACCTTCATATTGCAGGAGGGCGTTGGTATCTTCGGGGAAATAAACCTTCATATTGCAGGAGGGAGTTTGTATCTTCGGGTAAATAAACCTTCATATTTCAGGAGGGCCGATTTATATCTTCTGGTAAATTAACCTTCATACCTTCATATTGCAGGAGGGCGTTGGTATCTTCGGGTAAATAAACCTTCATATTTCAGGAGGGGTTTGATTTATAAACCTTCATATTGCAGGAGGGCGTATCTTTAAATATCTTAAATTAACCTTCATATTGCAGGAGGGAGCTTGTATCTTCGGGTAAATAAACATTCATATTTTAGGAGGCCATTTATATCTTTGAGTAAATTAACCTTCATATTGCAGGAGGGCGTTGGTATCTTCGGGTAAATAAACCTTCATATTACAGGAGGCCATTGATATCTTCGGGTAAATTAACCTTCATATTGGAGGAGGGCGTTTGTATCTTCAGATTAATTAACCTTCATATTGCAGGAGGGAGTTTGTATCTTCGGGTAAATAAACATTCATATTCCAAGATGCCATTGATATCTTCGAGTAAATCAACCTTCATATTGCAGGAGGGCGTTTGTATCTTCAGATTAATTAACCTTCATATTGCAGGAGGGAGTTTGTATCTTCGGGTAAATAAACATTCATATTTCAAGAGGACATTTATATCTTCGAGTAAATTAACCTTCATATTGCAGGAGGGCGTTGGTATCTTCGGGTAAATAAACCTTTATATTTCAGGAGGGAGTTTGTATCTTCAGATTAATTAACCTTCATATTGCAGGAGGGAGCTTGTATCTTCGGGTAATAAACCTTCATATTTCTTAAGGACATATGTATCTTCGGGTAAATTAACCTTCATATTTCCCAGCAAACATTACTATTAATTCATAATATAGCATTGATTTATACTAGAAAACACAACAATGGTTTTGTTCATAGAATAATACATTAATCATATGATGAAAATTGAAAATACGTTTAAAAACTAACGCAAAATCGACAAATAAAATCAAACCGAACATGTCTCATGTCATAAAGGAATTAGTTGTCTTTATTGCTATTTCTTCTAGAATGTTTCAGCAATATAAAACCGGAGTTATAAGCCTGTAATCGTTATTGCGTACATTTCGGATGAAGGTGTAGGAATCGAAGACCAACTGAATGTTTCCCGACGGCTAGTACGGCTAAACAATAGCACATAAACATATATTATTGAATATGTATGATGTCGAACTTCCTAAAATATCTATAGATTTTTTCTGGTTTATCCAAAAATACTCTTCAAATATACTGCGAATCGTTACACACCACTACAATTGTTAAGCTTACTGAAAGCTTCAGGGACGAAAGTTTCACATCGATATACATTTGTATCTGTGTTTCTTTTTCAGAAACATCAATATCCAAAGAAAGGTTTGAAAAAAAGCCTTACCGATGACTTCTACTTCAGACAACTGTACAACAGCATGTTTGCTGTATTTCCCGGGCTTTTGAGTTATGTTTTGTCTGTCGATTGATATCGTGACATATCTGCCTACTGTTTCACACTTACGTTATTCGGTAATGCTGAAGATCAGTAATAAAAGATAACTACATAACTCACCTTCTATAACGAACGTCTTAAAATAAATAGATTGACTGTAATAAACATAACTACGAAGCAATTGTCTGTGTCAATTAGCAGTTTACCACTAATGATACAGACTCTATAAACTAAAGTAATGATACAGACACTATAACGTACAGTAATGATACAGGTTCTTTTAACTACAGCAATGATACAGACTCTATCAATTACAGAAATGATACAGACTCTATAAACTACAGTAATGTTACAGACTCTATCAACTACAGTAATGATACCGACTCTATCAGCTACAGTAATGATACAGACTCTATTAACTACAGCAATGATACAGACTTAATAAATGATATAGACTCTATAAACAACAGTAATGATACAGACTCTATTAACTACAGTAATGATACGGACTCTGTAAACTACAACAATGATACAGACACTATAAACTACAGTAATGATAAAGACTCTATAAACTACAGTAATGATTCAGACTCTATCAACTACAGCTATGATACAGACTCTACCAACTACAGTAATGATACAGACTCTATCAACTACAGTAATGATACAGACTCTATAAACTACAGTAATGATACAGACTCTATAAACTACAGTAATGATACAGACTCTATAAACTACAGTAATGATACAGACACTATAAATACAGATACAGACTCTATAAACTACAGTAATGATTCAGACTCTATCAAGTACAGTAATGATACAGACTCTAATACAGAGGATACAGACTCTATCAACTACAGTAATGATACAGACTCTATCAATTACAGTAAGGATACAGACTCCATCAACTACAGTAATGATACAGACTCTATAAACTACAGTAATGATATAGACTCTATCAACTACAGTAATGATACAGACTCTATCAACTACAGTAATGATACAGACCTACAGTAATGATACAGACTCCTTCAACTACAGTAATGATACAGACTCTATAAAATACAGAAATGATAAAGACTCTATAAACTACAGTAATGATATAGACTCTATAAACTACAGTAATGATACAGACTCTATCAACTACAGTAATGATACAGACTCTATCAACTACAGTAATGATACAGACTCTATCAACTACAGTAATGATACAGACTCTATTAACTAAAGTAATGATACAGACTCTCTCAACTACATTAGTGATAAAGACTCTATTAACTACAGTTATGATACAGACTCTATAAACTACAGTAATGATATAGACTCTATCAACTACAGTAATGATATAGACTCTATCAACTACAGTAATGATACAGACTCTACTACAGTAATGATACAGACTCTATCAATTACAGTAAGGATACAGACTCCATCAACTACAGTAATGATACAGACTCTATAAACTACAGTAATGATAAAGACTATATCAACTACAGTAATGATACAGACTCTATCAACTACAGTAATGATACAGACTCTATCAACTACAGTAATGATATAGATTCTATCAACTACAGTAATGATACAGACTCTATCAACTACAGTAATGATACAGACTCTATCAATTACAGTAAGGATACAGACTCTATCAACTACAGTAATGATACAGATTCTATCAATTACAGTAAGGATACAGACTCCATCAACTACAGTAATGATACAGACTCTATTAACTACAGCAATGATACAGAATATAAATTACAGTAATGATACAACTACAACTACAGTAAGGATACAGACTCCATCAGCTACAGTAATGATACAGACTCTATTAACTACAATAATGATACAGACTCTATCAACTACAGTAAGGATACAGACTCCATCAGCTACAGTAATGATACAGACTCTATTAACTACAATAATGATACAGACTCTATCAACTACAGTAATGATACAGACTCTATCAACTACAGTAAAGATACACTACAGTAATGATACAGGTTCTATTAACTACAGCAATGATACAGACTCAATCAATTACAGTAATGATACAGACTCTATCAACTACAGCAATGATAGAGACCCTTTAAACTACAGTAATGATAAAGACTCTATAAACTACAGTAATGATACAGACTCTATTAACTACAACAATGATACAGACACTATCAACTACAGTAGTGATACAGACTCTACAAACTACAATAATGATACGGACTCTATAAACTACAGTAGTGATACAGACTCTTTCCACTACAGTAATGGTTCAGACTCTATAAACTAGAGCAATGATATAGACTCTATCAACTACAGTAATGATACAGACTCTATCAATTACAGTAAGGATACAGACTCCATCAACTACAGTAATGATACAGACTCTATCAACTACAGCAATGATACAGACTTAATAAACTACAGTAATGATACAGACTCTATAAAATACAACAATGATACAGACTCTATCAACTACAGCAATGATACAGACTGTATGAACCACAGTAATGATACAGACTCTATCAACTACAGTAATGATACAGACTCTATCAACTAAAGTAATGTTACAGACTCTATCAACTACAGTAATGATACAGACTCTATAAACTACAGTAATGATATAGAATCTATCAACTACAGTAATGATACAGACTCTATCAACTACAGTAATGATACAGACTCTATCAACTACAGTAATGATACAGACTCTATAAACTACAGTAATGATACAGACTCTATCAAATACAGTAATGATACAGACTCTATAAAATACAGTAATGATACAGACTCTATAAAATACAGTAATGATACAGACTCTATAAACTACAGTAATGATACAGACTCTATCAACTAGAGCAATGATACAGACTCTACCAACTACAGTAATGATACAGACTCTATAAAATACAGTAATGATAAAGACTCTATAAACTACAGTAATGATACAGACTCTATCAACTACAGTAATGATACAGACTCTATCAACTACAGTAATGATACAGACTCTATCAATTACAGTAAGGATACAGACTCTATTAACTACAGTTATGATATAGACTCTATAAACTACAGTAATGATACAGACTCTATTAACTACAGTAATGATACAGACTCTATCAATTACAGTAAGGACACAGACTCCATCAACTACAGTAATGATACAGACTCTATTAACTACAACAATGATACAGACACTATAAACTACAGCAATGATACAGACTCTATCAATTACAGAAATGATACAGACTCTATAAACTACAGTAATGTTACAGACTCTATCAACTACAGTAATGATACCGACTCTATAACGTACAGTTATCATACAGACTCTATCAACTACAGTAATGATACAGACTCTATCAACTACAGTAATGATACAGACTCTATTAACTAAAGTAAACAACTACAGTAATGATACAGACTCTATCAACTACAGTAATGATACAGACTCTATCAACTACAGTAATGATACAGACTCTATCAACTACAGTAATGATACAGACTCTATTAACTAAAGTAATGACACAGACTCTCTCAACTACATTAGTGATAGAGACTTAATAAACTACAGCAATGATACAGACTCTATCAACTACAGTAATGATACAGACTCTATCAACTACAGCATTGATACAGACTGTATGAACCACAGTAATGATACAGACTCTATCAACTACAGTAATGATACAGACTATATAAAATACAGTAATGATACAGACTCTATCAACTACAGTAATGATACAGACTCTATCAATTACAGTAAGGATACAGACTCTATCAACTACAGTAATGATACAGACTCTATAAACTACAGTAATGATATAGACTCTATAAACTACAGAAATGATACAGACTCTATAAACTACAGTAATGATATAGACTCTATAAACTACAGTAATGATTCATACTCTATCAACTACAGTAATGATAAAGACTCTGCCAACTACAGTAAGGATACAGACTCTATAGACTACAATAATAATACAGACTCTATCAATTACAGCAATGATACAGACTATAAATTACAGTAATGATACAGACTCTATTAACTACAGCAATGATACAGACTTAATAAACTACAGTAATGATACAGACTCCATAAACTACAGCAATGATACAGACTCTATAAACTAAAGTAATGATACAGACTCTATAAACTACAGTAATGATACAGACTCTATAAACTACAGTAATGATACAGACTCTATCAACTACAGTAATGATACAGACTCTATCAACTACAGTAATGATACAGACTCTATAAACTACAGTAATGATATAGACTCTATCAACTACAGTAATGATATAGACTCTATCAACTACAGTAATGATACAGACTCTATCAACTACAGTAATGATACAGACTCTATTAACTACAGTTATGATATAGACTCTATAAACAACAGTAATGATATAGACTCTATTAACTACAGTAATGATACAGACTCTATCAATTACAGTAAGGATACAGACTCCATCAACTACAGTAATGATACAGACTCTATTAACTACAGTAATGATACAGACACTATAAACTACAGTAATGATACAGACTCTTTCCACTACAGTAATGATACATATTCTATAAACTACAGTAATGATTCGGACTCTATCAACTAGAGCAATGATACAGACTCTACCAACTGCAGTAATGATACAGACTATATAAAATACAGTAATGATACAGACTCTATCAACTACAGTAATGATACAGACTCTATCAATTACAGTAAGGATACAGACTCCATCAACTACAGTAATGATACAGACTCTATTAACTACAATAATGATACAGACTCTATCAACTACAGTAAGGATACAGACTCTATCAACTACAGCAATGATACAGACTGTATGAACCACATTAATGATACACACTCTATAAACTACAGTAATGTTACAGACTCTATCAGCTACAGTAATGATACAGACTCTATAAACTAAACTAATGATACAGACTCTATAAAGTACAGTAATGATACAGACTCTATAAACTACAGTAATGATACAGACTCTATCAACTACAGTAATGATACAGACTCTATAAACTACAGTAATGATATAGACTCTATCAACTACAGTAATGATACAGACTCTATCAACTACAGTAATGATACAGACTCTATCAACTACAGTAATGATACAGACTCTATAAACTACAGTAATGATTCAGACTCTATCAACTACAGCAATGATATAGACTCTATCAACTACAGTAATGATACAGACTCTATCAATTACAGTAAGGATACAGACTCCATCAACTACAGTAATGATACAGACTCTATAAACTACAGTAATGATATAGACTCTATAAACTACAGTAATGATATAGACTCTATCAACTACAGTAATGATACAGACTCTATCAACTACAGTAATAATACAGACTCTATGAATTGCAGTAAGCATACAGACTCTATCAACTACAGTAATGATACAGACTCTATCAACTACAGTAATGATACAGACTCTATCAACTACAGTAATGATAGGGACTCTATTAACTACAGCAATGATACAGACTATAAATTACAGAAATGATACAGACTCTATCAACTACAGCAATGATACAGACTTAATAAACTACAGTAATGATATAGACTCTATAAAATACAACAATGATACAGACTCTATAAACTAAAGTAATGATACAGACACTATAACGTACAGTAATGATACAGGTTCTTTTAACTACAGCAATGATACAGACTCTATCAACTACAGTAATGATAGAGACTCTTTAAACTACAGTAATGATACAGACTTTATCAAATACAGTAATGATACAGACTCTATAAACTAAAGTAATGATACAAGAGTAATGATACAGAATCTATAAACTACAGTAATGATACAGAATCAACTACAGTAATACAGTAATGATACAGACTCTATAACGTACAGTTACCATACAGACTCTATTAACTACAGTAATGATACGGACTCTGTAAACTACAACAATGATACAGACACTATAAACTACAGTAATGATAAAGACTCTATAAACTACAGTAATGATTCAGACTCTATCAACTACAGTAATGATACAGACTCTATCAACTACAGTAATGATACAGACTCTATCAAACAGTAATGATACAGACTCTATCAATACAGTAGACTCTATCAACTACAGTAATGATACAGACTCTATCAACTACAGTAATAATACAGACTCTATGAATTGCAGTAAGCATACAGACTCTATCAACTACAGTAATGATACAGACTCTATAAACTACAGTAAAACTACAGTAATGATACAGACTCTACATAATGATAACTACAGTAATGATACAGACTCTATCAACTACAGTAATGATACAGACTCTATAAACTACAGTAATGATATAGACTCTATCAACTACAGTAATGATATAGACTCTATCAACTACAGTAATGATACAGACTCTATCAATTACAGTAAGGATACAGACTCCATCAACTACAGTAATGATACAGACTCTATAAACTACAGACTCTATAAACTACAGTAATGATTCAGACTCTATCAACTACAGCAATGATATAGACTCTATCAACTACAGTAATGATACAGACTCTATAAACTACAGTAATGATACAGAATATAAATTACAGTAATGATACAGACTCTATCAATTACAGTAAGGATACAGACTCCATCAACTACAGTAATGATTCAGACTCTATCAACTACAGCAATGATATAGACTCTATCAACTACAGTAATGATACAGACTCTATCAATTACAGTAAGGATACAGACTCTAGCAAGTACAGTAAGGATACAGACTCTATCAACTACAGTAATGATACAGACTCTATCAACTACAGTAATGATACAGACTCTATATAATGATACAGACTCTAAAGTAATGATACAGACTCTATCAATTACAGTAAGGATACAGACTCCATCAACTACAGTAATGATTCAGACTCTATCAACTACAGCAATGATATAGACTCTATCAACTACAGTAATGATACAGACTCTATCAATTACAGTAAGGATACAGACTCCATCAACTACAGTAATGATTCAGACTCTATCAACTACAGCAATGATATAGACTCTATCAACTACAGTAATGATACAGACTCTATCAATTACAGTAATGATACAGACTCTATCAACTACAGTAATGATACAGACTCTATAAACTACAGCAATGATACAGACTCTATAAAGTACAGTTATCATACAGACTCTATTAACTACAGTAATGATACAGACTCTATAACGTACAGTTATCATACAGACTCTATCAATTACAGTAATGATACGGACTCTGTAAACTACCGTAATGTTACAGACTCTATCAACTACAGTAATGATATGGACTCTATAAACTACAGCAATGATACAGACTGTATGAACCACAGTAATGATACAGACTCTATAAAATACAGTAATGTTACAGACTTTCTCAACTACATTAGTGATACCGACTCTATAAACTACAGCAATGATGCAGACTCTATAAAACACAGTAATGATACAGACTCTCTCAACTACATTAGTGATACAGACTCTATTAACTACAGTTATGATACAGACTCTATAAACTACAGTAATGATACAGACTCTATCAACTACAGTAATGATACAGACTCTATTAACTAAAGTAATGATACAGACTCTCTCAACTACATTAGTGATACAGACTCTATAAACTACAGCAATGATACTGACTCTATAAAATACAGTAATGATATATACTCTATCAACTACAGTAATGATACAGACTTAATAAACTACAGTAATGATACAGACTCTAAAAAATACAACAAGGATATAGACTCTATCAACTACAGTAATGATACAGACTCTATCAATTACAGTAAGGATACAGACTCCATCAACTACAGTAATGATACAGACTCTATTAACTACAGCAATGATACAGAATATAAATTACAGTAATGATACAGACTCTATCAATTACAGTAAGGATACAGACTCCATCAACTACAGTAATGATACAGACTCTATTAACTACAGTTATGATATAGACTCTATAAACAACAGTAATGATACAGACTCTATCAATTACAGTAATGATACAGACTCCATCAACTACAGCAATGATACAGACTCTACCAATTACAGTAAGGATACAGACTCTATCAACTACAGTAATGATACAGATTCTATCAATTACAGTAAGGATATAGACTCTATCAACTACAGTAATGATACAGACTCTATCAACTACAGTAATGATACAGACTCTATCAACTACAGTAATAATACAGACTCTATGAAGTGCAGTATGCATAAAGACTCTATTAACTACCGCAATGATACAGACTTTATAAACTACAGTAGTGATACAGACTCTATAGACTACAGTAATGTCACAGACTCTATCAACTACAGTAATGATACAGACTCTATCAAATACAGTAATGATACAGACTCTGTCAATTACATTAAGCATACAGACTCTATCAACTACAGTAATGATCAACTACAGTAATGATACAGACTCTATCAACTACAGTAATGATAGAGACTCTTTAAACTACAGTAATGAGACAGACTCTATCAACTACAGTAATGATACAGACTCTATGAAATACAGTAATGATACAGACTCTATCAACTACAGCAATGATAGAGACCCTTTAAACTACAGTAATGATACAGACTCTATACACTACAGTAATGATATAGACTCTATAGACTACAGTATTGATACAGACTCTATAGACTACAGTAATGATACAGACTCTATAAAATACAGTAATGATACAGACTCTATGAAATACAGTAATGATACAGACTCTATAAAATACAGTAAGGATACAGACTCTATCAACTAAAGTAATGCTACAAACTCTCTCAACTACATTAGTGATACAGACTCTATAAACTACACCAATGATACAGACTCTATCAACTACAGCAATGATACAGACTGTATGAACCACATTAATGATACACACTCTATAAAAACAGTAACAGACTCTCAACTACAGTAATGATACAGACTCTATCAACTACAGTAATGATACAGACTCTATCAACTACAGTAATGATACAGACTCAACTACAGTAATGATACAGACTCTATCAACTACAGTAATGATACAGACTCTATCAACTACACTAGTGATACAGACTCTATCAACTACAGTAATGATACAGATACAAACTACAATAATGATACAGACACTATAAACTACAGTAGTGATACAGACTCTATCAATTACAGTAATGATACAGACTCTATCAACTACAGTAATGATACAGACTCTATCAATTACAGTAAGGATACAGACTCTATTAACTAAAGTAATGATACAGACTCTCTCAACTACATTAGTGATGTAGACTCTCTCAACTACAGCAATGATACAGACTCTATAAAATACAGTAATGGTAAAGACTCTATAAAATACAGTAATTATATAGACTATATCAACTACAGTAATGATACAGACTCTATCAACTACAGTAATGATACAGACTCTATCAATTACAATAATGATAGGGACTCTATTAACTACAGCAATGATACAGACTATAAATTACAGAAATGATACAGACTCTATCAACTACAGCAATGATACAGACTTAATAAACTACAGTAATGATACAGACTATATAAAATACAGTAATGATAAAGACTCTACAAACTACAGTAATGATATGGACTCTATAAACTACAGCAATGATACAGACTGTATGAACCACAGTAATGATACAGACTCTATAAACTCCATCAACTACAGTAATGATACAGACTCTATTAACTACAACAATGATACAGACACTATAAACTACAGTAGTGATACAGACTCTTTCAACTACAGTAATGATACAGACTCTATCAACTACAGTAATGATATCAACTACAGTAATGATACAGACTCTATCAACTACAGTAATGATACAGACTCTATCAACTACAGTAATGATACAGACTCTATCAACTACAGTAATGATAAAGACTCTGCCAACTACAGTAAGGATACAGACTCTATCAACTACAATAATAATACAGACTCTATCAATTACAGTAAGGATACAGACTCCATCAACTACAGTAATGATACAGACTCTATCAACTACAGTAATGATACAGACTCTATCAATTACAGTAAGCATACAGACTCTATCAACTACAGTAATGATACAGACTCTATCAACTACAGTAATGATACAGACTCTATCAATTACAGTAAGATACAGAATCTATCAATACAGACTCCATCAACTACAGTAATGATACAGACTCTATAAACTACAGTAATGATACAGACTCAGTAATGATACAGACTCTCAACTAGACTCTAAACTACAGTAATGATACAGACTCTATCAACTACAGTAATGATACAGACTCTATCAACTACAGTAATGATACAGACTCTATCAACTACAGTAATGATACAGAGTCTATAAACTACAGTAATGATATGGACTCTATAAACTACAGCAATGATACAGACTGTATCAACCACAGTAATGATACAGACACTATAAACTACACTAGTGATACAGACTCTTTCAACTACAGTAATGATACAGACTCTATAAAATACAGAAATGATAAAGACTCTATAAACTACAGTAATGATTCAGACTCTATCAACTACAGCAATGATATAGACTCTATCAACTACAGTAATGATACAGACTCTATAAACTACAGTAATGATACGGACTCTATAAACTACAGTAAGCATACAGACTCTATCAACTACAGTAATGATACAGACTCTATCAATACAGTAATGATACAGACTCTATCAACTACAGTAATGATACAGACTCTATCAACTACAGTAATGATACAGACTCTATCAACTACAGTAATGATACAGACTCTATAAACTACAGTAATGATACAGACTCTATCAACTACAGCAATGATATAGACTCTATCAACTACAGTAATGATACAGACTCTATCAATTACAGTAAGGATACAGACTCCATCAACTACAGCAATGAAACAGAATATAAATTACAGTAATGATACAGAATATATAAAATACAGTAATGATAAAGACTCTATAAACTACAGTAATGATACAGACTCTATTAACTACAGTAATGATACAGACTCTATCAATTACAGTAAGGATACAGACTCTATAAAACTAGAGAAATGATACAGACTCTATAAACTACAGTAATGATACAGACTCTATCAACTACAGACTCTATCAACTACAGTAATGATATAGACTCTATCAACTACAGTAATGATACAGACTCTATCAATTACAGTAAGGATACAGACTCCATCAACTACAGTAATGATACAGACTCTATAAACTACAGTAATGATATCAATGATATAGACTCTATCAACTACAGTAATGATACAGACTATAAACTACAATACAGTAATGATACAGTAATACAGTAATGATACAGACTCTATTAACTACAACAATGATACAGACACTATAAACTACAGTAGTGATACAGACTCTTTGCACTACAGTAATGATACAGACTCTATTAACTACAGTAATGATATAGACTCTATAAAATACAGAAATGATAAAGACTCTATAAACTACAGTAATGATTCAGACTCTATCAACTACAGCAATGATATAGACTCTATCAACTACAGTAAGGATACAGACTATATCAACTACAGTAATGATACAGACTCTATTTACTACAGTAATGATACAGACTCTATAAACTACAGTAATGATATAGACTCTATCAACTACAGTAATGATACAGACTCTATCAATTACAGTAAGGATACAGACTCTATCAACTACAGTAATGATACAGACTCTATCAATTACAGTAATGATACAGACTCCATCAACTACAGTAATGATACAGACTCTATAACATACAGTTATCATACAGACTCTATTAACTACAGTAATGATACGGACTCTGTAAACTACAACAATGATAGAGACTCTATTAACTACCGCAATGATACAGACTTTATAAACTACAGTAGTGATACAGACTCTATAGACTACAGTAATGACACAGACTCTATCAACTACAGTAATGATACAGACTCTATCAACTACAGCATTGATACAGACTGTATGAACCACAGTAATGATACAGACTCTATAACGTACAGTAATGATACAGGTTCTTTTAACTATAGCAATGATACAGACTCTATCAACTACAGTAATGATACAGACTCTATCAACTACAGTAATGATACAGACTCTATCAACTACAGTAATGATACAGACTCTATCAATTACAGTAATGATACAGACTCCATCAACTACAGTAATGATACAGACTCTATTAACTACAGCAATGATACAGAATATAAATTACAGTAATGATACAGACTATATAAAATACAGTAATGATAAAGACTCTACAAACTACAATAATGATACGGACTCTATAAACTACAACAATGATACAGACACTATAAACTACACTAGTGATACAGACTCTTTCAACTACAGTAATGATACAGACTCTATAAAATACAGTAATGATACAGACTCTATAAACTACAGTAATGATATAGACTCTATCAACTACAGTAATGATACAGACTCTATCAACTACAGTAGTGATACAGACTCTATTAACTACAGTTATGATACAGACTCTATAAACTACAGTAATGATATAGACTCTATCAACTACAGTAATGATATAGACTCTATCAACTACAGTAATGATACAGACTCTATCAACTACAGTAATGATACAGACTCTATCAACTACAGTAATGATACAGACTCTATCAATTACAGTAAGGATACAGACTCTATCAACTACAGTAATGATACAGACTCTATAAACTACAGTAATGATACAGACTCTATCAACTACAGTAATGATACAGACTCTATTTACTACAGCAATGATACAGAATATAAATTACAGTAATGATACAGACTCTATCAATTACAGTAAGCATACAGACTCTATCAACTACAGTAATGATACAGACTCTATCAACTACAGTAATGATACAGACTCTATAAACTACAGTAATGATATAGACTCTATCAACTACAGTAATGATACAGACTCTATCAACTACAGTAATGATACAGACTCTATCAATTACAGTAAGCATACAGACTCTATCAACTACAGTAATGATACAGACTCTATCAATTACAGTAATGATACAGACTCTATAAACTACAGTAATGATATAGACTCTATCAACTACAGTAATGATACAGACTCTATCAACTACAGTAATGATACAGACTCTATCAATTACAGTAAGCATACAGACTCTATCAACTACAGTAATGATACAGACTCTATCAATTACAGTAAGGATACAGACTCCATCAACTACAGTAATGATACAGACTCTATAAACTACAGTAATGATTCAGACTCTATCAACTACAGCAATGATACAGACTCTACCAACTACAGTAATGATACAGACTATATAAAATACAGTAATGATAAAGACTCTACAAACTACAGTAATGATATGGACTCTATAAACTACAGCAATGATACAGACTGTATGAACCACAGTAATGATACAGACTCTATAAACTACAGTAATGTTACAGACTCTATCAACTACAGTAATGATACAGACTCTATAAACTACAGTAATGATACAGACTCCATCGACTCTATCAACTACAGTAATGATACAGACTCTATAAACTACAGTAATGATACAGACTCTATTAACTACAGTAATGATACAGACTCTATCAATTACAGTAAGGATACAGATTCTATCAATTACAGTAAGGATTAAGACTCCATCAACTACAGTAATGATACAGACTCTATAAACTACAGTAATGATACAGAATATAAATTACAGTAATGATACAGACTCTATCAATTACAGTAAGGATACAGACTCCATCAACTACAGTAATGATACAGACTCTATCAATTACAGTAATGATACAGACTCTATCAACTACAGTAATGATACAGACTCTATCAACTACAGTAATGATACAGACTCTATCAACTACAGTAATGATACAGACTCTATCAATTACAGTAAGGATACAGACTCCATCAACTACAGTAATGATACAGACTCTATTAACTACAACAATGATACAGACACTATAAACTACAGTAGTGATACAGACTCTTTCCACTACAGTAATGATACATATTCTATAAAATACAGTAATGATAAAGACTCTATAAACTACAGTAATGATTCAGACTCTATCAACTAGAGCAATGATACAGACTCTACCAACTACAGTAATGATACAGACTTTATGTGATGACATGACTGACCGTGGTCACAGTTTCCACATGCTGTGTCACAGTTAACACCGAAATACCCTTCGTCACAAACTGTATCAAAAGGAAATTTCACCAGTCATGGTAGTCTCGTAGAGTAACACAGATTAGGCTGTCTTATATACATGTACGTACCGATCAATTCAAACCTGTCGTTTGATGAAAGATGAACTACGACTGTGATTACCACAAATTATAAAGACAAACTCTGCAGAGTACATTATAATTGTAGAAAACTGCATCCCAGTAACATGTCTTTTGTACAATTACGAATCGGACATCATAATATGTAGTAAAAGGGAATAAAATCGTGTTTTCTTTCCAAAGTGTTTGAGTAGGGTTGTGTGATAATTAAAAAGTCTACAATAGGATTTTAAAGATCAACCAGAAGCTAAGAAAGTCCAAAATGATAATCTATGAAAAGTACACACTATTACCTAATTTGGAGTGTGTATTAATTTAGTCTATAATCTGTTTACAATGTTGTCCCACTATTTTCGACCTTAGTGGACATGGGATTATATATTGCAGCCGATAAAAGTTGGTCGATTCCGTACCATCTCATACACTACGTACGTTAGTCATTTGTCTGATCAAGGTGACCGTGTCGTCACTATTTATCTACGGTCACAACAGGAATACTTCCTAGTTGAAGATGCTGTACATCTTTTCCGTTCTTAGCATATGAAATAATTTTTAACTTTCTGGATTGTCAAATCAGGGAACCCACATGGTATATTAAATACATATATGTATTGTTGTTTTGTACTATATATAATTGTTATATTATATATTTATATATATATATATATATATAGGTGTGTGTGTGTGTGTGTGTGTGTGTGTGTGTGTGTGTGTGTGTTGTTGTTTGGTACTATATATATATAATTGGTATATTAAATACACACATATATATATGTATTGTTGTTTGGTACTATATATATATATATAATTGTTATATTATATATATATATGTATGCATTGTTGTTTGGTACTATATATATACTATTGTTTAGTACTTAATATAACTTAAACAGTCTGTACATACGTTTCTATTGATCTTTAATTTTTGTGCAAACTATGAAATGAAAATTCGTGGCGTGTTACATGAATCTTACATTAATTCATTTCCAGCACGTAACTTCGACTGAATTTTGTAAATTATTAGCGAAAGCAGCGTGTTATTAGGTTAATACAAAATCTCAAATGGCAATATTCTTATTCTTGAGCTCTTTCTTTGGAGAATGTAACAATGTATATGACCTTGTAAGGTTATGACGTTAAATGGAAACAATGAGAAAATCAAGCCATTCACAAATGAACATTTTCTGGGTGTTACAACCCTAACAACAGTAACGTATGTTGTTTCGTAAGCACTTATTAAGTTATATTGATGATCGGCCCTACCTTGTCCGTGAACAAGTCCGTTGTTCAGTATCAATAATACTAATCCTGGTATCACCTGCCAGCACATTGTAGAAGTGAACAATCGAACAGCGGGACAATGAAGATGTTCCATCTAAGTGGTACAGAGGAGTGGTTCGCCGGAAATCATCTCTTCAGATCATCCACTCTTGGTGTATGTGCGTGCATTGTATACAACAGTTCAAAAGTCATAATTTTGTACATATACAGCTATATAGGGTAGTGGGTCAAATCAAACAGTCATGGCTGGTAGTTCATTCATCAAAGACAGATGATAAATGAATCATGTAATCATATATTACACAATAAGCTACAAAACATTAGTAAGCATTAACACAACACATAAATCAACAGAAAGTGACTTCTCGGAGAGATATTGCAAACATCAGTGACTCCTCGAAATGATATCACGAATACTAATTGCTCCTCGTACAGATAAAACAAACAACAGGGACTCATCAGAAAACTATCAGAAACAACAGTGACTCCACGGACAGATACTACAAACACCATTCACTCCTTAGAAAGATATCACAAACACCCGTAATTCCCCGAAAAGATATCACAAACACCCGTGATTCCCCGAAAAGATATCACAAACACCCGAGATTCCCCGTAAAGATATCACAAACACCCGTGATTCCCCGAAAAGATATCACAAACACCCGTGATTCCCCGAAAAGATATCACAAACACCCGAGATTCCCCGTAAAGATATCACAAACACCCGTGATTCCCCGAAAAGATATCACAAACACCCATGATTCCCCGAAAAGATATCACAAACACCCGTGATTCCCCGAAAAGATATCACAAACACCCGTGATTCCCCGAAAAGATATCACAAACACCCGTGATTCCCCGAAAAGATATAAAAAAACACCCGTGATTCCCCGAAAAGATATCATAAACACCCGTGATTCCCCGAAAATATATCAAAAACACCCGTGATTCCCCGAAAAGATATCACAAACACCCGTGATTCCCCGAAAAGATATCACAAACACCCGTGATTCCCCGTAAAGATATCACAAACACCTGAGATTCCCCGTAAAGAGATCACAAACACCTGAGATTCCCCGAAAATATATCAAAAACACCCGTGATTCCCCTAAAAGATATCACAAACACCCGTGATTCCCCGAAAATATATCAAAACATCAGTGACTCATCGGAAAGATATAACTTACATCAGCAATAAATCGAAAATATATTACAACATCGGTGACTCCTCGGAAAGATACCATAATCACCAGTGACTCCTTAGACAGATATCACAAACCAAAGTGACTCATTTTAAAGATATCACAAACATCAGTGATTCTTCGGAAAGATATCACAAACACGAGTCACCTTAGAGAGATTTCACAAAAAACAGTGACTTCTTGAAAAGATATCACAAACGTAAGTGACTCCTTTGGAAGATACCACAACCACCAGTGATTCACATGAAAGATATCGAAAACACCAGTGACTTCGCAGAAAGATACCACAAACATCATTCCCCCGACGGATCTCACTATTACCAGAGACTCGCGAAAAAATATCACAAGCACCAATAATTACTCGAGAAGATATTACAAGCAACAGTGATTCATTGGAAAGATAATACAAATATTAGTGACTCTTCGGGGAAATTTCACAAACACCAGTGACTTCTACGACAGATACAATTGTAGTAACGAACAAGGCAGCAAAAACTCGTGCGCAAATCTTGCATACATCATGCGCACACACGCATGATACAGTATCGCACATTTTGTGCGGTTTTGTATAAATGCTTAGCTAATATTATGGACTGAAAATTAAACGGAAAATTCTTTTTATTACTAAATAGTGAACAAGTGAACATTAAAATTGATATGTGCTTATAAAAGTCGTTTTTAATTCGACAGTTTTCGAGATAACACAGGACTGCATTAATTAATCTTATCCTATATAAAGTTTCACACCTCAGCAAGTGGCGAATAGTGGTGCCTCAGGTAACAAAAGTTTGCCTGTATACGGGTATATACGTGACAAGTCCGGATCCCTACAGGTTTGGTCGCCCGTGTAACATATACAACACTTTTTTTCCTGAGCATCTATCTTTTGTTTAAAAAAATAACTAAAAATGAGAGTAATACCGACGTAATGAAAATTAAATATCTTTTCTGATGGTATGAGATTTTAAAATGATTCGTTGGTGTGACACAAACAGACTTCAATTTAACGATTACATACATATAATATATATATAGTGCGTGTCCGTAAACTAAGGCTGGTCACTTGTGGCTCATTGCAAACAAAACACTTAAAATCTCGAGTGTGTTTAACTATTTAGTGTGTATCTGATATATCTACAAGTTTCCAACCGATATATCAATGGCTTAATTTGGAATTGCATATTGTGTAACGTTAAACGATCCCACAAGTGCATCACAAACACCAGTGAGTCCTCGGGAAGATATCTCAAACATTAATTTCTGCCCGTTGTATATTTAGAAATCTAGCGACTGCAGGTTATATGAGGATTTATGTTGTACACTATGTTATGTATAATATTGCTGTGAAACACACTGGCTACAGATACATGTGGGTATATTCTGTTGTATGTCCTTACATAATTACCTATAAGTGAGGCATGATGTTCTTATGAGAACACACACTGTATAGAAAATATTAGATACCGATTTATTCTTGAATAAGTTTGACACATTTTTGCCGTATCTTATCAACTGCATTTTGGATCAACATATAGGTCGAATATAGATATAGGTTTCTGTAATATTGGTTATGTATCTTACATGTTTCCGAATTTGGATTTTTATTGCTTTGTCGCATCAGCAAAATGCATTTCTTTATTTTCTTTGTTTATGCCTATCACTTGAACATTTTCGACCATGCCAAATAGGATTTTTTCCCCCAAAAACAACACTGTATTTGAGAAAACTGAATTTATAAAACATGTCCAGAGTGATTTTGTAACGTGTCTGGGACTAGCTCAACTATGGTAGCGATTGACCGGTCGGTATCCCAGCACGCCACAGCGTTTACCACCCAGTAAAAGTGGTTAGTAGGTTCGAATGGCAGGCCAGCCAAAGGAAAACCAGGAGTCGTTGGTTACAGTTGATGTTTTATTTAGTAAAAACGGAATCCCCAGTACAGTATCTCCAGCCGGCGGTAACGGGTCAGGCTATGGAAGGGTTTGGGAGGCTATGTGTAAAGACCTAATGGTTCTACTGGTATTGGATTCTCCCTGTCCCTGACAGGCTGGCCCAGATGTATCGTTGGTAGGAATATGCTGGTACATTGTAACAGTAGGGCTGGTCTCCTAATTCGCTACTAAAGTTGGCCGGGAAGAGGGAGCTGATGTCATCTGTCCACCTAGATCCTCAGGACTCTCCTCGCTAACTTCTGATACATCCAGCAATCGAATGACCGGACTGTCGCTTGAGGTAAAATCCCTATCTGGAATAGAGGGCCTTGACCCGGTTGACTGATCTAGAGACTGGATCTGCTGGTGATCTGGAATGTGGCTGCCTGCTGGGTGTTCCTCTCGGATATGCTTCCCTAGTCCCTCAGCGTATTTGTATCGTTTACCACAAAAACAGCATGGGTACTTCAACACCAGGTCCTTCCCATCGCACAAGCTTGACATGTCAGGGTGACTTCTCGCCATCGTGTGTTGCCGCTTGGACTGCCAACGTTGGAATGGTCTCGAAGCATCCAGGCAGAGGTATGACAGCACAATGCACGAAGTTTTCACAGCAACATCAAAGATTAACAACATCAAAGGGTTACTGGATTAGTGACGCTTGGATGATTGCCAAGGTAAACTTGGTAACTACATGTCGACTCGGTACAGGACAAATTCATTTAGACGAGCTGGCCGCTTTGGCTCTCTGCCAACTCTGGTCTTTGTATCAGCAGGGGAACTTTCGGCACTAGGGTCCGTCCCAGTATCATCACAGACACTGCTGGTATCAGAACCAACGTCCCGATCGGCTACACTCCCACTCTCCATCGGGTCTATAGACAAATCTCCGCTCCGTTCAGTTAGAGGGCGGAGTCGGTCATGCTGGACAATGTCAGGACGCAGGTTTCCTTTCTGCACGCGATATGTAACATCATCAATAGCCTCTAGGATCCGGTAGCCTTCTTCTCAGTGTGGTTGAAGCTTGGGTGAACGCCCAACCCTCCTGCGGCCGCTATACAGAAGTACCCTATCACCAGCTTTGTACTTCCGGGAATGGGTTCTGACATCATACAGTTTCTTCTGGCGCCTGAGGTTGTGTCCTATGTGTTCCCTGGCTATCTCATGGACGGCAACCATCCGGTCATGGAATCTGCTGACCCATTCCTGGTGACCAACATAAGATTCTCTCGGGGCCCTTCCCAATACAATCTCCAGCGGCAACGTTACCTCACGTCCTAACATCAGTTGGTTTGGGGAAAAGCCGGTCGACTCTTGTTCTGCAGCACGGTACGCCGTGAGATTGGGCATGGTATGATGTTGTCCGAGTTTTGTGTATACCGAGTGGCTCGCATATTTCCCTAAATACGGCACTCTCAAACTGCCTGCCCCGGTCAGAATGAAGGACTTGATGAACGCCGAAACGGGAAATAAAGGTTTCAATCAGAGCTTTGGCACAGGTGGTAGCTTCCATGTTTGGAAGTGGTACTGCCTCCAATCACTTGGTGAAGTGGTCACCTATAAGTAAAATATAGGCATTTCCATGGCCGGTCTTGGGTAATAGCCCTATGTGGTCTAAGGCAATGCGCTCCCCTGGCTCACCATCTGCCATGTTCTTGAGTGGGACCCTTGGTTTAGGCCCATACCTCTTCCTGGACATACAAGTTGAGCAACTACTGCACCAGCGACGGACATTTTGCTGGAGTCCTGGCCATGTGTATATCTGCCTAACCTTGGAAATAGTCTTGTAAACACCAACGTGACCACCAACGCTCTTTTCGTGGCATTCGTGTAAAACCCGTGACTTCAGTGCGGTGGGTATTATTACCAATAAGCGTTCCAACTTCCCTGTGACAGCGTACCACCGCCTACAAAGCAGGCCATCAGGTACTTCCAGGCGGGAGAACTGTCCGCATAACGCCTTCACGGTCTTATTATGTAGGGAAACCTGGTCCCAGGCTGGGCGTTTGTTATTCTCCAACAAGCTTCGTACTAGAACAAGGTCTTCGTCTTTGTCCTGGGCCTCACGGAGGTCTTTCATGTCCTTGTCAAACCTCACACTTTGACTGATGGTTCTGTTGAAGCACGGCTACATTACCTGCACGGGACGCGAGACATGGCATCAGCGTTCTGGTGGCTACGGCCAGGGCGGTGCTTAATTTCAAAGCTGTAGCCGGAGAGAACTGCCAACCACCTGGCAAGTTGGCCCTCAGGTTCTTTGAAGCGCATTAGCCACGTCAATGAGCCATGGTCAGTTTGCAGGAATTTTCTGCCAAGCAGATTTGAAATTAAGTGCTTGACAAAATGGACAACGGCCAAAAGCTCTCGCCTGTTGACGCAGTAGTTCCTTTCAGCCTTAGACAAGGTCCTGCTGGCATAAGCGATGACATGTTCACGGTCTCCCTACTTCTGGGACAGTACTGCTCCGATACCGGTGGCACTGGCGTCGGTGTCTAGGATAAACGGGAAGTCTGGTCTCGGCAGTGCTAGAACAGGTGCTGAAGACAGTCGTTGTTTTAGTGCAAGAAAGGTGTCTTCACATTCCTTGGTCCATTTGAAATCACCCACTTTCTCCGTCAGTCGGTGTAGGGGTGGGGGTAAGCAATGGAAGCAAAGTTTGTTACGACTTCCGGTAGTACCCGCATACCATAGGAAAATTCATAATTCGATTTGATTACAGGGAACAGGCCAATCCTTTAAAGCCTTGATCTTGTCGGGACTGGTCGCGACTCTTTTATCAAACACAGTGTGACCAAGAAAGTTTACTTCTCTGGCAAACAGGTTACACCTTTTGGGATTCAGTTTGAACCCCGTCACCATGAGGCGGTCGAAAATTTCTCCCATCCGGTCAATCAGTTGATCAAATGTTATGCCAAAGATTTTGATGTCATCTAAGTACACCAGGCACGTCTCATACTGAAGTCAAGCTAAAGCAGACTCCCTCATCCGCTCAAAGGTGACAGGGGCGTTGCACAGCCCAAATGGAAGGACATTGAATTGAAACAGTCCTCTCTTAGTGACGAAAGCTGTCTCGTGCCTGTCATCTGGGTGTACCTCCACCTGCCAATACCCAGACATCAGATCCACTGTTGAAACCAGGTGGCGCCGCTGAGTGCGTCAAGGGAGTCGTCAACTGTTGGCAAGGGGTAGGCGTTCTGGAGAGTAACTGCATTCAAACCCCGGTAGTCAACACAAAACCTCAGCTTGCCGTCCCACTTTCTCACAAGGACAACTCCGGCACCCCATGGGCTAGTGAGGGTTCTATCACCTTGCGCTCCAACATCGGATTGAGTTCTTTGTCGAATTCATCCCATGAATGTAGAGGGACACGTCTGGGCGCGTGTTTGATGGGCCTGGCACTGTCTGTATCAATAGTGTGTTGGATGTGATTCGTGCGCCCTAGGTCACCGTCATCCCTAGCAAAGAGACCTGCATAACTTCGGAGAAACGATTTAGCCCTGTCATTCTGGTCAGCTGTCAAGTTCTGGCTGCAATCCTGCAACAGAGAGCTGAGATGCGTCGGCAACTGGTTTAACCGGCTCTGGTTCCTGAGCCTGCTCTATCCACCCACGTGGGTACCATTCCCTATAGTCTTCGGCTCTGAGTCTGGATTCAGTAATCTCACCGGAACACAGGAAGGCTCATCAAGCCTTACAAAGATACGGCCGACTAATAAGGAATGTTTCTCTTTGAATGTGGCCGTTGGTTCAACAAGATAGCTGGCGTCCTCGCTGCATCCTATGACAGGTACAGATGCAACCATTTCACTGGGGATCGTATTGGTACGGTCAAGGGAGACACGGCAAACTCCTAAGCTACCAACGGTGTGGCATTTTATTGTCATTTCCCCTATCTTCAGGTTTTTCTGGGATAAATCGATGGCACATCTGTGTCTTCCCAGAAAATCAAGTCCCAGAATAGCGTCTGGGCGTATATGCGTGACGACGAGATTGTGACTGCGGCTGGTACATCCTAGCGAAATGCCAAACGTTCCTGTCCCTGCTGGTGTCATCTTCGATCCACTAACGGTGGTAATAGGAAGGCCATCCTTAGCTAACTTCGGCGGCCGATTCAAAGAGCAGTATAGACTTGAATTCTACAGGGAAATGGTGACTCCAGTATCAATCAAAATGTTGGCGGGTTCTCCCTCAATAAAAACCTTCCACATACATGCCTGCCTTCTGCACTGTTATGTTGACTGTTGGGTCTGGGTCGACAGGTTCTCCCTCGGGGTCCTTCTCAGACGAGCTTGACTCTGACTTCCAGTGACCTCGTGCTCCACACAGATGGCACATTTCTGGCCGTCTCCTGGGGCGCCGTCGGAAGTGACGCCTATTCGGTACAGCTCCCTTGGATAAATCATTTACGACTTCCTTGAGTTTGTTACAGATGACATCTATCGGAGCAGAATCAGTTTCTACCTCTGATTCAGGCTCAGCTGTCGCCTTGACAGCTTGGGCTGATACCCTCTCAGCACTCTGGAATGCCTCAATCTCAACTGCAGCCTGAATGGCTTCGTCTAGCGTGCTAGGTTTCCTCTGCCACACCAGAAATTTCAGGTCAGAGCCAAAAAGTACCTCTAAGAACTGTTCTTTGGCTAACGTTCCATGCATAGGGTCTCCTGCTTTGGGGTTAGCAGGCTGAACTAATCGGCGAATGGCCTGCCCAAGCTCCAGTAGGGATTCATTCTCTTGGCGTAATCTGGCCTTCAGCTGGACTCGGTACAGATCCAGCTGGTTTGGTGGTGCGAATCGCTCCTCAAGTGCTAATTTCAGTGTTGTATGAGGTGCAGGGTGACCACCAGTGCTTAAATTTCCCAGTATTTACTGGGCTGATCCCCTTAGACTGACAGCCAAGAACAAACTTTTTTGGTTATCATTCTACCCATTGAGGAGATCGCATGACTCAAAATGTACAAGGTGCATTGATCCATCATAGGCGTGAGGCTTATATAACGTAGTCTTCCTATGGGTGACAGCAGGTGAACTCAGGGCGCCATCCACACCCACGACTTGGCCCTGGGTGCTGGACAGCGCTGCTTGAATGTAGGTGTTACATGTTGCGGCAGTCTCTATTAGCTGGCTACCCGTGGGAAAACTCGGCGTTTGTGTATGCAAACCGTGCTCCTCTGGCCTATGCTGGATAGGAGTCGAGTGTTTTACTTGCCTGGGTCTCGAGAGTTCTACGGGGCTTGGTTTCGACAATTCCTCCGAGCTTGAAGCACAAGTATCCCAAGGACGACTGTTAACTTGACCGGCTCTTAGAAAAACATCCAGAATACCGCATCATCTTTCATAAGAATGTGTACGATAGGTCAGTACAGTTGATAATAGTTCGTGATAGAAATACTTTGCCGTTTTTTTTCAGTTCCCTCAAATTATGAAGCAAAACATGTTCAATATTTTTCCATAATTAGTTATTATTCTCTTACGGCATTTCGATATTGCACTGATAATACTATCAAAGTTCATGAAATTAATATTTATTTGGTATTTCTGAATAAAACCATTCAAAGCTGCCGTAGAGCGTTCGTAAATATTTCCCCAAATAGACATAATTCCCTTCCAGAAATTCCCGAAACTTACCATTTTATTACTTTCTCTTGTCCATGCTTTGTTAAACTTCATATTTTATTTCCTCAAAATTGACCTATATCATCAATAAATGTTTTCCCCAATCTTGATTAATCGAGTACGAACAATTTTTATTCCACACTAGTTTTATTTTACTATAAGAAAAAATATCTGGTACTTTTAAACATCCATATTTAATATCACCAATTAAAAGATTCTTTTCTGAGTTAATCGATTTTACTACTCCATATACTTTTTTTTTAAATGTTTGGAATTTTTTCGTATGATCTTAACATGTGGAAAAGGGATTACAGTTAGTATTTGTACAATAATCGGAAATACTCATGTCTTGATAACTGTCACTCTACTAGTTATACAAAAATTACTGATAGACCAGTCTTGGAGAATGATTCCACTGACTAGTTTTTCTGTAAAATTATCTTCATAAATATCAGCTTTTGATAAATCATAACTTACTCATAATAGCTTAAATTTTCCATGATGATTCCAGATAAAGTATACTCCGTTTCTATCTCCTTCTCGCAGCCCCGTTCTACCTCAATCCATACAACATGTGACTTATCAAAATTTGTTTTTAGACCTGAACATTCTCCATAGATGACGATCAAATATAACGATTAATGCTAAAGATTTTGCATCATCATCAAGCATCAATGGTAAGTCATCTGCATACTGGCTAACAAAATATTTAGAATAATTCAAAATAATGCCATTAATATCAGGATGAAACTTCGTTGTTGCACGTAGTAATTCTATACAAATCATAAAAAAAAGATAAGGAGATAAAGGATTTCTCAGTCATACTCCACGTGTACGTGGAAGAAAGTGGAGTGGTGACCAATGTTTTCAACAGAGGCTGATATATGTGAGTATAAAGTTTTAAAATAGTTTATAATGAAGTAACTAAAACCGGGAAAAAACCTTTTTTTTTCTATAAATGCAACTCAATAAAATTGAATCCCTTTTTCAAAATCTAACATTATCAAAATACCCGATTGATTATTATTTCTGATTTTTTTCCCCAAACACATCACTAATTATCCCAGTACATTCCCCTATGTAACGACCTTTAACAAAGCCCGCCTGACGTGGACTTACGTTATCAACTACAATTTGCTCGATTCTATTGGCAATACAAAATGATGCATTTTTATAGTCGACTATACAATTGTGATTTCCCAGTTTCGGAATACATTTAATTGCGCCCGACATCGACTAATTGACATTTCCTGATCTCTAACTGATTGCTTGATTGATCTTAAATAAGAAAGTTTTTATATCTGACAAAAACAATTATAAAACTCTACTGTGAATGCGTCTAGTCCTGGAAATTTTCCATTACTCATACTTTTAATTATATTTTAAGCATTATTCAACCTTGAATAGAGCATTTATAGAATCGCTATGCCTGGTAAACATCATCAAAAATGGTTCCTTTCGCATTACAGAGACTGAATGAAATGTTGATTGTTCATGAAGCATCTCATTTAAATCGTTTATTTAATCCCCATTGTAATGAAGTATTTAAAAAAAAAATTTTTTTTGTTCAATGCATTGTCGTTTTGCAAGATTACAGAAATACTTGGTGCTTTTTTCGCCTACCACCTTCCATCGTACCTTTTCCCTTATAACTATCCCTTTAATTTTATCATCCCTCAATATTTCTATTAGTCCCCTGTTTCTTAAATACACCGGTATAATTAAGCACTATTTTCTGATTGGTATCTATTGTGCAATTTATTCAGTTCATTGTCCAAATCTTTCTCTTTGTTTTTCTCATTCTCACATCTTGTGAATAACTGATCGCCTTAACCCGTATTATTAGTTTTAAAGTTTCCCAAAATTTTTAATCACTTTATGTTAAATTCTGCATTTTCTGAATCGTTATTTTCCTCTTTTCTGTATTGTGCTACAGCCTCCATGATGATATTTTTTTTATTAAGTTTACATATTTCGGATCTCCAAGTACACTGTTGTTGAATTTCTATGTACCGCGCCCGCGCTGCTTTTAAATAAATTCTAAACCAATAGTAACGGGCAAGTCGTCCGATTTGTAAACATATTGAACATCTGTTGTAGGAATATTGTTCTGTGGATCAGAGGATACTAAAAAATAATGAAGGCGACTTTTTCACATTAGGTCCGAATCACGTGTATTTTCAATCATCTAAATATCCTCCAAACATCCAATAGATCTAAATTCTGTATCATGTTATGAATTTCCATATTCGCTCTAGTATTTTTACGATAACTAACAACGTCTACTTCATATTCAAGCATGACGTTCCAGTCATCCGCAATCATGATAGTGTCATTTCGAATAGCTTCTATTATATCTTGTAGATAAGGAAAAAACGCCGGCATATCATTTTTTGGACCGTATAATCCTAAAAGGGTTTGTTTAGTAATATTCTATAAAATCTTCCCGTCTGGATCATTGTATTCACCATTCACGCTGTATTCACACCCTTCCCCATTCACCCATCCAAGTATATCGTCTTATCATAGGTTTTGATGAAGCCATTGATGTTTTCTGCTATGGTAAAGTACGTATTTCGACTGACGGGTTAGTTTTGACGACGTCATTGATGTATTTAGCTATAGTAAAGTACGTATTTCGACTGACGGGTTAGTTTTGACGACGTCGTTGATGTATTTAGCTGTAGTAAAGTATGTAATTCGACTGACGGGTTGGTTTTGACGACGTCGTTGATGTTTTTAGCTATAGTAAAATACATCATTCGACGGACGGGTTGGTTTTGACGACGTCGTTGATGTTTTTAGCTATAGTAAAGTATGTAATTCGACTGACGGGTTGGTTTTGACGACGTTGTTGATGTTTTTAGCTATAGTAAAATACATCATTCGACTGACGGGTTGGTTTTGACGACGTCGTTGATGTTTTTAGCTATAGTAAAATACATCATTCGGCTGACGGGTTGGTTTTGACGACGTCGTTGATGTTTGTAGCTATAGTAAAATACATAATTCGACTGACGGGTTGGTTTTGACGACGTCATTGGTGTTTTAGCTATAGTAAAGTATGTAATTCGACTGGCGGGTTGGTTTTGACGACGTCATTGATGCTTTTAACTATAGTAAAGTACCTATTTCGACTGACGGGTTGGTTTTGACAACATCATCGATGTTTCAGCTATGGTAGATCACGTATATCGACTGACGGTTCGATATTAATGACGTCATTAAGTTTTCGACTGCAGCGTGTATGCATCCTTTTTTTACAGCAGCATATGACTTAAATGGGTGTATTTTGGCATGTATTATTGTCATTCTGCATGCATAAATATAATTTTCATTGTATTATTATTATTACTTTTTTTTTACAAATTGGTACTCTTTTACTGACAAAAAGCATGAAATTATTACATTAGTGTAAGACAGTTTCATAAGCGTGTATGAAGGAAAGGGATATTCCATCGGAGGGCTAGAAAAATGGTTTTGCTACATTTTGTGATCCCGAGGGTGGGGTATCCCTATCCCTCATACACACTTTGATGAGAAAGTCTTATTCTGTCATATCAACTCCGTATTATTGATTTTTATTCAAAGCAAACTTGATATTCATAAAGATCATACTCATATTTGGCAGGTTAAGAGTTTGCCAGAAAAGTCTAAAAAAAACCTTTTCCGTGAAGATGTTACTGAAGGATAATGAAAAGAAGATTAAGCATCGTCCATGTATGAACTATGGTTCTGAAAACGATGGTCTCCTTGTATTGTCATTCAAGCTACGGTAAAACAGCATGTCGAATATATTCAGGGATATCTATTGATGCGGAGCAAGACCACTTCATGGATTCTGACCTGAGAAATATGATGATAATTGACAATGTCATGCTAACCGCATCAACCAACTATTTACGGAGAGTAGCCATCACAGGGACCTGCCAGTTATTGCAATCAATCCAAAACTATCTACTACAAGACCCCAGACAGAGAAGAAATTGCCAATATCTGGTCATATTTGATATTTCGATAAGCAACAAATCATGACACTGACGCGACAGATGGATACAGAAATACATTGGTTCCGATATTTCCAACGACATGTCACAAGACAACATTCATATAACTTTGATTTTATGCACTCAATGACATCGTTACATTCCCATTCCCTATGGGTTGAGACGGGAATTGAATATTTTAATTAACACTAACCCACGGCATGTAAAACTCGTTTGGTGTAAGGATCTTTTAACAGACTATTGACATACCTATGGGAACTGATAGTACTCCTCTGCTGGCTCGGTTTGGTTGTCCTACGAGGCTGAATTTATCGAAGACTTACCAGAACTGAAAACCATGGACACGACAGACTCTTCTACATCAGGCGCTTCTCTTGACAGTTAATAGCAACTTTAAAAATAGAGCCAAACAATGAATTAAACTGCATCATACTGCAGTTTCAACCTTGTAAGACTCGTCAGCGATGATCAGGGCCTAAATTTTAAATCAAAGAGGCGAGTGAAGGAAACTAAAAACAGAAAATTTACAATCGTCATAGTGCTCTCGTCGAGAAATATTTGTTTCTTTGTGCGATATGAAGCTGAACGTGTTTGATAATCGTTAGTTTGCCCGTTGATGCCGTTTTGTGACATGAAGCTGGACGTGTTTGATGCTGGTTAGTTTGCCCGTTGGTCCTGTTGTTCTCATTTGTGACTAAGACATTACTTTAATTGAGCGAAATTTACATGGCGGGTGTCGTCGATGAAGCATATGACACTTACTCCTCCGGAACACCTGGCCTTATTCTCCTTGTTCTTTTTCAGAAGCCTAGTCTTCCGGAACACCTGGCCTTATTCTCCTTGTTCTTTTTCAGAAGCCTAGTCTTCCGGAACACCTGGCCTTATTCTCCTTGTTCTTTTTCAGAAGCCTAGTCTTCCGGAACACCTGGCTTTATTCTCCTTGTTCTTTTTCAGAAGCCTAGTCTTCCGGAAGACCTGGCCTTATTCTCCTTGTTCTTTTTAGAAGCCAAGTCTTTCGGAACACCTGGCTTTATTCTCCTTGTTCTTTTTCAGAAGCCTAGTCCTCCGGAACACCTGGCTTTATTCTCCTTGTACTTTTTCAGAAGCCTAGTCTTCCGGAACACCTGGCATTATTCTTGTACTTTTTCAGAAGCCTAGTCCTCCGGAATACATGGCTTTATTCTCCTTGTACTTTTTCAGAAGTCTAGTCCTCCGGAACACCTGGCTTTATTCTCCTTGTACTTTTTCAGAAGCCTAGTCTTCCGGAACACCTGGCATTATTTTCCTTGTACTTTTTCAGAAGTCTAGTCCTCCGGAACACCTGGCATTATTCTCCTTGTACTTTTTCAGAAGATTAGTCCTTCGGAACACCTGGCTTTATTCTCCTAGTACTTTTTCAGAAGTTTAGTCCTCCGGAACACCTGGCCTTATTCTCCTTGTATTTTTTCAAAAGTCTCAGTGTAAACTTTCTTTTGTTCATATTTCCCCCTAGTGTTAATGAATTTTAATTATGATCATGTTGGAATGTTATTTTCTTGTTTTCTGTTCCAATATGGTCTAAAGCATCCTTTGGTGAAGTGGAATCAATATTTTGAATATACGATGGGTTTCGTACCTTTTCAACCTATGGACAGGATCAAAAAGCGGAAATATTGAAAATAAACTTTAAAGGAAAAGTAGCTTCCAAGTGTCATGAAAATGAAATTATGACATTGAGGATAGTAAGCTAGTGTCATAACATACATCCATCAAAACTGTCATACTATTCTAATAAATATTACAAAGTTATTTCTAGTGGAAAATAAAGGTTATACTCAAAAATGCACCTTTTCTATAAAAAATTATAGTAAAGTTAACCTCTTTTCAAGGAAGAAATGTGAGAGCCATTTTTTTGGTAATTAAGATGTTCTGTGAAGAGCATTTGATACTACTATATCTGGGTGTTGAGAAGAGAGTCAATTTGGCTGTTTCTTCTGGCCCCACCAATCAGCCCCTTGGGGTTGACTAGGTTCATTATGGGTATACCATCCTTCTTTGCTTATAATTCTAATAAAGTTTGAAATATTTCCAATGATGATAAAACAAATTATACTCAAAATCTATTTTTGCTATATAAACTTTAGTAAACATTACCCCCTCACAACAGGACAGCAAGACCCTGGGGCCATGGAATTTACAATTTTAGTAAAGCACCTTTCCATTCATGATAAGTATTTGATTCTCCCACACCTGGGATTTGTGTAGATATTTGAAATTTCAGTCAATTTGACCCATTTTTGACCCCATCCAACAACCCTGGGTGTTGGCGACCGTTTCAGTGAAACTGAAGCCATGGAAAGCGTTTTGTAAAATTTCATTGAAATCAGTTCAGGAGTTTTCCAGAAGAATTCGTAAAATGTTAAAAGTTTATGATGCATGAAGCACAACCCACTACGTCAGACAAAATGGGATCGCAATGGGTCACTCTGAGCCTTTGTCTCAGGTGACCTAAGAAACTTCAATCCTTCTTCTGTAGGGATACCTTGATACTGTCCCAATTTGGTCTGAAACATCCTTGAATGAAGATGACTCTATCGGTAAACTTAGTCTTTTGATTATCCAGAAGTCTTCTGAAGATTTTTAACACATAATCCTTATAACATTCAAAGGTGGGTTAAGATAAATTATTTTAACAAACTTGGTAGCTCTTCATCTCAGAATGCTACACAACCAAAATCAGTGCCAAAGATTTTTTTGTTATTGAAAAAAAGTTGTTGAAGGGAAAAGTAGATACCAGATGAAAGCTGCATTATAGCAGTGAATAGTATTTTAAATCTCATTTTTCATCATCATTTATCGAGCTGTTAAGAAAACAGTTGATAAAACAACACCAAAATGTTTTTCTCAGTACTTTTTATGAAATAATTTTTTCCTCTCCTATCTCATCAATGAATACATGCTCTTTTTTTAACAATTATCACAAATATTACAACAAAACAGAGTATCTTACAGAGTGTTGTATTGTATTACACAATCTGAAATATCAAATGCCATGCTTGTCAGCTAACTAAACAAGTCAGTCAGTATAAACTAGGACAATCCAGTGCCCATTCAAAAATGAGAAGAATGGCCACACTGCTGAAATAAGCATTAGTCTATCACATACAGAACACTGAGTGACATAAAATTAGGCTCTACTTCAGCTTACAAACAAATTACAAACCTACATTGGTGAATGTATGACTACAGTGGATAAATGCATGAATGTCAGATATGAGAAGGATGAATTTATGAACATAGAAGTTTATCTTGTAGCTACTCAAAGCATCAATGTAACACTGACAATTTTAAATGAATGGATAATCTTCATGTTCCCCCGACTCAGTCAACAAGTGTATACCTAACAAACACCTCAGAGGATGTCTATTATCAGTATAACAAATGCATCAGAGACTCAGTATTATCTGTATACGAAACAAACACCTCAGAGACTGGGTATTATCTGTACACCAAACAAACACCCCAGAGACTGTATATTATCTGTACACCAAACAAACACCTCAGAAACTGTGTATTATCTGTACACCAAACAAACACCTCGGAGGATGTGTATTATCAGTATAACAAATAAACCAGAGATTGGGTATTACCTGCATACCAAACAAACACCTCAGAGACTGGGTATTATCTGTACACCAAACAAACACCTCGGAGACTGGGTATTATCTGTACACCAAACAAACACCTCAGAGACTGGGTATTATCTGTACACCAAACAAACACCTCAGAGACTGGGTATTATCTGTACACCAAACAAACACCTCAGAGACTAAGTATTATCTGTATACGAAACAAACATCTCAGAGACTGGGTATTATCTGTACACCAAACAAACACCTCAGAGACTGTGTATTATCTGTATAGGAAACAAACACCTCGGAGGATGTGTATTATCAGTATAACAAACGCATCAGAGACTGGGTATTATCTGTATACGAAACAAACACCTCAGAGACTGTATTATCTGTACACCAAACAAACACCTCAGAGACTGGGAATTATCTGTACACCAAACAAACACCTCAAAGACTCAATATTATCTATATATCAAAAACAAATCCCTCAGAGACTGGGTATTATCTGTATACGAAACAAACACCTCAGAGACTCATTATTATCTATATACCAAACAAATCCCTCAGAGACTGGGTATTATCTATATACTAAACAAACACCTCAGACTGGGTATTATCTATATACTAAACAAACACCTCAGAGACTGGGTGTTATCTGTACGCCAAACAAACACCTCAGAGACAAGGTATTACCTGTTATACCAAACAAACTCCTTAAAGACTGGGTATTTTCAGTCAGTATACATATAAACGCCTCAGAGACTAGGTACTACAGGCCAGTATACCAGACACATGCCTTAGAAATTAGGTATTATCAGCCAGTATACCAGAAAAAAGCCCCAAGGAGTGTGTTATATACGTATACCATACAAATGCCTCTGAGTGTAGGTAATACAAGCCAGTATACCAGACAAACGCTGAAAGACTATATGTCATCAGCCAGAACACCAGACACACACGTCAATGAGTGTGTTATATCTGTATACCAACTAATGCCTCGATAAGTCTGTTATATCTGTATAGCAGACAAATGCCTCAGAGACCAGGTATCAACAGTTGTACAGCACTCCTCTCCTATATATATCACTGTTTTTGAGTCAAAAGCTATGACAGATCCTTTCTCATCATCGTCGATCACGGTGGCGATGTCTGTCTCTGTCTCGGCTACGATCACGGCTGCTACGACTTGGGTGGGAGGTTCGACGTAGGAAATCATCTACATCTCTTTCATACTGTTAAAAAAAAGCTTTAATGAATGCCCTGGTGAGAGCTGGGAAAAAATTGAAACTTCTACTACGCAATAACTGATTCAATTTGCTGACAACCTGAGCTGTCACAACAAACTAATATTAATAATGATATTAGACTCCAGGCCCAGAAGAGTCACACCTGTTCAATATAATGTGAAAATATCAATGAAATGACTTATGATTCAGTAGCAGCATTGTAATGCAGGCTACTTTTAGGTTCATCTCTTTAACAAACTCTTTTATTTGTATATTATACCAATTCTACTGTATTAAGTAAACCCAATCTAATATCCTAGAAGCATGTTCATGGGTTATCTACAGATCTGATTGATTTTTTCTGTTGTGTTGTCAACAGATAAATAGTAATTGGGTTCTCAAGATTCTTTTTTGTTGTGTTAGAAACTGTTATCTCTCTAGCATTTACAGATGAACTATAATAAATCATTTCTACAAAATATCAAAATTATTTAATTAGTAAAACCTTATGTTTCGTATTTAGCAAAATATGAATATCTGTTAGATCCAAAACCTTATTGTCATTAATCCCAAAAGCTATAGACAGATTACATGGCAGAAATACATGTTGTTTTTGATAAATATGTAAAGTAACCAGGTATAAACGGTATCAATATTATATCATTATATCTTATATGTTTGACAAGTTAGACATTTTTGGTCTGGCTACCTTGATTATTCATCTTCTTTTGGATCACTCATCCTTGTTAGAAATGTACATAAACCCTTTCTGTATCGTGATTCTGAGTCAGTATCCAGATACGTAGCAGCGAACACTCTCTGTACGTATCACACTTACACCGATAAACAAGAACACTTCATCCTCCTTTCATCATACAAACATCATACTTCAACACAGAGAAAAAGCTGAAGAAAGTACCAGTCTGAAAATGTAAACTTGCCAAAGTGGGACAACCAGGACAATGGACATGGTCACATTGTCCCCCAACCTGAAGGCAGCGAGGGTGTATAACATAAACCTACCGATCTTTTGTCTGTGACACGGGAACGTGATGTCACTGTTTCCTGGCTGCTGTAGTCTGGTCCAGATGGTATGAACTCTCTGGGTCGTTCATAATGGCCTGGATATGGAGGCATTGCTTCCATATGTCCAAATCCAGGGGGCTAAACACAAAATCAAATCAACATCACAAACCGTATACACACTATTAATGAAAACTAAAGACATGTGGAAGCAGAAAACTCCGAATATTAAACTTACTGGTGGGCCATATGGGTGATGCAATGGTGGTGGTGGTGCTCGAGCATGGGCAAACTCCCGGATATAGTCATTGTAAGACTGCAAGCAAAGGAAACAGACAGATATGAATTAACTCATATTCTAAGTTATTAATTTTCTTTATGTAGTAAGCTACAGGAAACACTCACTGATGTAAACTTAAACCAATAAAATCTTTGCAACTCTATAGGCCTGCATGCAGCTCTTTTGAGTACAATGAGAAATAAGAGGTCTATGGGGCACTCAAATGAATATTTCAGCTTTCATTATTAATATTTTCATTCAAAATTACAATGTTACCTTTTTGCCACAAGATAAGGAACTTTTGACAAAATGCCTTCATCCAAGCACAAAAAGATATGCTTGAGAAGCACTATGTCCCCAAAACCATTCATGATGGCTAGGACATTCAACTAAAACACAGTTTTGCAATATATCAAAGATGTTGCTAGTAAAATGTGGTATAAGATAGCATCTGCTACGGGACATATATACCCTATAAATTAAGGAATGCAAAATACAACAAGGACATAGTCACCAAGATCCCCCGCCAATGTTTATTTGTAAAATATATACATTTAAAGTCTGCAACATGGAGAATTGGAAAACAAATCAGGTCAAAGCAGCTTCATTATATATGCGCAGAATTCACTGATAATCAGACTTGAACAAAGTTAAGGTAACAAGTACGCCAAGCAAGTCTCATCATAAGATATCGGCCAATTAGGTCACATAAAATATGCATAGAATTTGCCAATAATTGAACCTGAACAAGGAATTCAGGTAACGAGTCTTCACAAAGCAAGTTTCCGAAAAAAAAGTCTTATCATTTCTTCATAAGAAAATGTGCAGAAAGATTTCCCATAGAGTGATTAAAGAAATCAGCCAATCAGCTGCAGCCTCATTAAATATTCACACAATTTGCAGTTAGTAAACTTGGCCAAGGGATAAAGGTAAAAAAGAGTACCAACCAAGTTTCATCAAAATCTTTCTAGTCCTTCAAAAGATATCAAGCAAAAAGCAGCATCCGGAAGGACGGACAAAGGAAACACATTTTAATATCATTTGACAACTTTGATGGGCGAGGGATAACTAAAAGCCTTTATTCATGGCCCCCAAACTAAGTCGGAGACTTCTTGTATTTACCTGGTTTCTTATCTTGTAGCCCTGGCAAATATTGACTGATATTGACCAATTTAAATATGAAGCGAGAGAATAATAAAAGTTATTTGATGGAAAACAAGAAATTATCTATTCTAAGGATTTTAGTCCCATGACTTTGGTGAATGTCCTCAGCATTAGACAAATATTGAACTTATCTGTGACGTTACTGGTATTAAGTCTAAAGACTGAGCTATTTGGGTCCCCAACATCTAAAGACTGACCTATCAGGGCCCCATTCTCTCCAAAGATCGAGCTATCGGGGCCCCATTCTCTCCAAAGATTAAGCTATCAGGGGCCCCAATGCTCAAAAGACTGAGTTATCAGGGTCCCCATGCTCACCAAAGACTGAGCTATCAGGGTCCCAATTCTCTCCAGAGACTGCGCTATCAGGGGCCCCAATGCTTTAAAGACTAAGCAATCAGGGAGCCCCATGCTCTCCAAAGATTGAGCTATCAGGGTCCCCAGTGCTCTAAAATCTGAATCATCAGGGTCCCTAATGTTCTAAAGACTGAGCTATAAGGGGGCCCTTTCTCTCCAATGATTGAGCTATCAGGGGCCCCATTCTCTCCAAAGATCGAGCTATCAGGGTTCCAAATGGTCTAAAGATTGAGCTATCGGGGCCCCATTCTCTCAAAAGATTGAGCTATCAGGGTTCCCAATGATCTAAAGATTGAGCTATCGGGGTTCCCAATGCTCTAAAGATTGAGCTATCAAGGTCCCCAATGCTCTAAAGACTGAGCTATCAGGGTCCCCAATGTTCTAAATATTGAACTATTAGGGTCCCAACTGATCTAAAGATTGAGCTATCATGGGCCCCAATGGTCTAAAGATTGAGCTTTCAGGTTTCCCAATGCTCTAAAGACTGAGCTATCAGTCCCCAATGCTCTAATGACTGATCTATCAGGGTCCCCATGCTCTCCAAAGATTGAGCTATCAGGGTTCCCAATGATCTAAAGATTGAGCTATCAGGGTCCCCAATGCTCTAAAGACTGAGCTATCACGGTCCCCATTCTCTCCAAAGACTGAGCTAACAGGGTCCACAATGCTTCAAACACTGAGCTACCCAACCCTCCAACTGGTTGAGTATGTTTTTCCAGTGTTGAGATTTTGGTCTAGATTTTAACATTTCAGATTGGTTATCATAATCAGTTGGTTGAATAATAAACTGCTGTATTTCTCATCATTCTTTCCTTACACAATAGTAGTTTACCAATATTTATCAGAAGTTCATGGTTTCTACAGTGTTAAACTAGAGTCCTACTTACTTGGCCTTGGGCCAAGGAGAGCTAAAAGCATAATTTTGTGGATGCCATGAGAATTCAATATCATGTCCACAAACCACAGTTAAAATGAGTCCTCTGGGATGGGGCACACTACATATGTGAAGAGCAAAAGACATGACCCTTCTTCAGTACTATTAGTCCAAGTCATAAAAAAAAAAACAAAAAAAAAAAAAAAACAAAAACAAAAACCAAAAATCAAAATTGGGTTCATCTGATAAAGTCACTGAGGTTTGCTATGTCACCTAAAAGCAAAGTATTTATACTGCAATTTATGTATTTCCATCACCAAAATCTGACACCATAATTCCGCTACCAGACATTTAAAAAAGGTAAAAAAATATGTACTCCAATAGCTTTCTTAACTACCTAACTACTTACTTAAACTTAAATTATTGATATGAATACTATTTCTCTAGCTCTCTCTATTTCCTGACACTTAAATTATTGATATGAATACTATTTCTCTAGCTCTCTCCCTCTACTACCTAAAATTACCTTTTCAAGTCATATTCTAATTTTAAGTAAATACTGAAAATTGCCAGGAAATTATACTGTTTTTGTAGGAAGACTGCTAATGACAAATGGCTAGTGAAGACTGTTTTAGAATTGACAGACCTCCTATTACAATTTTACAATTACAATTTACAACGTCTCGTCATCCCTAGACCTATTGATGTTTCCGGCCAAATGCAGCTTTTTTACCCGCATATTTCCCACTCAGAAATAGTTAGCCTGGAAATAAAAAAGTTGGACACTAGTGTTTAAGGAAGACAGGCATTTTATCAGTACAAGATCATGTGATCAGTAGATAAGTGTGAGATCACATGATCACTATGATAAATACGAGATCACATAATCAATATGATAAGTGTAAGACCACGTGATCAGTATAGTAAATGGGAGATCACATAGTTATTCTACCATAACCACCTATATTCACCTTTCTCACATTGAACACTGGAAGGGATAAAGCATGCAAATAAACACCTGATCTGTCACCTGACCTGTCACCTGACTAGTTACATAACCTGTCACCTAACTGGTGAAGACTACTTTACCTGGGCTGGATAATGCCCTGTTGATGAAGTCTGCCTAGATTTAGACTGTAAAACAAAACAATTATCCTATGTATATATCAAAGGAGATGTCAGAAAACGTTTGATTGCTAAGTTCTGCTAATGTAACTGACCCATAAATGCAGGCCATACTCCCTAATTACATAATGTCAACATCCTTCTCTTCATATTTGCTCTCATATTGTTAAGAGCTGTGAAAGTCAAATGTCAGCAGATACTTAATAACAAGAGGCCATAAGGGCCGATATTGCTCATCTGGATATTTAAGCATTCAAATCCACGCATTTTGTTCAAAATTACATCAATAGGTAATCAATGAAAAAAAGAGGGATTTTGAAACTTCAAATCAAATTCAGTCAAAATACTTATCCCACAGAGGAAGAGAGGTTCAAAGAGTCATTTCTTTCTCCCATATTTGACCCTAACTCTCTGCTCTTAAGGAAAACAAGCCAGAGATTTACATAAAATTGAAGTTTAATTCAATCAAGGTCATTCAAAACCAAATTTGGTCCTAATCTCTCCATTGAAACAGAAGAAAAAATAAACAAGATGCCTATGGGCCTTTAAGGTCACAAGGCGTCCCAATTGATAACTGATACCTATGACCTTGCATAGAGGTCATAGTCATTCATTTGAACAAACTTGATAGCCAGCCTTCTTCATTTCAGCATGCTACAGAACCACTATCAAGTCCCTGGACCTTTTGGTAATAAAGACAAGAGATCCCAGAGGGATCTTGGTGCCCACCATTTGAGGATCTGTTTTCAGTTCTTGAAGATTTGTTTATTTTTCAGGTGTTGTAAATGTTCATGAACTGGTCTTGAATGTACTCAATGATGGCACAAGATATTTTTATAGGGATATAGTGATAAAATGAACACCATTTATTAAGTTGTATACTTATTAAATTCAAAATGAATAATGATGGTGATGATGATGATGAAATGATGCACATGTACAAGAGTGCAACAAGTATAATAAAAGTTCAAAGTTTTCTAAAACTTTTTTTTTAAATTTTATATTTTATTTTATTACATTAATGCTTTTGTAACATCAACACTTAAATATTAGGAATTATTGTCATTTTTAAATAAATCAATTCTTCTGTTACTTCTCATGTGTCAACCCATATGCCATTAACTCAATTCATTGCATGGTTTATTATACATACCCTAAACAGTGTATTTATCAATGTTTACTTAATTTAGAAAATCTGATACTTGAGAATGACTGATCATGTAGGTAAGAAATTGCCATAAAACAATTACTCGCTGTTCAAATCCAAGATGGAGAGCTATAGGCCATTTTGTTTTTCAAATCATTCTAAATATGGGACAATGCTTAACTAGGTACCAAGAGGAAGCTAAATATGAAATTTGAGAAGGATCCTGACACAGCCATAACAAACTACTGTATTACTGTTGACATCCAAGATGGCTGCCTGTGGGCCACCTTGATTTCAAATCGGTCCAAAAAAGGTACAATGCATAACTATGGACCAAGGGAAACCAATACCTATGAAATATCAGAAGGATCCATCCAGTACTTCCTCAGAAATAGCGGTAACAAGATTTTACTCTCAAAATCCAAGATGGCTGCCTGTCAGCCATCTTGATCTTGGATCAGTCCAAAAAAGGTAAAATGCACAATTAGGGACCAAGGGGAACCTGCATATGAAATTTGAGAAAGATCCATCAAGTATTTTCCCAGAAATAGTGATAACAAACTTTTACTTTCAAAATCCAAGATGGATGTCTGTGTGCCATCTTGAATTCGAATCAGTCCAAAAAAGCTACACTGCACAACTAAGGACCAAGGGGAAGCTTCATATGAAATTTGACAAAGATCAATCCAGTACTTTCTCAGAAATAGTGGTAACAAACTTTTACTTTCAAAATAAAAGATGGTCGACAAGCACCCATCTTGAATTCGGATCATTCCAAAAAGGTATAATGCACAACTAGGGACCAAAGGAAACCTGCAAATGAAATTTGAGAAAGATCCATTCAGTACTTTCACGGATATAGCGGTAAAAAACTTTTACTTTCAAAATGAAAGATGGCCATCTTGAATTCAAATCAGTCCAAAAAAAGTACACAGGACAACTAGGGACCAAGGGGAACCTGAATATGAAATTTGAGAAAGATCCATTTAGTACTTTCCCAGAAATAGCGGTAACAAACTTTTACTTTCAAAATAAAAGATGCCCGCCTGTTGGCCATCTTGAATTCAAATCAGTCCAAAAAAGGTACAATGGACAACTAGGGACCAAGGGGAACCTGCACACAGCCATAACAAACTACTGTATTACTGTTGACATCCAAGATGGCTGCCTGTGGGCCACCTTGATTTCAAATCAGTCCAAAAATGGTACAATGCACAACTAGGGACCAAGGGGAACCTGCATATGAAATTTGAGAAAGATCAATCCAGTACTTTCCCATAAATAGCGGTAACAAGAATTGTTTACGGACGGACGGATGGACGGACCACGGACGCAGGGCGATTTGAATACCCCACCATCTGATGATGGTGGGCTGAAAGTGTTGTTTGAAGATTTAAGCATATTTAACTCCAGTGACCTTGAATGAAGGTTGAGGTAATTCTTTTGAACAAATATTTGATAGCTCTTCATCCCAGCATGCTACTGGCTCAACATGATGACCCTGGGTCATTCGTTTCTGATAAGAAGTCATTAAAAGACTAACGCATTTGACTCGTGTGACCTTGAAAGTTTGAAGAAATGTGAGACTCATTTCAGTAATCAAAGCACCTAAGATGCTTCCATTCATGAAGAGTATTTGATAATACTATATCTGGGTCTTGAGAAGATTTTTAAAAATTTCAGTCCCTGGGGGTCAGACAGATTTAAAATGGGCATACCATCAATCCGTCATCTTTCACTCATAATTCTAACCAAGTTTTAAATTTTTCCAATGGAAATTAAACAAATTATGCACAAAAGAAGTTTTCCTTTATAAACTACCCCCTCCCCATGGGGATATGTGAGACCCTGGGGTCATGAAATTCACAATTTTGGTAAAGCACTTTAAGATGCTTTCATTCATGAAGAGTATTTGATTCTATCATATCTGGGTGGGGACTGTATAATTCACAATTTTGGTTTATCTTAGACCAGGGAAGATTTCTGCAAAATTTCATTGAAATCGGAATAGGGGTTTTTAAGAAGAAGTCAAAAGTGTGAAATTGTTTACAGACACAGGATGAAGGTGATTAGAATAAGGTCACCATGAGACATGAGCCTGACTAGGCTAGCTAAGATATGTATGTAAACCTCAAACCTCCTACAGACTAGTCTAGCTAAGATATGTATGTTAACCTCAAACATCCTACAGATCAGGTTTGCTAAGACATGTATGTAAACCTTAAACGTCCTGCAGACTAGGGCTAGCTAAGATATGTATGTAAACCTCAAACATCCTACAGACTAGTCTAGCTAAGATATGTATGTAAACCTTAAACATCCTGCAGACTAGGGCTAGCTAAGATATGTATGTAAACCTTAAACGTCCTGCAGACTAGGGCTAGCTAAGATATGTATGTAAACCTTAAACGTCCTGCAGACTAGGCCTAGCTAAGATATGTATGTAAACCTCAAACATCCTACAGACTAGTCTAGCTAAGATATGTATGTAAACCTTCACCGTCCTGCAGACTAGGGCTAGCTAAGATATGTATGTAAACCTTAAACATCCTGCAGACTAGGGCTAGCTAAGATATGTATGTAAACCTTAAACATCCTACAGATCAGGTTAGCTAAGACATGTATGTAAACCTTAAATGTCCTGCAGACTAGGGCTAGCTAAGATATGTATGTAAACCTTAAACGTCGTGCAGACTAGGGCTAGCTAAGATATGTATGTAAACCTTAAACATCCTGCAGACTAGGGCTAGCTAAGATATGTATGTAAACCTTAAACATCCTGCAGACTAGGGCTAGCTAAGATATGTATGTAAACCTCAAACATCCTACAGACTAGTCTAGCTAAGATATGTATGTAAATCAGGTTAGCTAAGATATGTATGTAAACCTTAAACGTCCTACAGATCAGGTTAGCTAAGATATGTATGTAAACCTTAAACATCCTGCAGACTAGGGCTAGCTAAGATATGTATGTAAACCTTAAACATCCTGCTAAGATATGTATGTAAACCTTAAACATCCTGCAGACTAGGGCTAGCTAAGATATGTATGTAAACCTTAAACATCCTGCAGACTGGGGCTAGCTAAGATATGTATGTAAACCTTAAACATCCTACAGATCAGGTTAGCTAAGACATGTATGTAAACCTTAAACGTCCTGCAGACTAGGGCTAGCTAAGATATGTATGTAAACCTTAAACGTCCTACAGATCAGGTTAGCTAAGATATGTATGTAAACCTTAAACGTCCTACAGATCAGGTTAGCTAAGATATGTATGTAAACCTTAAATGTCCTGCAGACTAGGTATGTAAACCTAAAGCTAAGATATGTATGTAAACCTTAAAGCTAAGACATGTATGTAAACCTTAAACATCCTGCAGACTAGGGCTAGCTAAGATATGTATGTAAACCTCAAACATCCTACAGATCAGGTTAGCTAAGACATGTATGTAAACCTTAAATGTCCTCCAGATCAGGTTAGCTAAGATATTTATGTAAACCTTAAACATCCTACAGATCAGGTTAGCTAAGATATGTATGTAAACCTTAAACGTCCTACAGATCAGGTTAGCTAAGATATGTATGTAAACCTTAAACATCCTGCAGACTAGGGCTAGCTAAGATATGTATGTAAACCTCAAACATCCTACAGATCAGGTTAGCTATGACATGTATGTAAACATTAAATGTCCTGCAGACTAGGCCTAGCTAACATATGTATGTAAACCTTAAATGTCCTGCAGACTAGGGCTAGCTAAGATATGTATGTAAACCTTAAACGTCCTACAGACTAGGGCTAGCTAAGACATGTATGTAAACCTTAAACGTTCTGCAGACTAGGGCTAGCTAAGACATGTATGTAAACCTCAAACCTCCTACAGACTAGCCTAGCTAAGACATGTATGTAAACCTTAAACATCCTGCAGACTAGGGCTAGCTAAGATATGTATGTAAACCTCAAACATCCTACAGATCAGGTTAGCTAAGACATGTATGTAAACCTTAAACGTCCTGCAGACTAGGGCTAGCTAAGATATGTATGTAAACCTTAAACGTCCTACAGACTAGGGCTAGCTAAGACATGTATGTAAACCTTAAACGTTCTCCTACAGTAAACCTCAAACCTCCTACAGGTTAGCTAAGATATGTATGTAAACCTTAAACATCCTGCAGACTAGGGCTAGCTAAGATATGTATGTAAACCTCAAACATCCTACAGATCAGGTTAGCTAAGACATGTATGTAAACCTTAAACGTCCTACAGATCAGGTTAGCTAAGATATGTATGTAAACCTTAAATGACCTGCAGAGTAGGGCTAGCTAAGATATGTATGTAAATCTTAAACGTCCTGCAGATCAGGTTAGCTAAGATATGTATGTAAACCTTAAATGTCCTGCAGACTAGGGCTAGCTAAGATATGCATGTAAACCTTAAATATCCTACAGATCAGGCTAGCTAAGATATGTATGTAAACCTTAAACGACCTGCAGAGTAGGGCTAGCGAAGATATGTATGCAAACATGATGTTGCCTTCCTTGTATTCTGTATTATTTTTCAACTTATGTTAATTAAAGTCATGTATCAGTAGAATAAGGTTAAAGGTATGGAGATATACCTTTCCATCTTTAAAAGATGTCATCAAGAAAGTGGTTAATCAGGCCCTTTGCAAATTTTGATTATTTTGAGAATATGTATTGGTGAGAGTGTTAGGAATATAAAACATGTGCTTGATATAAATTATTGGGTGTGAGCTAGATTCCATCGAAAGAGGTCCTACTAAATGAAAGGCAGGATATGTCATCAAATGCAAGAGGTAATAATCCCCTCAATACCTACCCCATTTATGAATGTATCTCGTCGCACTCCTGCATAGCGTGGGCTTCTGTACAAACAAAGAAAATCTGGTCATACTCATGGATACAATATACTTTAATATTTAGAAATAATAAGCAATGTTCAAACAAGTAGATTTCATCAAAATTTCACCATAGATTCTGAGTTATTATACTAAAGTTTAAAATGGATCCAGTTGAGATCTCTGCACTAAATCAATATAGTGAAAAAATAAAGGGCAATAACTCCTCTAACAAGAGGTCCATGAGCCTTATTGGTCTTCTGACTACAAAGACATATTTCAGAAGTAATATCAATAGCATTCACCTTTCAGAAAGAGTAGTGTTTTAAACCAAAATATTGCCTATCTTCCCCTTTCGGGGCTTGGTCCTTAAGTCCTTAGGGGTCAAATCAAATTTCTTAATTTCAAATATGATTCCTCACTCTAAATAAATGATGTTCCAGACCAAACTTGGTTGAAATCCATTCCAGCATTAAAAAGGAGTAGCGTTTTGGAGCAAAACTTTTCTTTTCCCTTTTGGAGCCCCTCCCCAAAGTCCCCAGTGGTCGAATCAAATTTCTAAATAAAATAATAATGTCTACCCTAACAGATTAATCAGGCTAAAACTTGAAATCCATTAAGGCAGAAAGGAACAGTAAGGTTCTTAATCTTATTTCAGCACCTCCCCTTTTGGGGCCACATCCCTCGACCCCTAAGGGTCAAATCAAAATTCTGAATTTAAGAATTGCAAACCCTCACCCAATGATGCATCAGACTAAATTTGATTGAAATCCATATCTTTTGAAGAAAAAGTTAACTCATGGTGAACAGCAGATGGCACATGACGACAGACAATGCACAATAGCTATAGATCATATTCAGATAAAAAACATTTCTGATGGATGATCAGATATCATAGAGTAACTGGTTCTGTCAGATTGTCGGGTATCATACAATAACAGGTGCCATCAGATGATCTGGTATCATACAATAACAGGTGTCATTAGATGATCTGGTATCATACAATAACAGGTGTCATCAGATGATCTGGTATCATACAATAACAGGTGTCATCAGATGGTCAGGTTCCATACAATAACAGGTGTCATCAGATGATCTGGTATCATACAATAAAAGGTGTCATCAGATGGTCTGGTATCATACAATAACAGGTGTCATCAGATGATCTGGTATCATACATTAACAGGTGTCATCAGATGGTCAGGTATCATACAATAACAGGTGCCATCAGGTGGTCGGGTATCATACAATAACAGGTGTCATCAGATGGTCAGGTTTCATACAATAACAGGTGTCATCAGATGGTCAGGTATCATACAATAACAGATGCCATCAGATGATCTGGTATCATACAATAACAGTGGTCATCAGATGGTCAGGTATCATACAATAAAAGGTGCCATCAGATGGTTGGCTTTCATACAATAACAGGTGTCATCAGATGATCTGGTACCATACAATAACAGGTGTGATCAGATGGTCAGGTATCATACAATAACAGGTGTCATCAGATGGTCAGGTATCATACAATAACAGGTGCCATCAGATGATCTGGTATCATCAAATAACTGGTGTCATCAGATGATCAGGAATCATACAATAACAGGTATCATCAGATGGTCAGGTATCATACAATAACAGGTGTCATCAGATGGTCAGGTTTCATACAATAACAGGTGTTATCAGATGATCTGGTATCATACAATAACAGGTGTCATCAGATGGTCGTGTTCCATACAATAACAGGTGTCATCAGATTATCTGGTATCATACAATAAAAGGTGCCATCAGATGGTCGGCTTTCATACAATAACAGATGTCATCAGAAGGTCAGGTATCATAAAATAACAGGTGTCATCAGATGGTCAGGTATCATACAATAACAGGTGCCATCAGATGATCTGGTATCATAAAATAACTGGTGTCATCAGATGGTCAGGTATCATACAATAACAGGTGTCATCAGATGGTGAGGTTTCATACAATAACAGGTGTCATCAGATGGTCAGGTATACAATAAGTGGTCATCAGATGGTCAGATATCATACAATAACAGGTGTCATCAGATGGTCAGATATCATAAAATAACAGGTGTCATCAGATGGTCAGGTATCATACAATAACAGGTGTCATCAGATGGTGAGGTTTCATACAATAACAGGTGTCATCAAATGGTCAGGTATCATACAATAAGTGGTCATCAGATGGTCAGGTATCATACAATAACAGGTGTCATCAGATGGTGAGGTTTCATACAATAACAGGTGTCATCAGATGGTCAGGTATCATACAATAAGTGGTCATCAGATGGTCAGGTATCATACAATAACAGGTGTCATCAGATGGTCAGATATCATACAATAACAGGTGTCATCAGATGGTCAGATATCATAAAATAACAGGTGTCATCAGATGGTCAGCTATCATACAATAACAGGTGCCATCAGATGGTCGGCTTTCATACAATAACAGTGGTCATCAGATGGTCAGGTATCATACAATAACAGGTGTCATCAGATGATCTGGTATCATACAATAACAGGTGTCATCAGATGGTCAGGTATCATACAATAACAGGAGCCATCAGGTGGTCTGGTATCCTACAATAACAGGTGTCATCAGATGATCTGGTATCATACAATAACAGGTGTCATCAGATGGTCAGGTATCATACAATAACAGGTGCCATCAGGTGGTCGGGTATCATACAATAACAGGTGTCATCAGATGATCTGGTATCATACAATAACAGGTGTCATCAGATGGTGAGGTTTCATACAATAACAGGTGTCATCAGATGGTCAGGTATACAATAAGTGGTCATCAGATGGTCAGATATCATACAATATCAGGTGTCATCAGATGGTCAGATATCATAAAATAACAGGTGTCATCAGATGGTCAGGTATCATACAATAACAGGTGTCATCAGATGGTGAGGTTTCATACAATTACAGGTGTCATCAGATGGTCAGGTATCATACAATAAGTGGTCATCAGATGGTCAGGTATCATACAATAACAGGTGTCATCAGATGGTGAGGTTTCATACAATAACAGGTGTCATCAGATGGTCAGGTATCATACAATAAGTGGTCATCAGATGGTCAGGTATCATACAATAACAGGTGTCATCAGATGGTCAGATATCATACAATAACAGGTGTCATCAGATGGTCAGATATCATAAAATAACAGGTGTCATCAGATGGTCAGGTATCATACAATAACAGGTGCCATCAGATGGTCGGCTTTCATACAATAACAGTGGTCATCAGATGGTCAGGTATCATACAATAACAGGTGCCATCAGGTGGTCTGGTATCCTACAATAACAGGTGTCATCAGATGATCTGGTATCATACAATAACAGGTGTCATCAGATGGTCAGGTATCATACAATAAAAAGTGCCATCAGGTGGTCGGGTATCATACAATAACAGGTGTCATCAGATGGTGAGGTTTTATACAATAACAGGTGTCATCAGATGGTCAGGTATCATACAATAAGTGGTCATCAGATGGTCAGGTATCATACAATAACAGGTGTCATCAGATGGTGAGGTTTCATACAATAACAGGTGTCATCAGATGGTCAGGTATCATACAATAAGTGGTCATCAGATGGTCAGGTATCATACAATAACAGGTGTCATCAGATGGTCAGATATCATAAAATAACAGGTGTCATCAGATGGTCAGGTATCATACAATAACAGGTGTCATCAGATGGTGAGGTTTCATACAATAACAGGTGTCATCAGATGGTCAGGTATCATACAATAAGTGGTCATCAGATGGTCAGGTATCATACAATAACAGGTGTCATCAGATGGTGAGGTTTCATACAATAACAGGTGTCATCAGATGGTCAGGTATCATACAATAAGTGGTCATCAGATGGTCAGGTATCATACAATAACAGGTGTCATCAGATGGTCAGATATCATACAATAACAGGTGTCATCAGATGGTCAGATATCATAAAATAACAGGTGTCATCAGATGGTCAGCTATCATACAATAACAGGTGCCATCAGATGGTCGGCTTTCATACAATAACAGTGGTCATCAGATGGTCAGGTATCATACAATAACAGGTGTCATCAGATGATCTGGTATCATACAATAACAGGTGTCATCAGATGGTCAGGTATCATACAATAACAGGAGCCATCAGGTGGTCTGGTATCCTACAATAACAGGTGTCATCAGATGATCTGGTATCATACAATAACAGGTGTCATCAGATGGTCAGGTATCATACAATAACAGTGGTCATCAGATGGTCAGGTATCATACAATAACAGGTGCCATCAGGTGGTCTGGTATCCTACAATAACAGGTGTCATAAGATGATCTGGTATCATACAATAACAGGTGTCATCAGATGGTCAGGTATCATGCAATAACAGGTGCCATCAGGTGGTCGGGTATCATACAATAACAGGTGTCATCAGATGATCTGGTATCATACAATAACAGGTGTCATCAGATGGTCAGGTATCATACAATAAAAAGTGCCATCAGGTGGTCGGGTATCATACAATAACAGGTGTCATCAGATGGTGAGGTTTCATACAATAACAGGTGTCATCAGATGGTGAGGTATCATACAATAACAGGTGTCATCAGATGGTCAGGTATCATACAATCACAGGTGCCATCAGATGATCTGGTATCATACAATAACAGTGGTCATCAGATGGTCAGGTATCATACAATATCAGGTGTCATCAGATGGTCAGGTATCATGCAATAACAGGAGTCATCAGATGATCTGGTATCATACAATAAAAGGTGCCATCAGATGGTTAGCTTTCATACAATAACAGGTGTGATCAGATGATCTGGTACCATACAATAACAGGTGTGATCAGATGGTCAGGTATCATACAATAACAGGTGTCATCATATGGTCAGGTATCATACAATAACAGGTGTCATCAGATGATCTGGTAACATACAATAACAGGTGCCATCAGATGGTCAGGTATCATACAATAACAGTGGTCATCAGATGGTCAGGTATCATACAATAACAGGTGTCATCAGATGATCTGGTATCATACAATAACAGTGTTCATCAGATGGTCTGGTTTCATACAATAACAGGTGTCATCAGATGATCTGGTATCATACAATAACAGGTGTCATCAGATGGTCAGGTTTCATACAATAACAGGTGTCATCATATGGTCAGGTTTCATACAATAACAGGTGTCATCAGATGGTCAGGTATCAAACATTAACAGGTGTCATCAGATTTTTTTCATTGCTATTAACTTTTTATAGTTTTTACTTACATCTAATCATGGATTATAATCTAGAGTTTCAAGGAAAAGAAAACATCCTTTTACAATAAGGATAGCCATTCATTAGCTTTATTGATATTGCTTTTAATGAAAGCATGCAAAGAATAACTTACCTGCTGTCCATTCTGCGGTCCTTGTACATACCTGTAACAGCATTATATATATTGTTTAAACTATTACCTGTAATTCTATGACTTGCCAATCACATTTTGTTATATGGAAATTTCAAAGGGTCATCGGACTATAAAGATCTATTAACGAAAGAGGCAAAATAGGCCTTAAATAAATTGCTCAACTACACTACAGCTAACATAGAAGACATTGTTGGTTCATAAAGACATTTTCTGCAAACTTGAAATCCTATTCTTTATACATGCAGTACACAAATGTCAATACTTCAGACATACTGCTTGTTGAAAAAAGTATGCTACAAGCCCAATATCGAGATCCTTGGCCTTTTGGTTATTGAGGAGAAATCATTAAAATTTTCATACTGACCCCTGTGACTTTGAGCACAGCAGACGGCTCAGAATGACAGACAAAAGGAGATGGCAACAGGTTATCCTGACCCTTCAGGTCAGATGACCTAACAAAAAAGACCCTATGACCTTGAACATGGGTCAAAGTGTGGAGCTTCAGCCAACAAACGAACCTTCCCGCCAAAAATATCATGAATCTAGGCCTTTTGGTAACTGATAAGGAGTTTCGAAGAAAAAGTTGCATTTGAACAGACTACATATATTGCACCAGGGCATAAACTCACTGGACCTTTACAGCCAGGCAAGCTAATAATGACGCAATGATACACAAAATAGAGTTGATTATGAAAACAGTTTCGAAAGGTTCATTAATGAAGTTGGATGTGAGAAACAATTTCTAAACATTTGACAGACTTTTAATAGAAAAGCTGAAGACATATGTGATGTTGTAGTTAACATACCATTGTCTCTGTCCATGTCACTCCTGAAGCGCTTTCTCCGAGGGCTATCTAACATGTCATCACGAAAACGTCGTCTTCTGAAATTTAGTGGTGTTTTGAAGGAAAAGTTACAATCATATACTGTAAAACATTCATGAATAACATGTATAACCAATGATGTACTGTAATATTAGAATAAAGAGTGTGTTCTGAATGTCAAGTTTATACAGTGTTTCAGATTAATAATAGAGACAAGACTGATACTAAACATGCAAGTTGTAGTTTATATTTCCTAACTTGTAAAGACAATTCTTTCCTGTTCTGTCCATTTGAAAATTTGATATGTCTTCACATTTCAAGGACATATGTACACATATTTTTAAGTTTACTTAGTAAGACAATCTAAGGATGACCTTACATATTTTCAAACAGTAATTTTTAACTGTCTACACCAGAGGTTGGGAACACCAAACCATCAGGCAAGTTTACGGAGTTTTCTACTTTTAAAGAGGTTCTGTCGATCTCTGAATTTATCATTAAATTTCCTATATCAAATAGAACAGACAAAACTGACAAAAATGATTAAACTGGTTAAACTTAATATGCTATAAGAATTTGAATTTTAAAAAAAAAAACAAGAGGCCCAATAGACCTGCAAAGCTCCCCTGGTATTCAATGCTTTTCACAAGTATATTTACATTTCTCATTCATTCCCAGAAACTACAGGCCACATAGCATGACTATTGAGAAAAAGTTGTTTAAAAGTTTAAACAAATTTGACCTCTATGACCTGATAAATGGGTCAAAGTCATTTCATTTTTACAATTTTGTCTGGCTTTATCAAAGGAATTTAACAGCCAGACATCAGCAATTTACATCATTTGGATAATGAGAAGTTGTTAAAAGTTTTTAACAAATTTAATATTTGAGAACTTGAATATAGATCAATGTCATTTATTTTTGCAAACTTTGTCAAAATTAATTCAAGAACCTAAATTTAATGATTCTAAGCATTTTGATTGAATGTCTGCCACACTTTGACCTTGAATGTAGGTTAAGGTAATTTCTTTTCACAAACTATGTTGGGCTTCATGCCACAGACCTTCCAGCAAAAAAATCTGTATTCTAGGTCTTTAGGTTATCAATGATAAATTGTGTAACAGGAAAGTTCATGCCAGAGAGACCGACAATGCTGCACATTTGGACAAGGTGAGTTAATATACTCCTGGCTGGTATGTGATCCTCTATCACAACTAATCATCAATAGACTTTCACTAATCAAAATCAACTTGACCTCAAACGTTTTGTTAAGTAGGCTATTCTGATAGTTATTCATCAATTAAAATGTGATACTGCAATTTATCAAGAAAGCACAACAGATGTTAATCAGAACAGTTTTGATTTCTAATATTTAAGAGGGAATATGTAATGACAAAATGAAAAGTAAGTACAGAGGAGAATTCAGATCAGACAAGGCTTATACTTTATACTTCTACAATGTAACCATTCTACCTTACAGGACAGCACTGTGACTCCACATTTCAACATATTTCAATCTTCAAAATTCTACTGAAATTATACAATGTTATCATTCAATCATCATGAAGAAATTATTTAAGATAATATAATTTCACTCTTTGACTGCCATAGGGACAATAACACCATAATATACACAGTCCGTTATACTGTGTAATAACATCATCCTATTCTCAGCTGTTATAGAATGTAATAACACCATCCTATACTCAGCTGTTACACTGTCTAATAACACCATCCTATACTCAGCTGTTATACAGTGCAATATCACCATCCTATACTCAGCTGTTATAGAATGTAATAACACCATCCTATACTCAGCTGTTATACTGTGTAATAACACCATCATATACTCAGCTGTTATACAGTGTAATAACATCATCCTATACTAAGCTGTTATACAGTGTAACAACACCATCATATACTCAGCTCACATACTGTGTAATAACACCATCCTTTACTCAGCTGTTATACAGTGTAATAACACTATCCTATACTCAGCTGTTATACAGTGTAATAACACCATCCTTTACTCAGCTGTTATACTGTATAATAACACCATCATATACTCAGCTTACATACTGTGTAATAACACCATCATATACTCAGCTCACATACTGTGTAATAACACCATCCTTTACTCAGCTGTTACACAGTGTAATAACATGATCCTATACTCAGCTGTTATACAGTGCAATAACACGATCCTATACTCAGCTGTTATACAATGTAATAACACCATCCTATACTCAGCTGTTATACTGTGTAATAACACCAGTGTAATAACATCATCCTATACTAAGCTGTTATACAGTGTAACAACACCATCATATACTCAGCTGTTATACTGTGTAATAACACCATCCTTTACTCAGCTGTTATACAGTGTAATAACACCATCCTTTACTCAGCTGTTATACAGTGTAATAACACCATCCTATACTCACCTGTTATACAGTGTAATAACACCATCCTATACTCAGCTGTTATACAATGTAATAACACGATCCTATACTCAGCTGTTATACTGTGTAACAACATCATATACTCAGTCTGTTATACTGTGTAATAACACCATCATATACTCAGTCTGTTATACTGTGTAATAACACCATCCTATACTCAACTGTTATACAGTGTAATAACACCATCCTATACTCAGTTGTTATACAGTGTAATAACACCATCCTATACTCACCTGTTATACAGTGTAATAACACCATCCTATACTCAGCTGTTATACAATGTAATAACACGATCCTATACTCAGCTGTTATACTGTGTAACAACATCATATACTCAGTCTGTTATACTGTGTAATAACACCATCATATACTCAGTCTGTTATACTGTGTAATAACACCATCATATACTCAGTCTGTTATACAGTGTAACCACATCATATACTCCATCTGTTATACAGTCTAACAACAATCCAGGAACCTATTAGCAAAATATCACAACTCTAGGCCTCCTGGTAAAGCAGTTTCAACAAATCTGACCCAAGACCTTGCAAATTTGTCTGGGTTGTCTCTTTTTGCAAACTTTGTTGAGCTTCATATCAGGAACTTATAATTCTAAGACATTTGTTTAATATTCATAAGGACTTTATATAAAATATGTGACCTTGAATATGGGTCAAGGAAAATCTTCTTTTTTTTTTGCAACATCAGCTGGGCAATCTTGCATGAGCCTACCAGCTTATATATCACACTTCTTAGCCTTTTGGTTTAACAAACGTTTTTGTAATGTTTCAACATATTGAAGCCAATGTTCTTGCAGTAAATGGAAGCCAATGTTTTCTATGATGTAGATCGAAGGTCAAAATATAGGTCACAGTGACCTATAAATTTGGTGCATGATGCATTGTTCCACTTAAGTAAACCAATGCCCTTTGTATGAAGTTCTAGTGATGAGTAGTGAAGGAAATGGAGGTAAGACAATCTACATATGCTTTTTGATAGAAGTTAAAAGGTCAAAATATAGGTCACAGTGGCTTCAGTTGGCATATTGCACAATGCTTCATCTAGGTCGACCGTTGCTCAAAGTATGAAGTTCCAGAACTGTAGGTACAGCCTGGACATTATTAAGCATGGAAGGAAAAGAACAACGAAGAAAATACTGACATGTCAGCAGAATCCAAATTCCATGAAACTAGGGCAAAATCATTATGAACAAAGGAAATGTTTACACAGAGACTCTTGAGTACAAGGAGAATAAGACCAGGAGTCTGAGAAGGTTTAGTATGTTCTGTTTCATCCCTAACACTTGCTATGTAAATCTAAGTCAGTCCAAGTAATGTCATGTTCCCAAATGAGAACAAGTTAAACCAGAGTAGCAGTAAAACTGATGAATGTTTCCCCATTAATGATTTTATTGGCAAATAATTCTAACAGTGATTAAGAGTTTGCAGGCCTTGGATTTTGTATACTGCACATTTTCTTAATATGACCATTGTATACACCAAGTTCCATGATCCTTTTTTTAATGCAACCAAAGCTATGTTCATGACACAACGTTTTAGAAAAGGGCAAAAACTCTGTACTGAGGCTAATGGGCTCAGACTTTGCCACACAACACCATGCTTTTGCATCACATTACAATATCCTAGTTGAAAGGCAGTCAAATGATGATCTGACACAAAATTTCAAGAAAAAAGCAATATCTCTATATATAATAGGGTTGTGGGCTGCAACAGTGTTACAGTGCATATTGTCTTTGTATGATCAACGTATACACCAAGTTTCATAATCCTAACTTAAATGCAAGAGATGTAATACTCTGGATAAGTTTTTTTTAAAAAGGGCAATAACTTTGAAACTGAGGGGTCAAGGACCCTGAGTTTGGTATGCTTTTTATGATCAATGTATCCAAAAACATCCTTTGTCCTAGTTTAAAAATGCAAGCAATTTAAAATTATGTTTTAAGGCACAACATTTTCACAAAGGGCAATAACTTTGTAATTAAAGGGTTGTGGGTCCTGAATTTCATATACTGCACTTCGTCTTCAAATCATAAATGCATTGGCCAAATTTTGTTATCCTAGTTTAAATGTAAGCAAAATTATATTCTAGATATAAAAGGACAGATGCAAAGATGGACGGACAAGGCAGTGACTATATGCTCTCCGGAAAATTTCGGGGAACATAATAATAGCAGAACTATCAGAAACTCTCACAATCACCAAACATGTCCAACATAGAATTGCACAAGGAAATAGAACACTTCTCAATGAGATCATTATGATGCCTGTAAAACTTCCTCAATCTTAATCAACCTACATCTCTCACAATTGTGCGCTGTGAGTTTGTAAGTTGTGGGCTCTTACACAAAAACTGTGAAATTGGCAACATGCCCTTGCATATCAAATCGTCTGGTACATGTAAACACTATATTTTGGGGATGCATGGTTGCGATCCTGAAATGGAAACTTCACAATAGGGAAATTAAAATCATCATGCTTATAAAACAGCTTGAAGGAAAGCTGTCCCTGTTGACAGGAAAAGGTTGAGGTAAGTGGTTGACGTACACTCTATCATAACTTGATTATGGTGGGTATGTATGATGGATAAGGTCAATAGACAAATAGTCCCCCCTGCTTCTTGCTACATACAAAAATAGTTCTGTATACACTATTTTAAAAATACCTACAACACACCTATAGTCCCCCTTCTTCTTCCTATATACAAAAATAGCTCTGTATACACTATTTCAAAAATACCTACAACACACCAAGAGTCCCCCTGCTTCTTCCTACATACAAAAAATAGCTATGTATACACTATTTTAACATACCTATGACACACACCTATCGTCCCCGTTTCTGGCTACCTACAAAAATAGCTCTGTATTCACTATTTTAAACATACCTACAACAAATAACCCTGTAAACATTGTTTACATAAACTTATACACCAACCTACAAAAACCTCTTGTATACTGTTTTTTACAGATACCACAAATCACCCTGTATATAGTTATTTACTGTTATTGTGTTCAAGTGATGTTTTGAGAGATTTTCAAAACAAAAATAGAAACAAAAAACAGAGGAAAAACAAATTTAAATATAACCCTGTATAGAGTATGTTAAACTTATGTGAACATTTACTAGATGATAGCATACAGCATACCTGAATATAATTTGGATGACAGATTTATATAAATAGGAATGGGACAGATTTGTATAAATAGAATGTCACAATAATGGAGATAGATTTATATGAATTCAATATCAGAATAATGGAGATAGATTTATATCAATAGAATATCAGAATAATGGGACAGATTTATATAAATAGAATGTCAGAATAATGGAGATATATCTATATCAATAGAATATCAGAATAATGGAGATAGATTTATATAAATAGAATGTCAGAATAATGGAGATATATTTATATCAATAGAATATCAGAATAATGGAGATAGATTTATATCAATAGAATATCAGAATAATGGAGATAGATTTATATAAATATAATATCAGAATAATCGGACAGATTTGTATAAATAGAAAGTCAGAATAATGGAGATATATTTATATCAATAGAATATCAGAATAATGGAGATAGATTTATATCAATAGAATATCAGAATAATGGGACAGATTTATCACAATAGAACATCAGATTAATGAGACAGATTTGTATAAATAGAATGTCAGAATAATGAATAATGGAGATATATTTATGTCAATAGAATATCAGAATAATCGGACAGATTTGTATAAATAGAATGTCACAATAATCGAAATAGATTTATATCAATTAAATATCAGAATAATGGAGATAGATTTATATAAATAGAATATCAGAATAATGGAGATAGATTTATATAAATAGAATATCAGAATAATGGAGATAGATTTATATAAATAGAATATCAGAATAATCGGACAGATTTGTATAAATAGAATGTCAGAATAATGAATAATGGAGATATATTTATATCAATAGAATATCAGAATAATGGGACAGATTTGTATAAATAGAATGTCACAATAATGGAAATAGATTTATATCAATTAAATATCAGAATAATGGAGATAGATTTATATCAATAGAATATCAGAATAATGGGACATATTTATATAAATAGAATGTCAGAATAATCGAAATAGATTTATATCAATTAAATATCAGAATAATGGAGATAGATTTATATAAATAGAATATCAGAATAATGGAGATAGATTTATATAAATAGAATATCAGAATAATGGAGATAGATTTATATAAATAGAATATCAGAATAATCGGACAGATTTGTATAAATAGAATGTCAGAATAATGAATAATGGAGATATATTTATATCAATAGAATATCAGAATAATGGGACAGATTTGTATAAATAGAATGTCACAATAATGGAAATAGATTTATATCAATTAAATATCAGAATAATGGAGATAGATTTATATCAATAGAATATCAGAATAATGGGACATATTTATATAAATAGAATGTCAGAATAATGGGACAGATTTATATAAATAGAATATCAGAATAATGGAGATAGATTTATATAAACAGAATATCAGAATAATGGAGATAGATTTATATAAATATAATATCAGAATAATGGGACAGATTTGTATAAATAGAAAGTCAGAATAATCGGACAGATTTGTATAAATAGAATGTCACAATAATGAATAATGGAGATATATTTATATCAATAGAATATCAGAATAATGGGACAGATTTGTATAAATAGAATGTCACAATAATGGAAATAGATTTATATCAATTAAATATCAGAATAATGGAGATAGATTTATATCAATAGAATATCAGAATAATGGGACATATTTATATAAATAGAATGTCAGAATAATCGAAATAGATTTATATCAATTAAATATCAGAATAATGGAGATAGATTTATATAAATAGAATATCAGAATAATGGAGATAGATTTATATAAATAGAATATCAGAATAATGGAGATAGATTTATATAAATAGAATATCAGAATAATCGGACAGATTTGTATAAATAGAATGTCAGAATAATAAATAATGGAGATATATTTATATCAATAGAATATCAGAATAATGGGACAGATTTGTATAAATAGAATGTCACAATAATGGAAATAGATTTATATCAATTAAATATCAGAATAATGGAGATAGATTTATATCAATAGAATATCAGAATAATGGGACATATTTATATAAATAGAATGTCAGAATAATGGGACAGATTTATATAAATAGAATATCAGAATAATGGAGATAGATTTATATAAACAGAATATCAGAATAATGGAGATAGATTTATATAAATATAATATCAGAATAATGGGACAGATTTGTATAAATAGAAAGTCAGAATAATCGGACAGATTTATATAAATAGAATGTCAGAATAATGGAGATATATTTATATCAATAGAATATCAGAATAATGGGACAGATTTATATCAATCGAACATCAGATTAATGAGACAGATTTGTATAAGTAGAATGTCAGAATAATGGGACAGATTTGTATAAATAGAATATCAGAATAATGAATAATGGAGATATATTTATATCAATAGAATATCAGAATAATGGGACAGATTTGTATAAATAGAATGTCACAATAATGGAAACATATTATTTAAGTAAATAATTTGTTTCTGAATCTGATTCAAACGTTCTTATATTGCAATCTATATATGACTGAAATGAACTTTATACTAAACAGAATGTCACTTGTTAGGCAACATGACCAATAAATCTGTCACCAAAAACCTATAGCCCACACACTATGATCTGAGAACACTTCAAAGCTCATATTTACAGTCGTATATATTTTTTGTCGTCTGAAGCAAACACTGTCTGTATATTTTGATTTGTATAATACAAATTCATCTGCACACTTTGATTTAAAGTAAAATACACAAACATTTGAACACTTACATCAGTACATTTTGATTTAAAAAAAAAATGTACACATATCAGTAAGCTTTGATTCAATGTACACATATATCTGTACACTTTGATTTAATGTACACATATATATCTACACATTGATTCATTTACACATACATCTGTACACTTTGATTCAATGTACACATATATCTCTACACATTGATTCAAAGTAATGTACACATACATTTGTACACTTTGACTCAAAGTAATTAACATGCATCTGTAAACTTTGATTCAAAGTGATGTACACATATATCTGTATACTTTGATTCACAGTAATGTACACATATATCTGTACACTTTGATTCAAAGCAATCTACACATACCCCTGTACACTTTGATTCAAAGTAATGTACACATATATCTGTATACTTTGATTACAGTAATGTACACATATATCTGTACACTTTGATTCAGAGTACATATACATCTGTACACTTTGATTCAAAGTAATGAAAACATACATCTGTATACTTTGATTCACAGTAATGTACACATACATCTGTACACTTTGATTCAAAGTAATGTACACATACATCTGTACACTTTGATTCAAAGTAATGTAAACATACGTCTGTACACTTTGATTCAGAGTAATGTACACATACGTCTGTATACTTTGATTCCAAGTAATGTACATGTACGTCTGTACACTTTGATTCAGAGTAATGTACACATACGTCTGTATACTTTGATTCAAAGTAATGAAAACATACATCTGTTTACTTTGATTCAAAGTAATGTACACATACATCTGTACACTCTGATTCAGAGTAATGTAAACTTATATCTGTATACTTTGATTCAATGTAATGAAAACATACATCTGTACACTTTGATTCAATGTACACATACATCTGTACACTTTGATTCAATGTACACATATATCTGTATACTTTGATTCAATGTACACATATATCTGTACACTTTGATTCAATGTACACATATATCTGTATACTTTGATTCAAAGTAATGTACACATATATCTGTACACATTGATTCAAAGTACACATACATCTGTACACTTTGATTCGATGTACACATACATCTGTACACTTTGATTCAGAGTAATGTACACATGCATTTGTACTTTGATTCAATGTACACATACATCTGTACACTTTGATTCAAAGTAATGTACACATATATCTGTACACTTTGATTCAGAGTAATGTACACATACATCTGTACACTTTGATTCAAAGTAATGTACACATACGTCTGTATACTTTGATTCAAAGTAATGTACACATACATCTGTACACTTAGATTCAGAGTAAGTACACATACATCTGTACACTTTGATTCAGAGTAATGTACACATACATCTGTACATTTTGATTCAGAGTAATGTACACATACATCTGTACACTTTGATTCAGAGTAATGTACACGTACATCTGTACACTTTGATTCAAAGTAATGTACACATACGTCTGTATACTTTGATTCAGAGTAATGTACACATACATCTGTACACTTTGATTCAAAGTAATTAACATGCATCTGTACACTTTGATTCAAAGTGATGTACACATATATCTGTATACTTTGATTCAGAGTAATGTACACGTACATCTGTACACTTTGATTCAGAGTAATGTACACATACATCTGTATACTTTGATTCAGAGTAATGTACACATACATCTGTATACTTTGATTCAGAGTAATGTACACATACATCTGTATACTTTGATTCAAAGTTATTAACATATACATAGACACTGTTATGAAAGTAAATGACATTTGTTAGTATGAAGTAACTGAAGACTATGGTACATTTAATGCAATCCTACAGGTTCAGATCTGAATTCAAATTATGATTGTGGAATCACAGAGCTGCCTATTTATGTAGAACTAACATCTCACTGTGTTAACATTCCTATTTATGTAGAACTGACACTTCACTATATTAACATTCCTATCTTTTCTAGTAGCTGCTTTGCTGTTGCTGGACAAAGTATTTGTACAAACTGCTTTAAGAAATTTCACTCATCAAATTTATACAAAATCCTCTGCTTCAAGTAATTTTCCCCATGAATTCATACAAACAACCTCAAAATTTTACCTAACAAAGTATTCTTACAAACTGCTTTAAAACTAATTAGACATTTTTACGGAAGCTTTTTTTTTCTGTCTCAAAGAACATTAACTGAAATAAATATAAATGATTTTTGTTTAATTTTTTTTTAAAAATAGGAACAGCTTTTTATTCGAGAAATCAAGTGTGTTATGAATATTGATTGGCATGTTTATGTATCATTACCATATTTTTTGAAAATGTGTTTGTGGTTTTGTTGATGCATGACATACCGTCAAGTGTTCTCCTACAGCAGCGTTACATGTCCGCAACTTCAGATAAGTCACACAAATATTGTTCTTTTTACATTAGGTAAGGTGGCCACAGGGAATACAAAATGTCCAGATAAACGGGGGTCCACACATACATTTACATCATTATAACCACACAAATATCAGGAGAGAATGAAAGTCCCACTATAGTAGGCCTGAGAGTAGGTGTGGAAATGTTCATTCACTCGAACACACACTGTTGACACAGCAAGTTAGCATCCTCCTCACCATCAGTCACGAAACAGTCCACAAGCACTGAATACATGCTACTCTGACCAGTGGTATGTGGTGAGGGGATGACTAACTTGTAAGACATGGATGTAGAATCAGGATCCTTCGTTTAATATTATGGCTAAAAACAGACCAGGATGCTTTAAAGCATCAAGTCATGTAAGAATAAACATTACAAAATTGTCCATGGAAGATGATGAAATTAGTCCATTTTTCACGAAAAACACTTGACAAAGGCAACAATAATGTAGGTGTTGAGAATAGGTTGGCTTTTGTTCCACTGCATACTGATTGGTACTGGCCAGAACAGACAGTAAGATGGGCAAATCTGCTCCGCTTTATTTTTAAGTCCATTACCTGGTCTGGTTTAAGCTTCCTAAGTATCAGTCCATCTTAACTTATGTATCCCATTTCCATTTTCTTTCTTTGTGTTTTTGGTTTTTGTTTTTTTTTGTTTTTTTTTTTTTGAAGAGAAAATGAAAATGAAAGTCCTTTGAATCAGCATAAAGTGTTTGGAATCTTCACAGTAGATGGTAAATGTCCATTATGTTTGGCAATTCTCAAACTTAAAGATATTTTTATCTGAAAGAATCTTCAAAATTGGTCAGTAAATTATAATATGAATCCCAAGAAGAGTTTTCACCAAATACTTACCATTGATAAGCACACTAACCCTTACATAAATATATGTACCTCTCCCTCCTCACCTTATCCAAGGAGGCTTGATCTATCAGATGATTGAAATAATGCAATATTGATTAAGACTTGTTCAGCAAGTAGTCATTAGGGTGACTACTATTTCATTACCTTGACCCCCACTTTAAGTCACACCTCTGGGGTCAAAAGAAAACAACGATCCAAACGTGAAGAAACCTAACCTATTGAAGTCCCCTCTCCTTGCTCCACCTCCTCCTCCTCCCCTGAAAGGTTCTCTTCGGCGATGATCTATCACACGCGATCGAGATCCATGTCGCGATTTCTTTGCTTTGCGAACTATTGCACTCAGATCTACATTATTGTCGGAGGGAAACATCTTGCACACGGTTTCTCCACAGCGTGCTTCAATTTCCTGTAAAAGGAATTTTAAACACATATCATAAAATACATAAATACAGTGCAACTATAACATTATTGATTGTTGTGAGAAGCAAAACAAGAGGTCTAGCAGTCTGGGTGGTCACCTGAGGTAAGCATTATTGAATATGGGTAAGAAGCTTTCAAGTGTCACATAAAAAAAATTGTGACATTAATGTTAGTGAGACTTAATTGATATATTTTAAGCCCTTAAGGTCTGAGAGCATCAATATATGCATACCATCAAACCATAGTGTTGTCCAGCTGCTGTGAGATATCTTAATGTAGTGTTGTCCAGCTACTGTGAGCTATCTTAACGCAGTGTTGTCCAGCTCCTGTGAGCTATCTCAATTTAGTGTTGTCCAACTCCTGTGAGTTTTATAAATGTAGTGTTATCCAGCTGCTGTGAGCTTAATTAATGAAATGTTGTCCAGCTGCTGTGAGCTATCTTAATGTAGTGTTGTCCAGCTGCTGTGAGCTATCTCAATGTAGTGTTGTCCAGCTCCTGTGAGCTATCTTAATGTAGTGTTGTCCAGCTGCTTTGAGCTATCTTAATGTAGTGTTGTCCAGCTCCTGTGAGCTATCTCCTTGTATTGTTGTACAGATCCTGTGAGCTATATTAATGTAGTGTTGTCCAGCTGCTGTGAGCTATCTTAATGTAGTGTTGTCCAGCTGCTTTGAGCTATCTTAATGTAGTGTTGTCCAGCTCCTGTGAGCTATCTCCTTGTATTGTTGTACAGCTCCTGTGAGCTATATTAATGTAGTTGTTGTCCAGCTGCTGTGAGATATCTTAATGTAGTGTTGTCAAGCTGCTTTGAGCTATCTTAATGTAGTGTTGTCCAGCACCTGTGAGCTATCTCCTTGTATTGTTGTACAGCTCCTGTGAGCTATATTAATGTAGTGTTGTACAGCTGCTGTGAGCTATTTTTATGTAATGTTGTCATCTCCTGTGAGCTATCTTAATGGAGTGTTGTCCAGCTCCTGTGAGCTATATTAATGTAGTGCTGTACAGCTGCTGTGAGCTATTTTAATGTAGTGTTGTCAACTCCTGTAAGCTATCTTAATGTAGTGTTGTTCAGTTCCTGTTAGCTATATTAATGTATTGTTGTCCAGCTCCTGTGAGCTATATTAATGTAGTGTTGTCCAGCTGCTGTGAGCTATTTTAATGTAGTGTTGTCAACTCCTGTGAGCTATCTTAATGGAGTGTTGTCCAGCTCTTGTGAGCTATATTAATGTAGTGTTGTACAGCTGCTGTGAGCTATTTTAATGTAGTGTTGTCCAGCTGTGGTGAGCTATCTTAATGTAGATATGTCCAGGTCCTTTGAGCTATCTTAATGCAGTGTTGTCCAGCTGCTGTAAGCTTTATCAATGTACTGTTGACCACATCCTGTAAGCTGCTTTAACACTTTCCAAACTGTTGTTGACTATAATCGACAAAAAATGTGCTCTCTCTTCAAAATGATGTGCTCCCACTTCTCCATTTTTGACTATAGTGGACAAGCTATGTTGGTGTTATGTGAATGTCCGTTATTGGTAAGTAGCAGACAGCAAATGTATTTTTCAAATATTTGCTATAAAGTGTTATCTAAGAATATAAAAACAATGGTTTTTTGCACCTACATATGTCATGTTTTCATCAGAGTATTGGATTTTTACACAAACCAACCATGATATTTCTCGCTAAGTTACTACAGTAAACAAAAATGGCGGACATCACATTGTCTTTGAGAACAAAAATGTGAAGAAATAAACATGGCTCTGGGAACATCCTGGATCATTTATATTTGGTTAGTACCGACATTGACATCTACTATAAGAACATCCATCAGAGATGGGTTATGCTCCCCGATGGGACAAATATGAAAAGTAACAAAGGGCAATAACTCATAAATTATGCAAAACAGAGAGATGGTTCTTATGCACTTCACTTCTTCTTATTGAGATCTATTGCACTTCACTTCTTCTTATTGAGATCTATCTACCTAAGAAGTGTCATGCTGATACCGCTTTTAGTTTTTGCTCTGGACAAAGTTATGATGGACGACAGACAAAGTGGCAACTATATGCTCTCCCTTCAGTTAGCATAATAAATCTTAAAGTGTTGGGTGTTCAATTACTGAAATTATACTGCTGGCATGGATGTATCGGCAGGTTTACAAGCTGAAATGTGCAAGATGCAAGACTCACCGCAAGTTACACTTTATGGTTAAAGCCCAACATAACTAAAAAGGTGAGCAAAGATGAGAAATATCTGAACACTTTTATCTGTCTTTATGTTTATACATCTTAACCTGACATAACAAAATTTTACAGTGCCACGAATCAAATGGCAGACTGTTTAAATGTTTTTATCCAGGAAAGTCGGACATGAGAAAACGTCATGATGTCATTCAGAATTCTCTTATGAAATTACACTAATAAGTATAGGAATGAAAATGTGTTAACCTGTCATAATGAATATTAAACTACAGTGTATAATTTAAATATTTGAAAATTTTTGTAAATACCATATTACTGTATAGCAATATTTGCAAAAAAAAATGTCCTGCTTGTAAAATCATTGGAGGAACGTTAATATGAAAATCAAGAACTAGATTTCAAGAAATTAACACTGTCAAAGGAGTTGTTTTGTGTGGCTTTAAAATTGAGTTCAATAGTTCATCATTTGCATCTTTGTCTCAGTTGGGAAGATGGTAGATGATCAGAGAAGTGACTCCGGTATAATTCCTGTCGGGAGATATTCTGCAGGAATGTGTTTTCCTGTTCATTCACATTTACAATATATAATGGTGCATGTACAGTGTATGTTGCATTTCCCTATTTACCATAAAACAACACAAATACCAGTTTGGATTTTTATTCCGGTAGTATTTAACCTGTGTAATAACCACAATATATTGCATTCAATTAACAATGAAGTGTAAATGCAAATAAATTCTATTTAGACAGCAAAATTTTGATACTTTGAAAGTATTCATTTTGGTATTTTTTATCGATTCTGATATCTTGGTAAACCAAACCCAGTTGAATTTCGGTTAAATCCATTGGATAAAGAATTGGTTTTCATTGAAATTTTTCAATAAATACCTAAATGTCTTAATGTAGTGTCGTCTCACTCATTTGAGCTATCTTAAGGCTATCTTAATATAGCGTTTCTTTGACAGACGTTTGAAGGTATTACTTTTTAATACTATGAAATGTTTATTTGAATATTGGCCAATGTATCTCCCCTTTTTTATGATCATACCTTTCAGTGAAAGTTTTAAATCATGTATCTAAGACATAAAGCCCAATTCCTGTATGATGTTTGAAGCACAAACATTTCCTGTTCTTATCTAATACATACCTGTCCATCACGGCCAATTTTCACTGGTTTGTTGTCATTCCAAGAATTATGTAGATGACTAGTCTTTGTGAAGGACAACTCTCGTCTTGTAGAGAAAAACAGAAGCCAAATAACTACATATGAATGAAATATGCATGATCAATTTCAAGCTGTTGATTACAATATCCTTTAATCCTTTGATTTTATTAACAGTAATATAATCTTTAGAAATCCATTACACTTTTTGCTTCCATGCAAAAAAGGGAAAATATTTCATATTTCATTTCACCACAATACCTATTGATCCAGTCCAGCTTGAAGACACCACTCAATGCTCTAGCACTTAATCCAGGAGGTAACACCCAACGGATAGGGGGGTGATCTTTGGTAGATTCCTCAACAATTCGCGCAAACCCTACAATTTCAGCACAAATTCTTAAGCAAAATACAAAATATGTACTGCATGGACTTAAATAATGTAAACCAAACGCTAACACCTTCGACACCAACTTAATAACTGATACCAACAACAAGGGTCTGTTGTATATATCACAGGTAAACATTAAGTATTTCTTTGGTAGAGTGGTATTTGAAAAGGAAAATGAAATCAAATATTTGTTTTCATGGCTGTCAGATATTACCATCTGGAAGATCACTAAAACTGTTGACTAAATGAATTTTCATTCTCAAAAGAAACATCATTGCATAACTAGTGCTCATTCATAGGTTTACTTCATCAGACCACTAATTGGCCTATCACAAGAGGGTCTGTGGTCACCACTCCCCAAGCATGTTTTACACCTTATGAGCATGAAACACCAAAGATTAACACTATACCTGTGATATCTTTGCCAATTTTTTTTTTACAGAACTGTCGGTCACTTGGAACACTATGTAAAAGGTCATTAATGTGGGATGTTTATGGTCAATAATGACAGTCAGTCACTTAGATCAGTATATAAAACTAAAATCAAAGGGTACAATTAGGTACTTCCATGCAGAAAAAGGCCACCATGGGGTTAGACCAAACAAATGAGTAACCTTTTCCTAAAGAAGCTTGTGACAAACTTTGGACCAAATCAGTCATTTCTAAAGACGACTGATTTTAATGTAATACATAATTTCCTATACTCGGTGTCAACTCTCTTGCCACAGACCCACTGTTTATACAAAGTTTGTTCTCCTTCACTAGAGAATGCTTCAGCGCAAATTTTGTTGTAGTGAAATAATAGTGCTTTTTGGAAAGCAAAATGGACAAAAAAATGTTTAAAATCCCTCCAATCCCCCCCCCCCTACTTTTAACTAAATCAAAATAATTTTTTTTTCTTTACATGGATTACCTTGAAATTTTCCACTTTCTTTGACAGAGAAGATCAGAATCACATTGTCACAACTCTAAAATAGAGAAAAATTATTATGATTATACAGATATTTTGTAACATTAGAACAATGTTTATGGTCATCCAGTTATGCCAGTATGATATAACAATGTTTAGGGTTGGACAGTCAATCCAGTATATTAAAATGATGTTTAAGGTCACTGGTGTATTAGAATGCGGGTGATAAAACTATCAGAGCAATGTTACAAGTGATCATACTACTAAATCTAATATTGAACAATCTATCTTAAAGTATTTTCATGTTGTGTAGTTTGAAAATCATTGTGATAAAGAAAAGCAGTGACATATCTAAGATGGCAGACCCAGTTGAATGTTTAGCATGGGAAAGTCGTATTGTATTACACTAAGGAGAGAGGCTTATTGCAGAAAATAACATGAAATTTGACCAGCAAGTTTGCTACGTATCAGTAATACTTTTAGCATAGATAGCATCTATGTGTTGTTTGACTTCAGAGTAACGATTCAAGGAAAGCCATACTCTCTTGCTTTGAAATAATACTGCTACAGCTACACTTCTGTATACTCGGGAGGAATTGCATTATCAGCAATTGTTGTCAATATTTATAAATGTAAGTAAAAAACTATTCCAAAACTTTACCCTGAATGCCTGATTCAGCTTAGCTTCATTCTGTGGAGGTGTGGACCAAACTCCTTTCGCTTTGGCTAGAGCAACATTTTCATGGTTGTTGCTCTTTATCAGGAAGTAGCGTGCTCCTCGGAACAGATATTTCAACTTTGAATACATACCTTAAAAAATCAGAAATAATTTTGAACTTTTAGCAACAAACAAATATTCTTCCATCTGATGAACTAAGATACCCACAAGTTACCAAGAGCTCAATTGTAAGCCTAGATACTGTAGTGGTCAGCTTTCACATGGGGGACACAATGTTAACACTTGAATATAACAAGGGCCCTGATGTAAGTCTGGATACTGCAGTAGTCAGCTTTCATGTGGCAGACACAATGTTAACACTTGAATATAACGAGGGCCCTGATGTAAATCTGGATACTGTAGTGGTCAGCTTTCATATGGGGGACACAATGCCAAAACTTTAATATAACGAGGGCCCTGATGTAAGCCTGGATACTGTAGTAGTCAGCTTTCATATGGAAATGTACCTATGTAAATGGTGTTTGATAACTTACGCCTCTGGGACGAATCATCAGACTTGTCACTTTTGTTATCATTTTCTTCACTCTTGTTTTCCTCTTCTTCCTCCTCAGAATCTTTTTCATCTTCCCCTTGCTCTGTGTCCTCACCCTTGTAACCACTCTTGCGATCCCACTCAATGGGTGAAATTCCTCTTTTCTTCTTCCTCATGCTTGGTCCCTCAGTATCATCATCACTCCTCATCTCAGCATCTGGAAGTATACATTTCTACATCAGAAGCTTCCAAGGGCCTGATGATCCTATTAGCACGGATGACTGACTTATGAAATTTGAGGCAATGAACTCAAATATGCATTGTATTTCATTCTGGCTTCAATAAAAAGATGCAAACCACTGTGATCAAGCCTATGAAACCACCGATAAACATGCTTAGCTGTAGTTATCATTTCAGACTAATATGCCATAGTTGTACATGCTTTTAGTTCAGAATTCTTTTGCCAGAATTATACAAAATGGACTCAGATCAACACTTCTCTTAAACATTAAATATCTTTGATAACAGTGCCTTAAGGGCTGCGGTGGTTGAGGCATCTGATTGTCATTTTCCATATCTCTCCAACTCTTGTACTCGGGTTAGAGACCTGCATGGGGCAATTGCCAGGTACTTGCCACAGGTTGGTGGATTTAATGTCTGCTAAATGTCTGTGATACCCCAGTCTAAATCAGTGTTAAATGTCTGTGATACCCCAGTCTAAATCAGTGTTAAATGTCTGTGATACCCCAGTCTAAATCAGTGTTAAATGTCTGTGATACCCCAGTCTAAATCAGTGTTAAATGTCTGTGATACCCCAGTCTAAATCAATGTTAAATGTCTGTGATACCCCAGTCTAAATCAGTGTTAAATGTCTGTGATACGCCAGTCTAAATCAGTGTTAAATGTCTGTGATACCCCAGTCTAAATCAGTATTAAATGTCTGTGATACTCCAGTCTAAATCAGTGTTAAATGTCTGTGATACCCCAGTCTAAATCAGTGCTAAATGTCTGTGATACCCCAGTCTAAATCAGTGTTAAATGTCTGTGATACCCCAGTCTAAATCAGTGCTAAATGTCTGTGATACCCCAGTCTAAATCAGTGTTAAATGTCTGTGATACTTGAGCTTGAATCAGTGTTAAATTTCTGTGATACCTGAGCCTGAATCAGTAAATGAGGTAACGTCTCCTGCACTACTTCCAGCCTCACTACGTGTGTCATAGTCCTGTGTGTCCACATGGTCTAGAGACTGCTCCACTGGTCTGACCTCATTGTCTTCCATCAGCAAGTCCAACTTATCATCAGACTCATCTGCCAAGTTCTCCTCCTCCATACGGACAGGTTCTGTTAGTATAAACAGTTATGACAACATCAATTTAAAAAATTTGTAACAAGGTAAACAGACACGTATGACTTGCCTGTAATCAAATGTGAATGGAATAAAACATTTCAAAGTACTTTGTTAGAAAACATTACTAAACTAAATTATAAAAGTGCTAATCTCTAATGCTAATGCATGAATATGATAACTCAGTCATTGGGATTGAATTCATATAATCCTGATTGAATTCAAGGGGTACACTTGTTATGATATCTGTCTGATGTGTGCATGACGGGAAAGTTAGATGAGATAAGCATTTGTATGATAGAACCACACAACGATGGCACAAATTTGTAATTCAAACGTGGCTGATAAACTTAGAGAGAGTACAACTAAGTATATTTCCTTATTAAGGCATTTATATATAGGTTTGACATTTGTTGTTATATCAGATACATACTGAATAGTTAAATACACTCGTGTTTACAAAGAGCCACACAGCCTTAGTTTACAGACACACACTTTATATCCATTATATATGTAAACATTAAATGGACGTCTCTTTACACTGTGTGGTGGAACAATACTGTGGTGGAACAATACTGTGGTGGAACTATACAGTGTGCAGGGACTATACTGTGTGGAAGGACTACACAGCGTGGAGGGATTATACAGCCTAGAGTGACTATACAGTGTGGAGGGATTATACGGTATGAAAGGACTATACAGAGTGGAGGGATTATACAGTGTGGAGGGACTATACAGTGTGGAGGGATTTTACAGTGGAGGGATTATACTTTGTGGAGGGACTATACTGTGTTGAAGGACTACACAGCGTGGAGGGATTATACAGTGTGGAGGGACTATACAGTGTGGAGAGATTATACAGAGTGGAGGGATTATACTGCGTGGAGTGACTATACAGTGTGGAGGGATTATACAGTATGAAAAGACTATACAGAGTGGAGGGATCATACAGTGTGGAGGGACTATACAGTGTGGAGGGATTTTACAGTGGAGGGATTATACTTTGTGGAGGGACTATACTGTGTTGAAGGACTACACAGCGTGGAGGGATTATACAGCCTGGAGTGATTATACAGTGTGGAGGGATAATACGGTATGAAAGGACTATACAGAGTGGAGGGATTATACAGTGTGGAGTGACTATACTGCGTGGAGGGATCATACAGTGTGGATTGACTATACAGAGTGGATGGATTATACAGCGTGGAGTGACTATACAGAGTGGAGGAACTCTGTGTGGAAGGACTACACAGAGTGGAGGGATTATACAGAGTGGAAGGACTATACAGTGTGAAGGGATTATACAGTGAGGAGGGATTATACAGAGTGAAGGGACTATACAGCGTGGAGTGACTATACAGCATGGAGGGACTATACAGCGTTGAAGGACTATACAGAGTGGAAGGACTATACAGTGTGGAAGGACTATACAGTGTGGAAGGACTATACTGTGTGGAGGGATTATACAGAGTGGAGGGATTATACAGTGTGGAGGGACTATACAGTTTGGAAGGACTATACAGAGTGGAGGGATTATACAGTGTGGAGGGACTATGCAGTGTGGAGGGTTTATACGGTATGAAAGGACTATACAGAGTGGAGGGATTATACAGCGTGGAGTGACTATACTGCGTGGAGGGATCATACAGTGTGGAATGACTATACAGAGTGGATGGATTATACAGCGTGGAGTGACTATACAGCGTGGAGTGACTATACAGAGTGGAGGAACTCTACTGTGTGGAAAGACTACACAGAGTGGAGGGATTATACAGTGAGGAGGGACTATACAGTGTGGAGGGACAATACTGTGTGGAAGGATTATACATCATGGAGGGACTATACAGAATGGAGGGATTATACAGTGTGGAGGGATTATACAGCATAGAGGGACTATACAGCGTGGAAGGACTATACAGCGTTGAAGGACTATACAGAGTGGAAGGACTATACAGTGTGGAAGGACTATACTGTGTGGAGGGATTATACAGAGTGGAGGGATTATACAGTGTGGAGGGACTATACAGTTTGGAAGGACTATACAGAGTGGAGGGATTATACAGTGTGGAGGGACTATGCAGTTTGGAAGGACTATACAGAGTGGAGGGACTATACAGTGAGGAGGGATTATACAGTGTGGAGGGACTATACAGTGAGGAGGGATTATACTGTGTGGAAGGACTATACAGTGTGGAAGGATTATACAGTGTGGAGGCACTATACAGAATGGAGGGATTATACAGAGTGGAGGGATTATACAGCATAGAGGGACTATACAGCGTGGAAGGACTATGCAGTGTTGAAGGACTATACAGAGTGGAAGGACTATACAGTGTGGAAGGACTATACTGTGTGGAAGGACTATACAGTGTGGAAGGACTATACTGTGTGGAAGGACTATACAGCGTGGAAGGATTATACAGCGTTGAAGGACTATACAGAGTGGAAGGACTATACAGAGTGGAAGGACTATACAGTGTGGAAGGACTATACTGTGTGGAGGGATTATACAGAGTGGAGGGATTATACAGTGTGGAGGGACTATACAGTTTGGAAGGACTATAGAGAGTGGAGGGACTATACAGTGAGGAGGGATTATACAGTGTGGAGGGACTATACAGTTTGGAAGGACTATACAGAGTGGAAGGACTATACAGTGAGGAGGGATTATACAGTGTGGAGGGACTATACAGTGTGGAAGGACTATACAGTGTGGAAGGACTATACTGTGTGGAAGGACTATACAGCGTGGAAGGATTATACAGCATGGAGGGATTATACAGTGTGGAGGGACTATACTGTGTGAAAGGACTAAACTGTGTGGAAGGACTATATTATTTGGAAGGACTATACAGTGTGGAGGGACTATACTGTGTGGAGGGACTAAACAGTGTGCAGGGACTATACTGTGTGGAGGGATTATACTGTGTGGAAGGACTATACTGTGTGGAAGGACTTTACAGTGTGGAGGGACTATACAGTGTGGAGGGATTATACAGTGTGGAAGGACTATACAGTGTGGAAGGACTATACTGTGTGGAAGGACTATACAGCGTGGAAGGATTATACAGCATGGAGGGACTATACAGTGTGGAGGGACTATACTGTGTGAAAGGACTATACTGTGTGGAAGGACTATATTATTTGGAAGGACTATACAGTGTGGAGGGACTATACTGTGTGGAGGAACTTTTTTGTGGGACAGAACTTTGCTTGGGTGGCGGAAGTATACCGGAAACAGGCTCTTCTGTCATCTTCACTTTATCTGTTTTTGTTGCAGGTTTACTCCTTGCTGGTCGTTTGACTGCTTTTTTCACCACTTTTACAGAAGACTTCTCCTTTGATTCTGCGGAGAACAAACATGACAATATTAAACCAATTTATTGAATATACTCACAGTAGAATAAATTCTACATTCTGCACACTTCTATATTTTCAGAAACAGGTATTACCCCTCCCTTTACATGATAAAAATTCTGGACATAAAATCAAGTAGAGAAAGCTTAAATTAGCCTCTAATTCCACAGTTTTGCATCTAATACAGAGAAAAAGGGTTGTGTTAACAGCTTACAGTAAGCTCAACTGATTGTAGTGAAAAAACATGCTAAAACACCTTAACAACGGAAACATCTGCATGGTCAGTTCAATTGATTTTATAGACAGGGGAAAATGTGTATGGTTAGTTCACCATACTGCTATTTCTACCTTTACTGGCCTCTGTAGATTTGATATCTTCTTTACTTTTTGTGTTCGAAGACTTCTGTGTAATCATTTTACTTATTGGCTTTAGATCCTTGCTGTCTATGACATCTAGACACTCAGTTGACTTTTGTTCACCAGTCACTGATGCAGCACCATCCTCATTTTTGACATTCACAACTTTTTGTGTTGTTTCTTTCTTCACAGGACGAGTCACTTTTGCCTTTGGTTTGACAACCTTTGCCTTTGCAGATGCTGGCTTTGGCTTGCTCCTTACAGGTTTCTTTGCTGTATCAAAAAGAGTAACATCAATAGTAACCAAGACACTGTCTAAAGTCCTGTGTGGACTGGCTTGTACCATATTGAAGTGAAATTTTGTGCCATCAAACAGATCTATTAATATAGACCAGCAAATCCTAAATTCTATTATGATGACTGTATACAACATTCCAATTAGTTGAAATGTCTGCTTAAGATCAAAGTCCAAAATTTTGGTCTAAGCCACAATATTGAACTTTTCTAAGTTTTCAAAAATTCTGTTGAGTATTTTACATTTAAGTTTTCAGTAGATCTTTCAGATCAATTCCATTTCTGTGAAATGACCATATCATTGAAAGATAAGCAAGCTGTCTCATCCATCAACAGCTAAGCATTTGGTGCTTTCAAACTCTGATCATATCATATAGATAAGCCACCTACGAGGTCTGATTGTTAATTTGTGAGCCTTACATTGAAGAAGTTAAGCTGTGATGTCCTATTTCAACTCTACTATTCCCCAGCTATTTCTAAGGCTGTGAACCCAAAGACTGGTGTCATTTAGACCATTTATGTCGAAAAGGTAGCACTCTAAAGTAAACAAGGCAAATGGACAAAATCGCTGAAAGAGCAGTGATTCAACATTTGTATAAGAAAGGTCTAGCACCTAAGGACATCCATACTGATAGGGTAGCAACACAAGATGCTACAGTGAAAATGTAGGTGGTGGAATTTAAGCATGCCAGACATAGCACTGGGGATGCTGATGGTATTCTGATGGTATTTTATTGGCAAAACGAATAAACAATCACTGGCACATACCATGCATCACTTCTTTGGCAGTGACAATGCCCCTGTTCACAGGTCTGTCATTGCCATGACTGCCATTAATAATTGTGGCTTTAAATTGATTGAGCATCAGCCATATTCACCTAATCTCGTTCCATCAGACTTTCATGTATTTCAACAAAGTTTAGTTAAATTACTAATCCTATGGCTTAATAAACAAACTCTTGATTCTATAGAATTAGTCATTCAGTAGCATTAATAATGTGAGTCTATTTTAAATTGTGCCAATAATCCATATATGTACAAACCATGCCTGTGTATGAAAGTGGCATCAGATATATATCAAGTACATCATAAAAGGTATATGGAAACACCTGATTACTCTTTAAACTCTTACCAGGAGTTTTGTCCTGCTCTCCTATTTCAGCTGTCAGCTCATCATCAACATGACCATCCAGAATGTCATCCAAAACATTCACCTCCACTGCCTCTCCACCTTCAACAGTATAAAGGTAATACCAGCCTTTACAACACGTCTGGACAACATCAAAGAATTTTGACTCAATAAACTTAAGGAAAAGACTTATGGGGCTAATAGCATAAAAGTCCAATATTCTTTTAAAACCACAAGTCTGTGGCATAATTCATTATTGTGTATTGAGATATTAACTACAGTGAAACCTCTCTATGAAGACCACCTTGGGGCTTGAATGAAAGTGGTCCTAAGACAGTGGTACAATAGGTTGACCTTTGACCATTAAGAACTGTACTAGAAGAGTAAACCACATGAAATGTACAGAGCATTCACCAAGATAAACAAGAGATTCCACAGGAATCATGGTGCCCATTATTGTTTGATCTTTATATGCTCTTTGAAAGTTTCATCTTTCTGCTTCTTTTCTCTTCTCTTCTTTGTTTTTGCTCTTAATTATAAGACATTTGAACATTCCTTTGCAAAAATGGTGATGATAATCTTTACCTGCCAAATCCAAAATGGTCACCTGGAAGCCATTTTGTTTCTTCTGATCAGTCCCAAAATCAAACGAGCACCAGGAAAGACCAAAGGGAACATACATATAAAATTTGAGAATCCCATTCAGTACTTAGCAAACTTAGAAATAGCAATAACAATTTTTACTATGCAAAATCAAAGATGGCTGCCTGTCAGTCATTTTGTTTTTCTGGTCAATCCAAAACTCAAACAAGCACAACTAGGGTCCTAAAGGATCCAATACATGAAATTTGAGAAAAATCTATAGAGTACCGTAAATTTCCGCATATAGTGCTCACTTTTTCAAGCTAAAACTGTCGTGTCAAAATGGGGGTGCACATTATACGCAGGAACATGCCATTCTTGGGGTTATCATTCCCGAGTTCTGCGTCCACCATATTGGATTATCTCCCTTCACATAGTTATATGTAAGAGTCGTCAGTCATAAATGATGGTTTTGGGATAAAAACAACAACAACCAAATTTCAAATGTTTTAATCATCGGCCATACACACTAGCATTACGGTGAATTTCTTTTTTTCGTTTCTCGTTCAAATAGTCACAGTCTTAATTTTGGTCAAGGTTATAGTAGTGTCTGAAGTAGATCGAAAGTAAGTGGTGTTTGGTCGTCATTCCCAATCCTTGACGGGTCAATTTTATATGTCTGCCTCATTTTGATGATGTAACTCTGGAATTCAGTGAGACTGTCTTCGTAGTCATCCGGAAGTTTTTGATCGATTGTCGTTCTCCGGATACTCAGCATGTGTCTGTTCATAAATCGGACAGCCCATCCCATTGATGCCTAAAGTTGGTGACCCCATGACCTCTCTTTATCTGCATAGCCCCACGCGCAGTTATGTTGTACCGACAGCGATGCTGGCATCGATTGCGTACAAAGTTGAACATCTCCCTCTCCATCTCTGGGTGTTTCGCTGTCGCACCTCTGTCAGCCCTTCTGGTGAGGACTTTAGACATTCTTCTTTTTTTTCCATGCCCTGACATATGACTATGGAATTTCGGAAGTGGCAACCGGCGACACAAAACCCAAGTGTCTCGGCGTAGTCAATGGTGTCCGGTTTTTCTTTCGCTGTAAACTGACGTTCGCAGTTTCCTCATGTCAAAGTCGGTGTAAACAATCTATAACTAAGTACCTTCGGATACCATGGTAGTTACAGATGTGGGGACTGAAAATTTACAGACAGTTAAAACAACATCGTTTTCTGACCAATAGCATGTGTTCAGCCCAAGCTGGGTGTCATCAATCTCCTCATATTCAACGTGTTACCTGTTGAGAACCGTTAATTATCCAATTAGCCAAGTCTTTCATGCTTGTTAAGTCAGGCACCTAAGTGTTTACATAGGTAATTAAATGTGGTAGGGTCTCGCTCATTGTGGTTTCTTAATTATCAATGGATCAAACCACATCAACTGTTTCATCGCCCTAACCTGTAATGAATTAAACTTTCTGTAGAAAATCTGTGGTTTTTTTTATCTGACCCCAAAAAAGTAGCTGTGCATTATACCCGAGTGCACATTATACCCACAAATTTACAGTAGTTGTCAAGAAATAGTGATAAAAACTTGCAAAAACACAGTATATATAAATGACTTCTCCGAATACGTCAAACATATCACCCAATCAGGCGACAAATGTCATTTACAAAACCATACACAACATAGAATACACCTACAAATTGAAAGAGGATCTTGAAGCAGCAGGAAGGTGGGAGAATCATTGGCTATTGTCCTTTCACATGAACAATAAAAATAATGTCATCACCACAACTAACAAATGCACAAAAAAATCAATTACACATACCAACTACAATATGTAGAATCATGCATATACCTAGGCATCACACTAAACAGCAACTAAAAATGGGACACATACACTTCAACAACATCACTGTAAACGAAAACAGGACATTAGGATTCCTCAAACACAGTCTACAGATGACATGATGGAAAACCTCTACTGGCCAACTAAGTACAAAAATCATGTTATTTCACAAAAATATACACAATCATGTCACAAGAGATGGGATTACCATTCTACATCACATAGACCAGAAAAGCACATCCTTACACTTTCACATTTCTGCCACTGACACTAACAAATATCCATTCTTCCCACACACAGTAATGGTAGAACTCATCACCGGTGGCAGCAGTACAAAGCACTACACTAGACGTCTTCAACTTTTAAGTCACACATTTACAACATAACCTTGAATACCTCAAACCAACTCCCTCGGCACTATTAATTTTAACTTTTCTTATCTTAACAACGAAAACCTAACTGCAAATACTAATCACGCCTCTGTACATTCCCTATAAATTGAATCATTAGTTTCGGATGGCATTTGTGTACTTGGAAAAGATTATCTAATAAAAACAGACAAGTGGCGGTACCCTCTCGGACTTGCCCCGACGTTGCATTCCTTGACAGTGGTTTGCCCCGACCTGAATATACCATTATACAAAATATTGGCCGAATACACGTGTCGTACAAAATAGTGTTGTATAAAAAAGAAACTGTGATTGTCGGTATGGACACCGATGTACAACATGTGATCAGAATCCGGTATAAAGCATCATCACCGTCGCTTGGAGTCATCTATTACCTTTCGTGTCTCCCATATCGACATTCATTGCGCTCTTTATCTCATTTGAAAGTTAACCAATGCTTCAGACAACTGCACGTCCTTTTGTTGTTCAATTTCTAATGATGGTAAAATAGTAAATTATAAACAAAGAGATTGCAAGTGACTCCACGGTTTCAAAATGGCTGCATAAACTATCCAAGTCTCGTCAGTTCTCACGATACCTTCGAATGCCATTCGATATTTAGACATCGTCTCGGTCCACCAGACGCTTCTTGAAGTATTCGGAGATGATAAGTCTAGAGCACTTACGACTGTCACGGGAGTAGGCTGTTTACGGCGAAGCAATGGTAATCTATATTTACACTTGTTTAGTCTAAGATGACATAGCAGTGTAAAATGCGATGTTCATATAGAGGGGACAGATTATTTCCCCAGAATTAGTTGCAAATTATCAACTCAGTCCGTAATTGGTTACCATACGTGTCAAACTGTCACAGTTTCAAGTCAGGATCCCCAGCTATGTACAGTGATCCAGAACAACAATAACTACTATAGAAACTCCATTGGAAATAAGCCACGCACTGGCTTTATGGACCATCCTAGGTATCAACTGGCATTTTTAGTGATATATCTTAAGAATTATAGTTCACTCGTACCCATTTCAAACATGGTGAACTCGTACCCATTGACATTGGCTGACTCGTACCAAATGTTGGTGAACCCGTACCTACCACATACAACATTGTAAATTTTTTATTGGGGATACGCGAAAAACTTTTTATCTTGAAGCTCAACATATGCTTCCAGTTTGATTACGATATTTTGATCAAGGGAGAAAACTCGTACTCATACCAGGTCATTTGAAAGAGATATTCAGCACAAGTAAGGTTTTCGTAGGATGAAGTAAACTGTACATATGTTACTATGGAAAAGGTACACCTCAATTAACCCAATACTCTGCATAAAATCTATGATCAAGTGACCTTTCAGATTTCCCAATGCTCTATATTTAGACAGTTGAACTGGAAGTATTTCCCCCAAATTTGTTTGTCCAAAAACAGAGACCACAGGAAAGATATTTTGATGCTAACAATAGTTTTAAATGTCATTAGTATGTGGTATAGAACAGCAAGAATTTTCACAACTTGGATGCATATTTTTTTAAATGATATTTTTTATGTGTTTTATTGGGAAATATGATGTCTTTTTTGTATCTTTCTGTATTGATTGGAAACAATAAAAAAAATCATAAACAGTTTCAAAAATGTGTTTACATATATCACATTTATTTTTTATCACATTACAGTCCATTTTATACAAATTGTCATAACTAAATCAAATATTCCATCGAATGACTTGAGCTAATTTACAGATGGGAACATCTCTTCATGAGCGAGTAGCTACTGAACTATCCATCTTCATATTATTTCTATGGTCTGAACACTTTCGCCTGACGAGTACCAGTCTGAAAAGAAAAAAGAGGATATTACTTCAGATAGTATTAGAATATCTAGTACAAAAGTATCTTTTCTCCTTAATGGATTTCACTTTTGTTTGATATTGCAATGAGATTTAACAACCTGCAGAATATATTTATCTGCCGAACCTGTCTGACTCATCATAACTGTACCTGCTTCTTCTAATGTCCGCTCAGTTTCCCTTCAGACACTAGTTGCCTCTGTAGGGGAAGAAGATATAAAGATATACATCCTTTTTGCTGTAATAAGTATCATCAATAAAAAGAATTTATGTTTTACACCAAAACAGAACCCTTGTTATATAACTCTATGGGCCCTAGGAATAAAACAGAATTGAATTGAATGTAAAACCACTTCTTCATATACTTACAAAAAAAGCTCATCTGTGCAAGATTTGCAACTGAATTCAAGGTCAGTCTCACCTTTGTTCACAGCCCAATACAGATCTCTTAAAATTCCTATAAGATAACATATTTTTCAAAGTTTTCTTAATAAAATGGAATGTATATAACATGCAACATTTTGATGATAATTTTCTTAATAAAATAGGGCATATATAACATGCAACATTTTTATGATAATTTCCTTAATAAAATAGGGCATTCACAACGTGTTACATTTGATGATAATTTGTATATATTGTCCTTCCTGTTCTCAGACGTCATCACCTAATTTTCCAGCAAGACAATGCTCATCCGCATGTTGTGAGAGTCTGTCGTGATTTTATTATGGCAAACAACATTCAGCCTTTGGAATGGCCCTCATACAGCCCTGACATGTCTCCCATTGAACATCTGCGGGATGAGCTGAACAGGCGTTTTAAGAAACGTTAAAACCCCCTAACTAACCACACCCAGTTGATCGCAGCATTAACACAAGAATGGAACAACACTCCCTTAAGATGAAGTAATGTTCTCATGAATTCAATGCATTGGAGAATATATGCAGGGATTTGTGTAAGAGGTGCCCACACAGGCTTCTTTTTTGTGAGTAACTACTATCGACACGAGTGATGTCACACAGACTTTTCTTCTACTGTACTGTAAAGAGTAGACTTGACCCTTCACATTGATATAAAAGTTTCCCCAAATATCGTAGGCTTTTGATTGCATAAGTTAATTGTGCATTTCTTTTTTTGTGCTTACAAATATATATGCTACACTCACAACATTGGAGATGTATGACACATGGGTGCATTGTTTTGACAATTTAAGATTTTTGATACTGATCATTTCAAATAATAAGAGTATATTGCTATACTCACATCTTCAATGATAACACAGATTCATGTATACGACACATGGGTGCTTTGATGTTGTATATATTGTACATTTTACTGTCAACCACTTGTTAGAAGAGTCTTGTACTCTAAGTGTTATCGACTCTTAAATAAAGTCATTTATTATTATTATTATTATTATTATATTATTATTATTATTATTATTATTTCATGTATTTGATACCAATCATACAGATATATAAATAGATTCATCATGCCAATCAATATTGTTAATTTCATACATTGTCAACTGTTTATGCCTTGTGTCCCATTCCGACTTACTAAACACAGAGGTCTAAAAATTTAACAATAAAAAGTAACAATGAAACGCAACACAGCATAAAACAAACTTTAATGAAGTAATTGAAAATAATGTACAGGATCGCCAAAAACTGGTACAAGGTCGCAAATTTCTATAGGTACGAGTTAGCTATATATAGGTACAAGTGGGTTGGTACGAGTGGGTGAGTATGAGATGGAATGCGTACAAGTTAGCTAGCTACCAAGTAAATAATGCTGTTTAAATTTCATGTGGTAGACTCCTATGATTTTTGTTTCAAAGATAAATCAGCATTGATGGCAAATAGAGCATTTCACATGAATGACACAAAATTGGTTTTGCTCCATTGAGACACCAGCTTTTAAAGTCATTGCTTGTAGTTACACTAACTACCATTTAGTCAACCACTTATGTAAGAAAATTGTGTATATCTTTATGATAAACTGAATTTGTGACCCTATCTCATCTTCTCTAAAAAAAATCACACACATGGTTGTTAGGTGTGAAATCCCTATGTGGTAAATGCTGTATAAATGAGACTGATGAAGAAGTGCTGGTTACAGTATTTAAGAACTGATGTATAACAGTCTATAGACAAGATATTGTATTTTCTGTTAATTTCCATGCTTATTATATCAATTTCAGGCACATATGTCTACATTTAAATAAGTTGAAACTCGTCTCGAAATCAGTGGAGTCAAACTACCACTTGAGGCAAAATAATTTTCAAATCTCTATTTTTTTCCCTTCTATATTTTTGTAATTTTAGTTCAGATGACTTGAGTTTCATTTGAGTCAGAATTTTGGTTGAGTCAAAGTGATTTTTCAGTCCAGTCCCTTCAATTGTTAAGCAAGCTAAAAGTAATTCATTGTCTCAAAATTAATTTTTATCTAAACATTGGCATATCTTCTGATGAAATCAATCAATACATACACAGAGTAGAAAGTCACCTGTGCCTAACGCATAGCTAATTATGGTGTATCAGTCGATCGTACACACAACATTTGGTCTCTGGCGATTAATTACCAGTTTAATTTTCCAATTTAACGTTGGCTTCTTGATTATTGTTACCATCCTGTGGCAGTGACTTTTCTATATGTTAAAAAAGTAGCGTGTTTACACAATACATGAAAACATTTAGCTTGGTTGTGTTCATCTTCATGAACAATAAAAAGGAAACTGTCAAACCGGTAGTCAGGCACTTTGTCAGATTTTGTATTTAGACAATGAAGTGCTAAAAGTGTTTTTCATTAATAGAGTCTATATCTGTGCATGATTTGTCTAGTCTAGTACTTGTACAATGTTTTCTGTAACAGGTAAACACTTTCTAGTGCCGTGTTTGATGTGATATTGATATGATCCAAGCTTCCTACATTGTTTCTTGTAGCATATCAAAAGTGAATTTAGTTTCATTTTATTGTCATTCCGTAAAATGTATGTTTTATATGTACTTGTTCAGTAAGGGTATTTATACACTTGTGTGGGACGTAACAACGTGAGTACAAATGTAGTTTATTTAAGTTTTTATTACATGCTTTGTTGCTTGTATGAAAAAACGATAAAAGGAGAAAGTAAAATTAATTTATTTGTTTGTCTACTGCCATTTCAAATAACAGATTAAGCTGCGCTGATTGCATGCTTCCGTAGCCCTACTTCGTTCAACCGTAATCAACGTCAGGAAACTGATATTGTCAACCTTATTTATACACTTCTTTTGAATTGAAAGTCGGATAAGTCAAAATAATTTCCATGGTCCCTTGAATTTCAAGGTAACAAGTTTAGACTGTACTTAAATATTTTGCCAATGAATGTCAAGAAAAAAAATTTAATAGTAAATATACACGTATCAATATCTTCATCTTTGATGAACACAAATGCATTCTATACTGATGATTATTTGTTGGGAAATATATATAGCAGATACGATGAAATGACATGTTACATAACTGTTTAATCATGTTTGATTATGCTCAACTGGATTAATTTTCTTTTAACTAGAGAAAGGATTGTTAAATCATGCTTTTTTCAAAAGGATTTATAAATTATGCTTTTTTGGCAAAAAGGAAATTGTGCAAGCTTGCTTTTATTATTTCCTAGCAATGGATTTTGCGGAGGGGATATAAAGATGTTTGTGTACGTTTATGGATTTACATATGTAATGTGATACTTATCCTTATCAGTACTTTAGTAGTTGTATTCCTGAGTTCAAATTTCAGGGTTCTTAAGGTCATGGTCACCATTGCTAAGTTTTTGAAAATTATTGTCAGCAGTCTAACAGCTTTTATTATGTTTTTTTTTCCTTAAACTTCACACACATATAAAGAATCAAAATATCTCAGACAAGATAAAATAAAAAGATTGCAGGGTCGAGGTCATTGTTACTACTGTTAGTAAATCCTTTTTATGCTGGAGAGGCTCCATTTCTGCAGGGATTTTGTTCAAACGTATAAAGGACAATAATATCACTGTTTCAGGATTACAGGGTGAAGATCACTACCCCTTCAGTAGCTAGATTTTAATTTAAAATGCAAAGAATGATTGGAAACTTTTGAGCTTTCAGAATGGTCTCTTTCCATTACCAAACTAAGGATGCAAATGATTGAGTCTTAAGGCTGTTCACTATTTTGCGAATGGATCAAAGGGTAAAGACAGCTTTCAAATTTTTGCAGCACTGATAGCATTCCTATACTGCAGGCAGTCTGAGTGATGATTTGTTGTCTTTTATCCATTCTGTCCCTTAATAAAAGTTAAAACTGGGACATAAAGATGACAAAGCAATTCAGCTTTTGTCCCAACTCCTGTCTCCTTTTAGCCCACCATCATCACATGGTGCTATTCAAATCACCTTGCGTCTGTCCGTCTGTCAGTCTGTAAACAATTTATTGTTACCTCTTGGAAAGTACTGGATGGATCTTTCTTAAATTTCATATGTAAGTTCCCCTTGGTCCCTAGTTGTGCTCATTTGATTTTGGGTCTGATAAGAAGAAACAAAATGGGTCACAAATGGCCATCTTAGATTTTGACTTCAAAAGTTTGTTATCACTATTTCTTGAGAAAACTTTATAAATCTTCTTAAATTTCATGTATAGATTCGTTTTGGTCCCTAGCCGTGCCTGTTTGAGTTTGGAACTGATCATTAAAACAAAATGACCGATGGGCAGCCTTCTAAATATTGTTATCCCAATTTTGTAATTCCTTACTAATTGGATATCTCTCATATTTTGTACATATGTTTCCTTTCGTCTCTCCTTGTGCCTGTTTGATATTGGAACTGATCATTAAAACAAAATGACTTCCGGACAGCTATTTTGGATTTGGCAGGTAAAGATTATCATCAGTATTTCTGCAAAGGAATGTTCAAATGTCTTACCATTAAGAGCAAAAACAGAGGAGAGAAAGGAAAAGAAGGGGGAAGATCCAACTATCAAAGAGCATACAAAGATTAAACAGTGGTGGGTGCCACATTGATTCACATTTTCAGTCTCTCATATCTAAATGTATTCTTTGATCTCTCCCAGATTCCAGTTTTCCATCCTCTTAAGTGCCCTCAAGGTGTGGTTGTAAATATTAGCAAGGTCTGTTATGGCTAATTTATTGTGATTTTCTGAGATCTCTAGTGCATACTTTGTCGTCCTTCATAACTATGTCTCTTTGTTCTTCTTGGGTATATATTAATGTTTTCTTTCTGTGTTGGTGTTTTTTTAATGTTTTTTTCTGTGTTAATTCCTTTGCTATCAATATCTATTTCTTCCTTAACCTTTCTACTGAAACTTTTACTTTAAAGTGTACTTTATTTTGACTCTCAAGTGCTTATGATATCTGATCTGACCCAATGGCCAATCAACTTTATGCCATGTCACAGTATTGGTCGGCTGTCAAATATTTATACTAACTACTAAGTCAGAAACTGGTAAGCTAATTTTTAACCCTATTTGATAAGAAGCATCCTTGGTTGAAACAGAAACAATTTTGTATTTATTAAATAATTTGTCTTTCCCCTTTGGAACCTGAAGTACAGAACTCAAGATTGGAAACTTTGTATTTTTTTATGTAACTAGGACAGAATGTTCAAATTTGGTCTGAAGCATCATTCATTTCAATTTTGTTATGGGGAAATAAAGGAAAAACTTTAAAATCCTTCTTTTGTTGGGATAAAGTTATTATGACCACATGTAGTCAGAAGGCTTCTGAGGGAAAGGGGATCTATTTGGTATAAACTGTGGTTCTGAGCTTGTCCGGGCCTGGTAAGCAGGACCCAAAAGGTGAAGTTTTGCTAATTTTTTCAAATGCTTTATTTGTAGGAATGATATGATTTGTTTTTTTTCTTCTAAATTTTGTTTGAAGTATCCTTGAGGAATGAGGAATCTTTGAAAAAAGAAAACTCCTGCATCTGTGTCACCAGGGGCCTGACAGGTGGTGTCCAATAGATAACATTGAGGCAAAGTTTTAAATCCTTCTGTTAAGATGAAAGATTTGACCAAATTTGGTTTACAGTATCCTAGGGCAAAGAGGACTCAAATTTGAATAAATGGTGGGTCTTGGACCCAGGAATTTGGTTATTTTTCAAAGCAGAATTGCATCCATCTGGTGGAATGAAAGTATTTGATTGGAAGCATTCTTAGGAGAAAGGGAGTCAGTATACTACAGTCAATGTGTCTGGGCCTTCTGAGACCTGAAGGATTGACCCTAAAGAGCAAATTTTGTTTTTCTTAAAACATTTGGTCTTAGTTACATACCATTACCCATCCTTGATGGAACAGATGGACAGGCCCCCATAGGGGAGATAGATGAACCATTTCTTCTTCTGTTGAGATAAAAGTGTCTTGTTTGGTTACAAGTGTCCTTAGGAGGAAGGGGAATCATTCTGTATGGATAAAGCAACAGTGACAAAACCAAAGCAGATCAGTGATACAGGCATTTCAGCTTTTGCATAAATTTTTTATTACAGCAACATGAGGCATGGCCATGATAAATGAAATGGATGTGTTACGCGAAGAACTAGAGGTTCTCCAATCAGTTTACTGTCTACCTGGCGAGTGTGAAGTGGACAATTCTGGTCAGTTTTCAACACATTTGCTGCAGATATCTCACATTTTCAAAGCTGTTCGGCTGTTCAAATCACCCTGCGTCTGTAGTCTGCCATCTGTCCATTGTTTTAAATTATAAATGTAGATTCTTTTTGGTCCTTAATGGTGCCATATTGATTGATCAGATGAAAAATAAATGGCAGTTAGGTAGCCATACTGAATTATGACATTCAAAGTAGGAAGTAGAAGTAGTTACCTTTTAGTGGGTAATCTTCTCTAAGTAGGAATTAGTGGGTAGTTATCTTTTAGTGGGTAATCTTCTCTAAGTAGGAAGTAGTGGTAAGTTATCTTTTAGTGGGTAATCTTCTCTAAGTAGGAAGTAGTGGGTAGTTATCTTTTAGTGGGTAATATTCTCTAAGTAGGAAGTAGTGGGTAGTTATCTTTTAGTGGGTAATATTCTCTAAGTAGGAATTAGTGGGTAGTTATCTTTTAGCGGATAATTTTTTCTAAGTAGGAATTAGTGGGTAGTTATCTTTTAGTTGGGTAATCTTCTCTAAGTAGGAATTAGTGATAGTTATCTTTTAGTGGGTAATCTTCTCTAAGTAGGAATTAGTGGGTAGTTATCTTTTAGTGGGTAATATTCTCTAAGTAGGAATTAGTGGGTAGTTATCTTTTAGCGGATAATTTTCTCTAAGTAGGAATTAGTGGGTAGTTATCTTTTAGTTGGGTAATCTTCTCTAAGTAGGAATTAGTGGTAGTTATCTTTTAGTGGGTAATATTCTCTAAGTAGGAAGAAGTGGGTAGTTATCTTTTAGTGGGTAATCTTCTCTAAATAGGAATTAGTGGTAGTTATCTTTTAGTGGGTAATCTTCTCTAAGTAGGAATTAGTGGGTAGTTATCTTTTAGTGGGTAATCTTCTCTAAGTAGGAAGTAGTGGTAAGTTATCTTTTAGTGGGTAATCTTCTCTAAGTAGGAAGTAGTGGGTAGTTATCTTTTAGTGGGTAATATTCTCTAAGTAGGAAGTAGTGGGTAGTTATCTTTTAGTGGGTAATATTCTCTAAGTAGGAATTAGTGGGTAGTTATCTTTTAGCGGATAATATTCTCTAAGTAGGAATTAGTGGGTAGTTATCTTTTAGTTGGGTAATCTCTAAGTAGGAAGAAGTGGGTAGTTATCTTTTAGTGGGTAATCTTCTCTAAGTAGGAATTAGTGGTAGTTATCTTTTAGTGGGTAATATTCTCTAAGTAGGAATTAGTGGTAGTTATCTTTTAGTGGGTAATCTTCTCTAAATAGGAATTAGTGGTAGTTATCTTTTAGTGGGTAATCTTCTCTAAGTAGGAATTAGTGGGTAGTTATCTTTTAGTGGGTAATATTCTCTAAGTAGGAATTAGTGGGTAGTTATCTTTTAGCGGATAATTTTCTCTAAGTAGGAATTAGTGGGTAGTTATCTTTTAGTTGGGTAATCTTCTCTAAGTAGGAATTAGTGGTAGTTATCTTTTAGTGGGTAATCTTCTCTAAATAGGAATTAGTGGTAGTTATCTTTTAGTGGGTAATTTTCTCTAAGTAGGAATTAGTGGGTAGTTATCTTTTAGTGGGTAATCTTCTCTAAATAGGAATTAGTGGTAGTTACCTTTTAGTGGGTAATCTTCTCTAAACAGGAAGTAGTGGGTAGTTATCTTTTAGTGGGTAATTTTCTCTAAATAGGAAGTATTGGGTAGTTATCTTTTAGTGGGTAATTTCCTCTAAGTAGGAATTAGTGGGTAGTTATCTTTTAGTTGGGTAATCTTCTCTAAGTAGGAATTAGTGGTAGTTATCTTTTAGTGGGTAATCTTCTCTAAATAGGAATTAGTGGTAGTTATCTTTTAGTGGGTAATCTTTTCTAAATAGGAATTAGTGGTAGTTACCTTTTAGTGGGTAATCTTCTCTAAACAGGAAGTAGTGGGTAGTTATCTTTTAGTGGGTAATTTTCTCTAAATAGGAAGTATTGGGTAGTTATCTTTTAGTGGGTAATCTTCTCTAAGTAGGAAGTAGTGGGTAGGTATCTTTTAGTGGGTAATTTCCTCTAAGTAAGAATTAGTGGTAGTTGTCTTGGGTTGGGTAGTTGTCTAAGGTTGGGTTGTTGTCTTGGGTTGGGTAGTTTATTTCGAATCCATAGTAGTGAGTAGTTGTTTTGGTGTCAATAGTAATGGGTAGTTGTTTTGGAGTCAATAGTAGTGGGTAGTTGTTTTGGAGTCAATAGTAGTGGGTAGTTGTTTTGGAGTCAATAGTAGTGGGTAGTTGTTTTGGTGTCAATAGTAGTGGGTAGTTGTTTTGGAGTCAATAGTAGTGGGTCGTTGTTTTGGAAAGGGCAAATAGAACAAATTCTTTGAAATCCTTCTTTAGGAATGTCTGGATTCAGTCCCAATTAGGTCTGAATCATCATTGGAATAATTAGATTAAATTTGTGTAATTGTGGATCTTGACATCGGGGGTTGGATGGGGGCCCCAAAAGGAGATATTTATCTAAATTCTTCAAAGTTTTAACACTAAAATTTCGTTACTTTATCACTTTCATTGATTGAATAAGTGAAATTATGTATGAACAATTCATTTTGACAAAAGACTTTAAATTTCATCATTATTATTATTAATTTTATTTAAGTTATTAATTAATTTGTTTATACTTTTTCATTTTTCAAAATTTCGCATGATACATAAAAGTAACAAGACAAAATATACATACCAACATTTACACATATAGCTCATCATCATGATGATATCATCAAAACACCATAATAATTATATCCTGATCATGCAACTATCATTATCACCATCATCATCACAATCATCATCAATCAATAAATATTGTACAATTATTATTATAAATCATGCAATCAACCTCGTCCTCCTCATCATCATCTTCATCATTATCATGTTCATCGTAATCATCACAATCATATTTCATTCAGTTTGATGTTCACGTTTTCACCTAGGTTCAGTTGACTGCTGATGTAAATTTAAGATTGAATAGAAGTTATGAAACATTTCAGATGGATGTCATAAATTGATGTTGAAACTAAGACCTAACCAGGTTGAAACTGAAGAACGAGTGACTACACCAGAGATATGTTTGACATTCTATCTCAGTTCTCAATACCCAACCATTGTACCCCAGGTTTCCATTGTGAGTGCCTATCTACGACGTGACCAGCTGAGTAAACTGCGACAGGAAACTTCCATGTTGGCTCAGTCTTTACAAGGGCAAGCCATGCTAGCTGATCTTATTTCATTTGTACAAGAATATATTGACAAAACTCACAGTGAATTCACAGATCAGTCAGGTGCCATGTTACATGGAACATTTCATATTGGAAGTCAATCAGAACTATGGACAGCTCTATTGCAGCTTGATCATATGCGAGGAAGAAATAAATATGTCAAAACAATACAGAATTGGTGCACTGAGCTTGGACTTGAAGGAAAACTTTTGTTTCAAGGGAAATTGATATTAATCTTATTGCAAGGTCCACAATCCAAAATCAAGGTAAATATAAACATATTTGTGTATTGGTTATTATTGTCAAATGACTTTTTTGTAAGTTTGCTATCAACATAAATTGACAACATCAAGGTAAATATAAATATATTTATGTAAGTTTGCTATCAACATAAAGTGACAAAATATGCAACAAGTTTACACATATATGTGAAGTAAGGATACGATGTAAAAAGTAAAATTAAAAACATACAAATTGAAGGCCTAAAGTTTTAATATTAATAGATATTGTTGTACATGTGTTTTTCTTTATTTGTGCCCATATTTGTTTTTTGTTCAACATTTCTAGTGCAACTGACTCCAACTGGCAAGGAAACTCAATATGTCTTTCTGTCTTGTTGAGCATTTATCATTCTTGGATCATTGACATCTTGTCAGCTGTCCATCATTTATTTGTTGAATGATATCCATAGATATATTTTGTTTGTTGTCTTTGATGGTTTTAGAATAAACCAAAGACCATTCCAGCATTCGTTATTCACATTTTACAAAACACAAATATTGATATTGACCAAATTAGGTCATCTGGAACAATAGGAATTCCACCCTGGCTCTTGAATTCACCTGAAATTGGCTTTTCTTTTCATCAAATGGTTAAATCAGACACTGACAGTTGCGTCTTCCCTTTATCCTTCTCGAAATTGCAGTTAAAATGTAAAAAATTTCTACATTAATTTACTGATGGTTCAAACGATAATAATAAATCGCCGCGGCCGTGGTATCACAAGATGAACCCTATGGATGTCGGCTACCCAAGAATGCCTCAATATTCTTGACAGAAGTGCAAGCTTTTAACCTTGCCCTTTAACATATTTAAACATACAAAGTAATGAGAGTTGTTATCTATTCAGACTATCCTTCTGTACTACAAAGTCTTAGCAATAGAAATATGGAAATTATTTTCATTTTTAATACATTAATACTATATCATGAACTTGTCTTAAACTTTTGTATTGTTTTATACTGAGTTCCTTGACACATGGGGAATACCAGGCAATGTAAATGCAGATCATGCCACAAAGGAAGCGTTATCACTACCACCTGTTGTTTTTGAACTTCATTTTCCTGATTTTAAACCATTTATCAAACAATTTTAACAGCACAGTAAGAGGAATGGAATAAATATACATAGGAAATTACATTCCGTGAATGATCACTCTGCTATAGACAACCACAGGGATGAAGGTGTTCTTGCCCGTCTTCGGATGGGCCATATTTATCTTACACATTCGTATGTGTTAAAAGGCGAAGATAATCCACGGTGTATAGGATGTGATGAGCCATTCACCATGAAACATTTTTAATGGACTGCATTGAATTTCTGTCTACTTAAGACTGTTTTATTGTGACATAAGAAGTCTAAAAAAGGCTCTTTTTGAAACTGTTCAGATTTATAGATTTTTTGGCTATCTGAAAGATGTTGGTCTGTATTATAGATTATGACTTACCAGTTTAATCTTTTTGTGATCATTTTCCATTTAAGACTTTAAGCATTTTTCTTTTACCTTTTAGTTTGTTTGATATTATTTCCATTTGGATCATTGTGTCTTTCTCTGGTTGACAGCCTTAATTACCTTTTATGTGTTGACGGGCGATAAGATTGTAATAATAATGATAATTGACGGGTCATTCCATACGCAGTATATGCTACCATGTACCATGTATTACATTACCATGTTAGCTCAGACAAGTATGATGACTGCAAATCCCAGACAGAAATTTATGGAGTTACGACCCTTTATTTAATTACACAAATAGTGTCTGCTCAATTGAGTAGAAGTAGTTACCATCAACAGATTAACTTCACCAGGTTCATTACTGTGATTGCTTGGACAAAAATGATGACTGCAAAATATTTATGGATTAATGGCACTTTATTTCATTACAGATATAGTGTTCACTCGATATCGATATCATAAGAAAGTCCATTATCATGATAGCTCAGACAACTTTGGTCACTGTAATTTTTGGACAGTAATGCTCAAAATTATGGCCTCTTATTCAATTACCAAAACAGTGTCTGCTTTATATTGCAAAATAACAAAATGGCAGACAGACGACCTTTTTTTTCCTACATCGCCAATTTTATATCTTTAGTTATCCTACATTATCTTTTTGTCTGTTCATATTAACTTTTAGTAAGATGTCAGTTTCTAAAAAAAAATTGTCTGTCAACTATCATTTACTTTTTGTAATTCATCCATTCATAATTGTTTGTTGGGTTATTATCATCAACTTTTTTGTCATTCTGCCATCATGGACTTCTTGTCAGTTGTCCATTGTTAACTTTTTAATATGCTTCAGTGTACCCATCATTGATATGCTTGATTATCTTTTTGATTAAGTTATTAAGAAAACAAAAATAGAAGGTATCAAGACTATTAAGGTGTGATCTTCAATCTTGTCAGGACTTCATTATACGACAGAAGAGTGTCCGTGTGGATGTAGATTCTCGGGGTCGAAGTTGCAAGGAAAAGCTGATGCGTGTTCTGTGTGAGCAGAGGAGTAGTTCATCAAGTAAAAGGTGCTGTATTTCATTTAATTATAGTGATTCTTAGACAGAATTGTATGAACCTGGCGTACAGTTCACATTAAAATTCCTGTAGGTTCCTAACTGTGCATGTTAATTTGATGACTTAAACATAATATATATATCATCCCATGATTTGAATGTTGAGGGCATATCTTATTGTTACCATTGCCTGTGATTTCTTTACAGTTTCATTTCTGCTCATTTACTGTTCATCAGATACAGATAATAGTGATTTGTAATTGTTTGATGATAATATGCAGGTCAAGTTCTGATTTGGTTATAGTCAGTTATTTTTTTCAAAGTAATTGCCATACAGCACTACTTCAGATATAGCCAATTAAAATGACTTTAAATCTTTACGAAAGTGCTTCCATCAAAATTCTGTTAAAACCTTGTAAAATTTCCAATCAAAATTCAATTAAAATGGTTCCAAGTTGAGGGCAATTAATCTCTAAAGATGCTGTGAGAAATTAAAGAAAATAAATTACTGTTAAACAGATGTACATGTCATTGCAATTACTACGTAACTGATATACTGTTTAATGACAAGTAATTTCCATTTGCGTTAAATTACAAGTAAATTGATTTTCAGAGCACTTGAAATAAATGAATCTATACCAAATTAATAATAATTATCATATTTTTTCCAACCAATCAAAATTTCGTTGAGCTTAACTTTACAATTAAAAACCTATTATAAAGACAATCTGATTTAAAGAACATTTTAAGTATTTAACACCACTAGTTTAATGACTATTACATGAATACATTCCTCTCCATGTGTACCATGTTGTATCAAATTAAAATTTTTTAGGTCACTTGAGAGAAAGTCTCATAGTGACCTATTCTAAAACCCTTCATCCATCGTTGTGCGTCTGTTAACATTTCAACACTTTCAACCTCTTCTCAAAAACCACTGATCCAATTTAAATGAAATTTTGCAGAAACCTTCCCTGGCCTAAGATGTATCAAAATTGTGAATTATACAGTCCCCACCCCACAGGGGCCTGAGGGGTGCGACCAAAAGTTGCCAAATTGACTCAGATTTCAAAAATCTCCTGCTCAGCGCCCAGATATGTTAGAAACAAATGTTCTTCATGGATTGAAGTGTCTTAAGGTACTTCATTAAAGTTGTGAATTTCATGGCCCCAGGGTCTAACATTTCCCCGTGGGGAGGTGGTAAAATTGACTAAAGTTCATATAGGAAAACAAGATTTTTGAGCATAATTTGTTTAATTTGCATTGGAAATATTTCAAACTTGGTTAGATTTATGAGTGAAGGATGGCGGCTTGATGGTATGCACATACTGATCTTGACTGACCCCCAGGGGCTGATGGATGGAGCCAAAAGCAGGTCAAATTGACTTAAATTTTAAAAATCTTCTCAACACACAGATATGATAACTACCCTTATACCTTTATATTCAATATTGCTTATCTCAGGTGACTGTCAAGGCTGCTATGCCTCTTGTTTCATACAACTGTATTTATAGTCGATATAGATAGCAAAGATTCATCAGGGAAAACATAACATGCACCCATTGCAAAAGCTGGTAATGTTCTTACGAAAACAGTAAATACCACATAGAGACAGTTCAACATTAAATAAACCTGTACAGATGGACAGAATGCATTTCTACAAATATCTATAAAATGACTTCAGTTACCCTTTTTTATTTACAGGTTTACAGAATTTGAAGTTAAGGACTGTGAAACACCTAGAGAATTACAGAATGTGTTTACAGAGACTGGGCACGAAGATCTTTTCCACAACTTTGTAGAGACCCTTCAAGGCTTTCACTTGTAATAGTACCTGTTTTAATCTTTGTAAGTTTTACCAATCAATTAATGTGAATGATATTCAGTTGCATTTTTGTTTTGAAATGACATGCAACAGTTCCTAAGTAAATTTGAAGTGGACCACCCATTAGAGTGAAACTTAGATTTGATAATGTTACAAAAGTGTGAAGTAACTTCATTTACACTGATTTAAATCCTTTGCACTTATTTTATTTAATGACAAACGAAAATTTATGGAAATGGAAATAAATTATCTGAGTCTCAACAGGAACAAACACATGCGGAAGATAAGAAAAGACAATCACTCAAAAAGTATCATAATACAAACGGACTGTTTCTGTCTTAACAAGAAACAGACAGAAAAGAAGGCAAATTCATAAACACAGTTTTTTGGCACTGTAATCTTTGATATATTGGAAAGGAAGAAGAGTTCATACAAGAAACAGACGGAAAAGAAGATAGAAGTAGTGCAACTATTTAACAGGCAAATTCATAAACACAGTTTTTTGGCACTGTAATCTTCGATATATTGGAAAGGAAGAAGAGTTCAAACAAGCGTATCCGTGAAACTAATGAATTCTCCTCGAACGCGACTTTATTTAACACCAAATTCTAACAAAGGACAACAGTTATGTTAATGAGGGGATCCAGATCCTAATATTGGTACACTGCACATTGTCTTTGTATGATTAACGTATACACCAAGCTTCATTATTCTAGCTGGACAAGAAATTTTTAACGAAGGGCAATAACTCTGTAATTGAGAGGTCGAGGACAATGAATTTGGTATGCATCACATTATCTTAGTATGATCAAAGTATATGCTAAGCTTCATTATCGTTGCTTCACTGTGTGCAAAAGTATGCTATGGACAAGAAATTTGTAACAAAGACAAAAACTGTAATTAAAAGGCCAAGGGCCCTGAATTTGGTACACTTTACATTATCTGAGTATGATTAATGTATCATTCAAGTTTAATTGTCCTAGTTTAAATTTAAGCAATTTAAAGTTGTGCTGTAGATGCAAAATTTAGAAAGGGGCAATAACTCTGTAATATACACAAAGCTCTATCATCATAGCAAGCATAGTTTACTCTGAACAAATATTTTTAACAAAGGGCAAATGCAAGGACTTGCCTCCTCAACGAAATGGTTGTTTAATACAAGCTCTGTTTGCCAAGATTTGGTAAAGGCATCAAGATTTAAGAAGGATTTTGTCTTCAAGGATCATGTTTCATCCGCGCGATAGAAATTCTGAAAGAACATAATATTGATGTTAAAAAAAATGGCTTGAAAGCATTGCAAATAAATGATTTTCCAAACATGTCATATTTGAATAGAAGAAGGAACTGGTACATCCGACAAAAGGGAAAGGACGTTGTTAATACAGTGTTTTCTGATGAGGATAATGCAAAGCCTAAGGCAGATATCTGCCTAACCACTTGACTACTTGTACCCGAACTTGTGACAAAAATTCTGGTTGACCTAAGCAAATTCAACAAAAACAAACGTTGCTAAGATAAAGTCACAAATACCAATTTTGTAAGCTTGATTGCAATGTCTTGAAATTCTTTCATTTTTGACTGCAAGGACATTATATTATGTACAGGTAGACATATCCAGATGTTCAAAGGAAATGGCAGGAGGAATCTTAGAGAATTACTCATCAGATTAAGAGGGGAGACCGAGGAATGCAATTCCTCAAAATGACAAACAAGAGGAAAATGTAGTGTGCCCGCCACTACTTCATCGTGACGCTCGACATAAGGTGGCATGGTTGAACGAGAAAGAAAACATTTTGTCGATGATGATAAATTATTACTGAGTGGAGAAAAACAGCACTGAAATAGACATTGAACACAACATCGTCCATATTCCTGTATACTTTGGAAAATGTGTATAACAAGACATGTTAGATGAGAAATATAAGATAGATAATAAACACTGCAAAAATTCAAGTGTTTCTTCATGTTAACCGTATTGAGATTGTCGGAGCACTAGCACTTTCAACACCTCACTTCAGATAAAAATTCAGATTTATCATACTTTAAGTGTTCAAAGATTGTTCAAAATACATACAAGTGAATGACACATTTTGTTTCAAGTTTAGAATTCGATAAAGTAGAGCCAAACGATGAATAAAATTGCATCATACAGTTGTTCTAGGACTCGTTATTGATACTAAGGGCAAAAATTTTGAACCCTAGGAAGTGACAGAGAAAAATCAAAATAGATTGAAAAGAAAGTTGAATCTAGTTGGGGAGGTATAGGCAATTTTCATACATCAAATAATTTAAGAACAGTGTCAAGTTTAAAGTTCGATATCTTTTGCTGCGATTATGATTAAGGTTGATGCAGGTTACAGTGAACATTTAAATGCATTTGAAAATTATGAGGTTTAACATGTGCCTATAATAGAATTTCACTTTATTTCCAGTTGCGAGATATCTACACTGCTGACATTCAGAATAATTTGCAATTACTTAAAAAACAATATGATAAACCTTAAATTTCAAAATGAGTTGAAGTCTGAACATGCAAAATTCTTTTAAAAAATGAAAAATACAAACATAGCACTGTAAACATTATAAGGATGCAACACTATGATAGAAAACTGATGTAAGGACAGCTTAGGAAATATGTACAGCGCAAATAAGAATCAATAGCATTCAGTAAACAGTTGGCCAAAGTAACAAATTTTGAAGTAAAAAATCTTTCTGAACATATCACACAGTACTGGACAGTGGGACTTGGTTGTCTTGTATCAGATATCATAGAATATTGCACAGGGTTTTCCTGTATCAAATATGACACAGTACTGGACAGGGTTGTCCTGTATCAAATATCACACAGTATTGGACCAACTTGTCCTGTATCAAATATCACACATTATTGGACTTGGTTGTCTTGTATCAAATATCATAGAATATTGGACAGGGTTTTCCTGTATCAAATATCACACAGTATTGGACAAGGTTGTCCTGTATCAAATATCAAGGGGTATTGGACAGGGTTGTCCTGTATCAAATATTACACCCTACTGGACATGGTTGTCTTGTATCAAATATCACACACTATTGGACAGGATTGTCCTGAATCAGATATCACACAGTATTGGACAGGGTTGTCCTGTATCAAATATCACACATTATTTGACAGGGTTGTCCTGTATCAAATATCACACATTACTGGACAGGGTTGTCCTGTATCAAATATCACACAATACTTGTCACGGTTGTCCTGTACTGAATATCACACATTACTGGACAGGGTTGTCCTGTATCAAATATCACACAGAATTGGAAAAGCTTGTCCTGTATCAAATATGACACAGTACTTGACAGGGTTGTCCTGTATAAAATATCACAGCGTATTGGACAAGCTTGTCCTGTATCAAATATCACACAGTATTGGACAGGGTTGTCCTGTATCTAATATCATAGTGTATGGGACAAATATCAAAGCGTATTGGACAGGGTTGTCCTGTATCAGATATAGGATATTGGAAAGGGTTGTCCTGTATCAAATATCACACAGTATTGGACAGGGTTGTCCTGTATCAAATATCACACAGCATTGGACAGGGTTGTCCTGTATCAAATATCATGGAGTATTGGACAAGGTTATCATGGAGTATTGGACAGGGTTGTCCTGTATAAAATACCACACAGTATTGGACAGGATTGTCCTGTATCAAATATCACACATTACTGGACCAACTTGTCCTGTATCAAATATCACACATTATTGGACTTGGTTGTCTTGTATCATCATATATTGGACATATCAAATATATTGGACAGGGTTGTCCTGTATCAAATATCACACAGTATTGGACAGTGTTTTCCTGTATCAAATATCATGGAGTATTGGACAGGGTTGTCCTGTATCAAATATCACACAGTACTGGACAGGGTTGTCGTGTGTCAAATATCACACATTATTATTGTCCTGTATCAAATATCACACAGTATTGGACAGGGTTGTCAAATATCTGTATCAAATATCACACAGTATTGGACAGGGTTGTCCTGTATCAAATATCACACAGTATAAGACAGGGTTGTCCTGTATCAAATATCACACAGTATTGGACAGGGTTGTCCTGTATCAACATATTGGACAGGGTTGTCCTGTATCAAATATCACACAGTATTGGACAGGGTTGTCCTGTATAAAATACCACACAGTATTGGACAGGATTGTCCTGTATCAAATATCACACAGTATTGGACCAACTTGTCCTGTATCAAATATCACACACTATTTGACAGGGTTGTCCTGTATCAGATATCACTCAGTACTAGACACGATTGTCCTGTATCAAATATCACACAGCATCCTGTCCTGTATCAAATATCATAGAAAATTGGAGAAAAGGGTTGTCCTGTATCAAATATCACACAGAATTGGACAAACTTGTCCTGTATCAAATATCACACAGTATTGGACAGGGTTGTCCTGTATCAAATATCACACTGTATTGGACAAGCTTGTCCTGTATCAAATATCACACAGTATTGGACAGGGTTGTCCTGTATCAAATATCACACAGTTTTGGACAGGGTTGTCCTGTATCAAATATCACACAGTATTGGACAGGGTTGTCCTATATGAAATATCACACAGAATTGGACACACTTGTCCTGTATCAAATATCATGGGGTATTAGACACGGTTGTCCTGTATCAAATATCAAAGCTTATTGTACAGGGTTGTTCTGTATCTAATATCACAAAGTATTGGCCAGGGTTTTCCTGTAACAAATATCACACATTATTGGACAGGGTTGTCCTGTATCAAATATCATCATTGGACAGGGTTGTCCTGTATCAAATATCACACAGGGTTGTCCTGTATATTGGACAGGGTTGTCCTGTATCAAATATCACACAGTATTGGACAGGGTTGTCCTTTATCAAATATCACACAGTATTGGAAAATCTGTATCAAATATCACACATTATTGGACAAGGTTGTCCTGTATCAAATATCACACAGAATTGGACAAACTTGTCCTCTATCAAATATCACATATTATTGGACAAGGTTGTCCTGTATCAAATATCACACCGTATTGGACAAGCTTGTCCTGTATCAAATATCACACAGTATTGGACAGGGTTGTCCTGTATCAAATATCACACTGTATTGGACAAGCTTGTCCTGTATCAAATATCACACAGTATTGGACAGGGTTGTCCTGTATCAAATATCACACATTATTGGACAGGGTTGTCCTGTATCAAAATATAACACTGTACTGGACAGGGTTGTCTGGGGTATTAGACAGGGTTGTCCTGTATAAAGATATAACACTGTACTGGACAGGGTTGTCCTGTATCAAATATCACACATTATTGGACAGGGTTGTCCTGTATCAAATATCACACAGTATTGGACAGGGTTGTCCTGTATCAAATATCACACATTATTGGACAGGGTTGTCCTGTATCTAATATCATAGTGTATGGGACAAATATTAAAGCGTATTGGACAGGGTTTTCCTGTATCAAATATCACACAGAATTGGACAAACTTGTCCTGTATCAAATATCATGGGGCATTAGACACGGTTGTCTTGTATCAAATATCACACATTATTGGACAGGGTTGTCCTGTATCAAATATCACACAGTATTGGACAGTGTTGTCCTGTTGCAAATATCACACAGTATTGGACATGGTTGTGCTGAATCAAATATCATTGGGTATTAGACAGGGTTGTCCTGTATCAAATATAACACAATATTGGACAAGCTTGTCCTGTATCAAATATCACACAGTACTGGACAGGGTTGTCCTGTATCAAATATCACACATTATTGGACTTGGTTGTCTTGTATCAGATATCATTGAATATTGGACAGGATTGTCCTGTATCAAATTTCAAAGCTTATTGGACAGAGTTGTTCTATATCTAATATCACACATTATTTGACAGGGTTGTCCTGTATCAAATATCACACAATATTGGACAGGGTTGTCCTGTATCAAATATCACACTGTATTGGACAGGGTTGTCCTGTATCAAATATCACACAGTATTGGACAGGGTTGTCATGTATAAAGATATCACACCGTATTGGACAGGGTTGTCCTGTATCAAATATCACACTGTATTGGACAAGCTTGTCCTGTATCAAATATCACACAGTATTGGACAGGGTTGTCCTGTATCAAATATCACACAGAATTGGACAAACTTGTCCTCTATCAAATATCACATATTATTGGACAAGGTTGTCCTGTATCAAATATCGAACAGGGTTCTCCTGTATCAAATATCACACACTACTAGACACGGTTGTCCATTATCAAATATCACATTGCATTGGACAGGATTGTACTGTATTTCATATCATAGCATATTGGACAGTGTTGTCCTTTATCAAATGTCACACAGTTTTGGACAGGGTTGTCCTGTATCAAATATCACACAGTATTGGACAAGGTTGTCCTGAATCAAATATCATGGGGTATTAGACGGGGTTTTCCTGTATAAATATATAACACAGTACTGGACAGGGTTGTCCTGTGTCAAATATCACACATTATTGGACTTGGTTGTCTTGTATCAGATATCATAGAATATTGGACAGGGTTGTCCTGTATCAAATATCACACAGTATTGGACAAGGTTGTCCTGTATCAAATATCACACAGAATTGGACAAACTTGTCCTGTATCAAATATCACACAGAATTGGACAAACTTGTACTGTATCAAATATCATACAGTATTGGACATGGTTGTCCTGAATCAAATATCATGGGGTATTAGACAGGGTTGTCCTGTATAAAATACCACACAGTATTGGACAGGATTGTCCTGTATCAAATATCACACATTATTTGACAGGGATCTCCTGTATCAAATATCACACACTACTAGACACGGTTGTCCATTATCAAATATCACATTGCATTGGACAGGATTGTACTGTATCAAATATCACACAGTATTGGACAGGGTTGTCCTGTATCAAATATCACACAGTATTGGACAGGGTTGTCCTGTATCAAATATCACTCAGAATTGGACATGCTTGTCCTGTATCAAATATCACACAGTATTGGACAGGGTTGTCCTGTATCTAAAATATAACAAGCGTATTGGACAGGGTTGTTCTGTATCAAGTGTCACACGTTATTGGACTTGGTTGTCTTGTATCAGATATAGGATATTGGAAAGGGTTGTCCTGTATCAAATATCACACAGTACTGGACAGGGTTATCATGTATCAAATATCATGGAGTATTGGACAGGGTTGTCCTGTATAAAATATCCCACCGTATTGGACAAGTTTGTCCTGTATCAAAATACAGTATTGGACATTGTTGTCCTGAATCAAATATCATTGGGCATTAGACACGGTTGTCCTGTATCAAATATCACACATTATTGGACAGGGTTGTCCTGTATCAAATATCACACAGTATTGGACAGGGTTGTCCTGTATCAAATATCACACGTTATTGGACTTGGCTGTCTTGTATCAAATATCACACAGTATTGGACAGGGTTGTCCTGTATCAAATATCACACCGTATTGGACAAGGTTGTCCTGTATCAAATATCACACAGTACTGGACAGGGTTGTCCTGTATCAAATATCAGACATTATTGGACAAGGTTGTCCGGTATCAAATATCACACAGTATTGGACAGGATAGTCCTGTATCAAATGTCACAAAGTATTGGACAGGGTTGTCCTGTATCAAATATCACACCTTATTGGACAGAATTGTCGTGTATCAAATATCACACATTATTGGACAGGGTTATCCTGTATAAAGATATAACACAGTATTGGACAGGGTTGTCCTGTATCAAATATTACACCCTACTGGACATGGTTGTCCTGTATCAAATATCACAAATTATTGGACAGGATTGTCCTCAATCAGATATCACACAGTATTGGACAGGGTTGTTCTTTATCAAATGTCACACAGTTTTGGACAGGGTTGTCCTGTATCAAATATCACACATTACTAGACAGGGTTGTCCTGTATCAAATATCACACAGTATTGGACAGGGTTGTCCTGTATCAAATATCACACATTATTGGACACAGGGTTGTCCTGTATCAAATATCACACAGTATTGGACAGGGTTGTCCTGTATCAAATATCACACAGTATTGGACAGGGTTGTCCTGTATCAAATATCACACAGTATTGGACATTGGACAGTACTGGACAGGGTTGTCCTGTATCAAATATCACACATTATTGGACAGGGTTGTCCTGTATAAAATACCACACAGTATTGGACAGGATTGTCCTGTATCAAATATCACACATTACTAGACAGGGTTGTCCTGTATCAAATATCACATTATTGGACAGGGTTGTCCTGTATCAAATATCACACCGTATTGGACAAGCTTGTCCTGTATCAAATATCACACAGTATTGGACAGGGTTATCCTGTATCAAATATCACACGAAATTTGACAGGGTTGTCCTCTAACAAATTATCATGGGGCATTAGACACGGTTGTCCTGTATCAAATATCACACATTATTTGACAGGGTTGTCCTGTATCAAATATCACACAGCATTGGACAGGGTTGTCCTGTATAAAGATATAACACTGTACTGGACAGGGTTGTCCTGTATCAAATATCACACATTACTGGACACGGTTGTCCTGTACTAAATATCACACAGCATTGGACAGGGTTGTCCTGTATCAAATATCATGGAGTATTGGACAAGGTTATCATGGAGTATTGGACAGGGTTGTCCTGTATAAAATACCACACAGTATTGGAAAGGGTTGTCCTGTATCAAATATCACACATTATTGGACAGGGTTGTCCTGTATCAAATATCACACAATACTAGTCACGGTTGTCCTGTATCAAATATCACACAGCATTGGACAGGGTTGTCCTGTATCTAATATCATAGCGTATTGGTACAGGGTTGTCCTGTATCAAATTTCAAAGCTTATTGGACAGGGTTGTTCTATATCTAATATCACACATTATTGGACAGGGTTGTCCTGTATCAAATATCACACAGTATTGGACAGGGTTGTCCTGTATCAAATATCACACAGTATTGGACAGGGTTGTCCTGTATCAAATATCACACAGTACTGGACAGGGTTGTCCTGTATCAAACCTGAGTCCACACTGTTAATGGTGTTCATCTGTCCTGTATCAAATATCACCGATTATTGGACAGGGTTGTCCTGTATAAAGATATAACACTGTACTGGACAGGGTTGTTCTGTATCAAATGTCACAAAGTATTGGACAGGGTTGTCCTGTATCAAATATCACACAGCATTGGACAGGATTGTCCTGTATCTAATATCATAGTATATTGGACAGGAGGGTTGTCCTGTATCAAATATCAAAGCTTATTGGACAGGGTTGTCCTGTATCAAATATCACACAGTATTGGACAGGGTTGTCCTGTATCAAATATCACACAGAATTGGACAAACTTGTCCTGTATCAAATATCAGACATTACTGGACACGGTTGTCCTGTACTAAATATCACACAGCATTGGACAGGGTTGTCCTGTATCAGTATCAAATTGGACAGGGTTGTCCTGTATAAAGATATAACACTGTACTGGACAGGGTTGTCCTGTATCAAATATCACACCGTATTGGACAAGCTTGTCCTGTATCAAATATCACACAGTATTGGACAAGGTTGTCCTGTATCAAATATCACACAGTATTGGACCAACTTGTCCTGTATCAAATATCACACAGTATTGGACAAGGTTGTCCTGAATCAAATATCATGGGGTATTAGACAGGGTTGTCCTGTATAAAAATATAACACAGTACTGGACAGGGTTGTCCTGTATCAAATATCACACATTATTGGACAGGGTTGTCCTGTATCAAATATCACACAGTATTGGACAGGGTTGTCCTGTATCAAATATCACACAGTATTGGACAGGGTTGTCCTGTATCAAATATCACACATTATTTGACAGGGTTGTCCTGTATCAAATATCACACAGTACTAGACACGGTTGTCCAGTATCAAATATCACAAAACATTGGACAGGATTGTACTGTATATAAATATAACACTGTACTGGACAGGGTTGTCCTGTATCAAATATCACACAGTGTTGGACAGGGTTGTCCAGTATCAAATATAACACATTATTTGACAGGATTGTCCTGTATCAAATATCACACAGTACTTGACAGGGTTGTCCTGTATAAAATATCACTCAGAATTGGACATGCTTGTCCTGTATCAAATATCACACAGTATTGGACAGGGTTGTCCTGTATCAAATATCACACAGTATTGGACAGGGTTGTCCTGTATCAAATATCACACAAGGTTGTCCTGTATCAAATATCACACATTATTGGACAGGGTTGTCCTGTATCTAATATCATAGTGTATGGGACAAATATCAAAGCGTATTGGACAGGGTTGTTCTGTATCAAGTGTCACAAAGTATTGGACAGGGTTGTCCTGTATCAAATATCACACAGTATTGGACAAGGTTGTCCTGTATCAAATATCAAGGGGTATTGGACATGGTTGTCTTGTATGAAATATCACACATTATTGGACATGATTGTCCTGTATCAAATATCACACATTATTGGACAGGATTGTCCTGAATCAGATATCACACAGTATTGGACAGGGTTGTCCTAGTCACGGTTGTCCTGTACTAAATATCACACAGCATTGGACAGGGTTGTCCTGTATAAAGATATAACACTGTACTGGACAGGGTTGTCCTGTATCAAATATCACACATTATTGGACAGGGTTGTCCTGTATCAAATATCACACAGTATCGGACAAGGTTGTCCTGAATCAAATATCATGGGGTATTAGACAGGGTTGTCCTGTATAGAAATATAACACAGTACTAGAGAGGGTTGTCCTGTATCAAATATCACACAGTATTAGACAAGGTTGTCCTGAATCAGATATCACACAGTATTGGACAGGGTTGTCCTGTATCAAATATTACACATTATTGGACAAACTTGTCCTGTATAAAATATCACACAGTATTGGACAAGGTTGTCCTGTATCAAATACCAAGGGGTATTGGACATGGTTGTCCTGTATCAAATATCACACAGTATTGGACAGGGTTGTCCTGTATCAAATATCACTCAGAATTGGACATGCTTGTCCTGTATCAAATATCACACAGTATTGGACAGGGTTGTCCTGTATCAAATATCACACAGAATTGGACAGGGTTGTCCTGTATCAAATATCACACAGTATTGGACAGGGTTTTCCTGTATCAAATATCACACATTATTGGACAGGGTTGTCCTGTATCAAATATCACACAGTACTGGACAGTGTTGTCGTGTGTCAAATATCACACATTATTAGACTTGGTTGTCTTGTATCAGATATCATAGAATATTGCACAGGGTTTTCCTGTATCAAATATGACACAGTACTGGACATGGTTGTCCTGTATCAAATATCACACAGTATTGGACAGGGTTGTCCTGTATCAAATATCACACCTTATTGGACAAGCTTGTCCTGTATCAAATATCACACAGTATTGGACAGGGTTGTCCTGTATCAAATATCACACAGTATTGGACATGGTTGTCCTGAATCAAATATCGTGGGGCATTAGACAAGGTTGTCCTGTATCAAATATCACACATTACTGGACCAACTTGTCCTGTATCAAATATCACACATTATTGGAAGAGGTTGTCCTGTATCAAATATCACACAGAATTGGACAAGCTTGTCCTGTATCAAATATCACACAGTATTGGACAGGGTTGTCCTGTATCAAATATCACACTGTATTGGACATGGTTGTCCTGTTTCAAATATCACACCGTGCTGGTCAAGGTTGTCCTGTATCAAATATCACATATTATTGGACAGGGTTGTCCTGTATCAAATGTCAAAAGTATTGGACAGGGCTGTCCTGTATCAAATATCACACATTATTGTACAGGGTTGTCCTGTATCAAATGTCACACACTTTTGGACAGGGTTGTCCTGTATCAAATATTACACTCTACTGGACATGGGTGTCCTGTATCAAATATCACACATTATTGGACAGGATTGTCCTGTATCAAATATCACACCGTATTGGACAAGGTTGTCCTGTATCAAATATCACACAGTATTGGACAGGGTTGTCCTGTATCAAATATCACACAGTATTTGACAAGCTTGTCCTGTATCAAATATCACACAGTATTGGACAGGGTTGTCCTGTATCAAATATCACACATTATTGAACAGGGTTGTCCTGTATCAAATATCACACAGTATTGGACAGGGTTGTCCTGTATCAAATATCATGGAGTATTGGACAGGGTTGTCCTGTATCAAATATCACACATTATTGGACAGGGTTGTCCTGTATCAAATATCACACAATACTAGTCACGGTTGTGCTGTATCAAATATCACACAGTATTGGACAGGGTTGTCCTGTATCAAATATCACAGAATTGGACGAACTTGTCCTGTATCAAATATCACACAGTATTGGACATGGTTGTCCTGAATCAAATATCACACATTATTGGACAGGGTTGTCCTGTATCAAATATCACACAGTACTGGACATGGTTGTCCTGTATCAAATATCACACATTATTGGACATGGTTGTCCTTAATCAAATATCATGGGGTATTAGACAGGGTTTTCCTGTATAAAAATATAACACAGTACTGGACAGGGTTGTCCTGTATCAAATATCACACATTATTGGACAGGGTTGTCCTGTATCAAATATCACACAGTATTGGACAGGGTTGTCCTGTATCAAATATCACACAGCATTGGACAGGGTTGTCCTGTATCTAATATCATAGCGTATTGGACAAACTTGTCCTGTATCAAATATCACACAGTATTGGACAGGGTTGTCCTGTATCAAATATCACACAGTATTGGACAGGGTTATCATGTATCAAATATCATGGGGTATTGGACATGGTTGTCCTGTATAAAATATCACACAGTATTGGACAGGGTTGTCCTGTATCAAATATCACACAGTATTGGACAGGGTTGTCCTGTATCAAATATCACACATTATTCGACAGGGTTATTCTGTATCAAATGTCACACAGTTTTGGACAGGGTTGTCTTGTATCAAATATCACACCTTATTAAACAAGCTTGTCCTGTATCAAATATCACACAGTATTAGACAAGGTTGTCCTGTATCAAATATCACACAGTATTGGACATGGTTGTCCTGTATCAAATATCACACAATACTTGTCACGGTTGTCCTGTACTAACTATCACACAGCATTGGACAGGGTTGTCCTGTATAAAGATATAACACTGTACTGGGCAGGGTTGTCCTGTATCCAATATCACACATTACTGGATACGGTTGTCCTGTACTAAATATCACACAGCATTGGACAGGGTTGTCCTGTATCAAATATCACACATTATTGGACAGGGTTGTCCTGTATAAAGATATAACACTGTACTGGACAGGGTTGTCCTGTATCAAATATCACACATTATTGGACAGGGTTGTCCTGTATCAAATATCACACAGTATTGGACAGGGTTGTCCTGTATCAAATATCACTCAGTATTGGACATGCTTGTCCTGTATCAAATATCACACAGTATTGGACAGGGTTGTCCTGTATCAAATATCACAGAGTATTGGACAGGGTTGTCCTGTATCAAATATCACATTATTGGACAGGGTTGTCCTGTATCAAATATCACACACTATTGGACAGGGTTGTCCTGTATCAAATATCACACATTATTGGACAGGGTTGTCCTGTATCAAATATCACACAGTATTAGACAGGGTTGTCCTGTATCAAATATCACACAGAATTGGACAAACTTGTCCTGTATCAAATATCACACATTACTGGACACAGGTGTCCTGTACTAAATATCACACAGCATTGGACAGGGTTGTCCTGTATCAAATATCACACAGTATTGGACAGGGTTGTCCTGTATCAAATATCACACTGTATTGGACAAGCTTATCCTGTATCAAATATCACACAGTATTGGACAGGGTTGTCCTGTATCAAATATCACACAGAATTGGAAAAGCTTGTCCTGTATCAAATATGACACAGTACTTGACAGGGTTGTCCTGTATAAAATATCACACATCATTGGACATGGTTGTCCTGTATCAAATATCACACCGTACTGGTCAAGGTTGTCTGGTATCAAATATCACACATTATTGGACAGTGTTGTCCTGTATAAAAATATAACACAGTACTGGACAGGGTAGTCCTGTATCAAATATCACACATTATTGGACAGGGTTGTCCTGTATCAAATATCACACAGTATTGGACAGGGTTGTCCTGAATCAGATATCACACAGTATTGGACAGGGTTGTCCTGTATCAAATATCACACATTATTTGACAGGGTTGTCATGTATCAAATATCACACAGTACTGGACAGTGATGTCCAGTATCAAATATCACATAACATTGGACAGGATTGTACTGTATTTAATATCATAGCATATTGGACAGGGTTTTCCTGTATCAAATATCACACAGTATTGGACAAGGTTGTCCTGAATCAAATATCATGGGGTATTAGAGAGGGTTGTCCTGTATAAAGATATAACACTGTACTGGACAGGGTTGTCCTGTATCAAATATCACACATTATTGGACAGGGTTGTCCTGTATCAAATATCACACAGTACTAGACACGATTGTCCAGTGTCAAATATCACACAGTATTAGACAGGGTTGTCCTGTATCAAATATAACACAATATTGGACAGGGTTGTCCTCTAACAAATATCATGGGGCATTAGACACGGTTGTCCTGTATCAAATATCACACATTATTGGACAGGGTTGTCCTGTATCTAATATCACACAATACTAGTCACGGTTGTCCTGTACTAAATATCACACAGCATTGGACAGGGTTGTCCTGTATCAAATATCACACAGCATTGGACAGGGTTGTCCTGTATCTAATATCATAGCGTATTGGACAAATATCAAAGCGTATTGGACAGGGTTGTTCTGTATCAAATGTCACAAAGTATTTGACAGGGTTGTCCTGTATCAAATATCACACATTATTTGACAGGGTTGTCCTGTATCAAATATCACACAGTATTAGACACGGTTGTCCTGTATCAAATATCACACAGTATTGGACATGGTTGTCCTGAATCAAATATCATGGGGTATTAGACAGGGTTGTCCTGTATCAAATATAACACAATATTGGACAGGGTTGTCCTCTAACAAATATCATGGGGCATTGGACACGGTTGTCCTGTATCAAATATCACACCGTATTGGACAAGGTTGTCCTGTATCAAATATCACACATTATTGGACAGGGTTGTCCTGTATATGGACAGGGTTGTCCTGTATCAAATATCACACAGTATTGGACAGGGTTGTCCTGTATCAAATATCACACATTATTGGACAGGGTTGTCCTGTATCAAATATCATGGAGTATTGGACAGGGTTGTCCTGTATAAAATACCACACAGTATTGGACAGGATTGTCCTGTATCAAATATCACACATTACTGGACAGGGTTGTCCTGTATCAAATATCACACAATACTTGTCACGGTTGTCCTGTACTAAATATCACACAGCATTGGACAGGGTTGTCCTGTATAAAGATATAACACTGTACTGGGCAGGGTTGTCCTGTATCCAATATCACACATATAACACTGTATTGGACAAGGTTGTCCTGTATCAAATATCACACCGTATTGGACAAGCTTGTCCTGTATCAAATATCACACAGTATCAGACAGGGTTGTCCTGTATCAAATATCACACAGAATTGGACAAGGTTGTCCTGTATCAAATATCACACAGTATTGGACAGGGTTGTCCTGTATCAAATATCACAAAGTATTGGACAGGGTTTTCCTGTATCAAATATCACACATTATTGGACAGGGTTGTCCTGTATCAAATATCACACAGTATTGGACAGGGTTGTCCTGTATCAAATATCACACAGCATTGGACAAACTTGTCCTGTATCAAATATCACACATTACTGGACAGGGTTGTCCTGTATCAAATATCACACATTATTGGACAGGGTTGTCCTGTATCAAATATCACAAGTATTGGACAGGGTTGTCCTGTATCAAATATCACACATTATTGGACAGGATTTTCCTGTATCAAATATGACACAGTACTTGACAGGCTTGTCCTGTATCAAATATCACACAGTATTGGACAGGGTTGTCCTGTATCAAATATCACACAGTATTGGACAGGGTTGTCCTGTATCAAATATCACACATTATTGGACAGGGTTGTCCTGTATCAAATATCACACAGTATTGGACAGGGTTGTCCTGTATCAAATATCACACAGTATTGGACAGGGTTGTCCTGTATCAAATATCACATATTATTGGACAGGGTTGTCCTGTATCAAATATCACACAGTATTGGACAGGGTTGTCCTGTATCAAATATCACACAAAATTGGACAAGCTTGTCCTGTATCAAATATCACACAGTATTGGACAGGGTTGTCCTGTATCAAATATCACACAGTATTGGACATGGTTGTCCTGTATAAAAATATCACACTGTACTGGACAGGGTTGTCCTGTATCAAATATAACAAAATATTGGACAGGGTTGTCCTCTAGCAAAATCAGGGGGCATTAGACACGGTTGTCCTGTATCAAATATCATACAATATTGGACAGGGTTGTCCTGTATCAAATATCACACAGTACTGGACAGGGTTGTCGTGTGTAAAATATCACACATTATTGGACTTGTTTATCTTGTATCAAATATCATATCATATTGGACAGGAGGGTTGTCCTGTATCAAATTTCAAAGCTTATTGGACAGGGTTGTTCTATATCTAATATCACACATTATTGGACAGGGTTGTCCTGTATCAAATGTCACACAGTTTTAGACAGGGTTGTCCTGTATCAAATATCACACAGTACTGGACAGGGTTGTCGTGTGTCAAATATCACACATTATTGGACAGGGTTGTCCTGTATCAAATATCACACAGTACCAGACACGGTTGTCCAGTATCAAATATCACACAGCATTGGACAGGATTATCCTGTATCAAATATCATAGCATATTGGACAGGGTTGTCCTGTATCAAATATCACACAGTATTGGACAGGGTTGTCCTGTATCAAATATCACACAGCATTGGACAGGGTTGTCCTGTATAAAGATATAACACTGTACTGGGCAGGGTTGTCCTATATCCAATATCACACATTACTGGACACGGTTGTCCTGTACTAAATATCACACAGCATTGGACAGGGTTGTCCTGTATCAAATATAACACAATATTGAACAGGGTTGTCCTCTAACAAATATCATGGGGCATTAGACACGGTTGTCCTGTATCAAATATCACACATTATTGGACAGGGTTGTCCTGTATCTAATATCACGCAGTATTGGACAGGGTTGTCCTGTATCAAATATCACACAATTCTAGTCAGGGTTGTCCTGTATCAAATATCACACAGTATTGGACAGGGTTGTCCTGTATCAAATATCAAGGAGTATTGGACAGGGTTGTCCTGTATCAAATATTACACCCTACTGGACATGGTTGTCCTGTATCAAATATCACACAGTATTGGACAGGATTGTCCTGAATCAGATATCACACAGTATTGGACAGGGTTATCCTGTATCAAATATCACACAGTATTGGACAGGGTTGTCCTGTATCAAATATCACACATTATTGGACAGGGTTATCCTGTATCAAATATCACACAGTATTGGACAGGGTTATCAAATATCACCTGTATCAAATATCTGTACAAATATCAGTATTGGACAGGGTTGTCCTGTATCATATATCACACATTATTGGACAGGGTTGTCCTGTATCAAAAATCACACAGTATTGGACAAGGTTGTCCTTAATGAAATATCATGGGGTATTAGACAGGGTTGTCCTGTATCAAATATTACACAATATTGGACAGGATTTTCCTGTATCAAATATGACACAGTACTTGACAAGCTTGTCCTGTATCAAATATCAGGGTTGTCCTGTATCAAATATCACATTATTGGACAGGGTTGTCCTGTATCTAATATCATAGTGTATGGGACAAATATCAAAGCGTATTGGACAGGGTTGTTCTGTATCAAGTGTCACAAAGTATTGGACAGGGTTGTCCTGTATCAAATATCACACGTTATTGGACTTGGTTGTCTTGTATCAGATATAGGATATTGGAAAGGGTTGTCCTGTATCAAATATCACACAGTACTGGACAGGGTTGTCGTGTGTCAAATATCACACATTATTGGACAGGGTTGTCTTGTATCAGATGTCACACAGCATTGGACACGGTTGTCCTGTATCAAATATCACACCGTATTGGTCAAGGTTGTCTTGTATCAAATATCACACATTATTGGACAGGGTTGTCCTGTATCAAATATCACACAGTATTGGACAGGGTTGTCCTGTATCAAATATCACACAGTACTGGACAGGGTTGTCGTGTGTCAAATATCACACATTATTGGACAGGGTTGTCTTGTATCAGATATAGAATATTGGACAGGATTTTCCTGTATCAAATATGACAACGTACTGGACAGGGTTGTCCTGTATCAAAGTGTTGTCCTGTATCAAATATCACAAACTATTGGACAGGCTTGTCCTTTATCAAATATCACACAGAATTGGACAAACTTGTCCTGTTGCAAATATCACACAGTATTGGACAGGGTTGTCCTGTATCAAATATCACACAATACTAGTCACGGTTGTCCTGTACTAAATATCACACAGCATTGGACAGGGTTGTCCTGTATAAAGATATAACACTGTACTGGACAGGGTTGTCCTGTATCAAATATCACACATTATTGGACAGGGTTGTCCTGTATCAAATATCACACAGTATTGGACAGGGTTGTCCTGTATCAAATATCACACAGTACTGGACAGGGTTGTCCTGTATCAAATATCACACATTATTGGACAGGGTTGTCCTGTATCAAATATCACACAGTATTGGACAGGGTTGTCCTGTATCAAATATCATGGAGTATTGGACAGGGTTATCATGTATCAAATATCATGGAGTATTGGACAGGGTTGTCCTGTATCAAATATCACACAGTATTGGACAGGGTTGTCCTGTATCAAATATCACACATTATTGGACAGGGTTGTCCTGTATCACAATATGGACACTGTATCAAATCTCAAAGCTTATTGGACAGGGTTGTTCTATATCTAATATCACACATTATTGGACAGGGTTTTTCTGTATCTAATATCACACATTATTGGACAGGGTTGTCCTGTATCAAATGTCACACAGTTTTGGACAGGGTTGTCCTGTATCAAATATCACACCGTATTGGACAAGCTTGTCCTGTATCAAATATCACACAGTATTGGACAGGGTTGTCCTGTATCAAATATCACACAGAATTGGACATGCTTGTCCTGTATCAAATATCACACAGTATTGGACAGGGTTGTCCTGTATCAAATATCACACAGAATTGGACGAACTTGTCCTGTATCAAATATCACAGAGTATTGGACAGGATTATCCTGTATCAAATATCATAGCATATTGGACAGGAGGGTTGTCCTGTATCAAATTTCAAAGCTTATTGGACAGGGTTGTTCTATATCTAATATCACACGTTATTGGACTTGTATGTCTTGTATCAGATATAGGATATTGGAAAGGGCGGTGCTGTATCAAATATCACAAAGTATTGGACAGGGTTGTCCTGTATCAAATATCATGGAGTATTGGACAGGGTTGTCCTGTATCAAATATCACACAATACTTGTCACGGTTGTCCTGTATCAAATATCACACAGCATTGGACAGGGTTGTCCTGTATCAAATATCACACAGAATTGGACAAACTTGTCCTCAATCAAATATCACATATTATTGGACAAGGTTGTCCTGTATCAAATATCACAAACTATTGGACAGGGTTGTCCTGTATAAAATATCACACAGCATTTGACAGGGTTTTCCTGTATCAAATATCACACAGAACTGGAAAGGGTTGTCTTGTATCAAATATCACAAATTATTGGACAGGGTTGTCCTGTATCAAATATCACACGTTATTGGACTTGTATGTCTTGTATCAGATATAGGATATTGGAAAGGCCGGTCCTGTATCAAATATCACAAAGTATTGGACAGGGTTTTCCTGTATCAAATATCACACATTATTGGACAGGGTTGTCCTGTATCAAATATCACACAGTATTGGACAGGGTTGTCATGTATCAAATATCATGGAGTATTGGACAGGGTTGTCCTGTATAAAATACCACACCGTATTGGACAAGATTGTCCTGTATCAAATATCACACAGCATTGAACAGGATTGTCCTGTATCCAATATCATAGTATATTGGACAGGAGGGTTGTCCTGTATCAAATTTCAAAGCTTATTAGACAGGGTTGTCCTGTATAAAAATATAACACAGTACTAGACAGGGTTGTCCTGTATCAAATATCACACATTATTGGACAGGGCTGTAATGTATCAAATATCACACAGTATTGGACATGATTGGCCTGTATCAAATATCATGGAGTATTGGACAGGGTTGTCCTGTATCAAATATCACACAATACTTGTCACGGTTGTCCTGTACTAAATATCACACAGCATTGGACAGGGTTGTCCTGTATCTAATATCATAGCGTATTGGACAAATATCAAAGCGTATTGGACAGGGTTGTTCTGTATCAAATGTCACAAAGTATTTGACAGGGTTGTCCTGTATCAAATATCACACATTATTTGACAGGGTTGTCCTGTATCAGATATCACACAGTACTAGACACGATTGTCCACTATCAAATATCACACAGTATGGGACAGGGTTGTCCTGTATCTAATATCATAGTGTATGGGACAAATATAAAAGCGTATTGCACATGGTTGTCCTGTTTCAAATATCACACAGTATTGGACCAACTTGTCCTGTATCAAATATCACACAGTATTGGACAAGGTTGTCCTTAATCAAATATCATGGGGTATTAGACAGGGTTGTCCTGTATCAAATATCACACAATACTAGTCACGGTTATCCTGTATCAAATATCAAGGGGTATTGGACATGGTTGTCTTGTATAAAATATCACACAGTATTGGACAGGGTTGTTCTATATCTAATATCACACATTATTGGACAAGCTTGTCCTGTATCAAATATCACACAGTATTGGACAGGGTTTTCCTGTATCAAATATCACACAGAATTGGAGGAACTTGTTCTGTATCAAATATCACACAGTATTGGACAGGGTTGTCCTGTATCAAATATCACACAGAATTGGACGAACTTGTCCTGTATCAAATATCACACAGTATTGGACATGGTTGTCCTGAATCAAATATGGTGGGGTTTTAGATAGGGTTGTCCTGTATCAAATATAACACAATATCGGACAGGGTTGTCCTGTATCAAATATCACACAGTATTGGACAAGCTTGTCCTGTATCAAATATCACACAGTATTGGACAAGGTTGTCCTGTATCAAATATCACACAGTATTGGACAGGGTTGTCCTGTATCAAATATCACACAGAATTGGACAAACTTGTCCTGTATCAAATATCACACAGTATTGGACATGGTTGTCCTGAATCAAATATCGTGGGGTATTAGATAGGGTTGTCCTGTATCAAATATAACACAATATTGAACAGGGTTGTCCTCTAACAAATATCAATCTCTTAGTTATTGGGTGATAAGTAACACTTTGGTTATCACCTAGTTATTGGGTGATAGGTAACACTTTGGGTATCCCCTAGTTATTGGGTGATAAGTAACATTTTGGGTATCCCCTAGTTATTGGGTGATAGGTAAAACCTAATTATTGTGTGATAGGTAACACTTTATGTATCACCTAGTTATTGGGTGATAGGTAACACTTTTGGTATCACCTAGTCATTGGGTGATAGGTAACACTTTGGGTATCACCTAGTTATTGGGTGATAGGTAACACTTTATGTATCACCTAGTTATTGGGTGATAGGTAACACTTTGGGTATCCCCTAGTTATTGGGTGATAGGTAACACTTTGGGTATCCCCTAGTTATTGGGTGATAGGTAACACTTTGGGTATCCCCTAGTTATTGGGTGATAGGTTATCCCCTAGTTATTGGATGATAGGTAAAACCTAGTTATTGGGTGATAGGTAACACTTTATGTATCACCTAGTTATTGGGTGATAAGTAACACTTTGGGTATCCCCTAGTTATTGGGTGATAGGTAACACTTTGGGTATCCCTTAGTTATTGGGTGATAGGTAACACTTTGGGTATCACCTAGTTATTGGGTGATAGGTAACACTTTGGGTATCATCTATTCATTGGGTGATAGTTGAAACTTTGGGTATCATCTGGCTATTGGATGATAGGTGAAACTTTTGGTATCACCTAGTTATTGGTAGGTAACACTTTGGGTATCCCCTAGTTATTGGGTGATAGGTAACAATTAGGGTTAGGGTTAGGGTTAGGGTTAGGGTTAGGGTTAGGGGTAGGGTTAGGGTTAGGGTTAGGGTTAGGGTTAGGGTTAGGGTTAGGGTTAGGGTTAGGGTTAGGGTTAGGGTTAGGGTTAGGGTTAGGGTTAGGGTTAGGGTTAGGGTTAGGGTTAGGGTTAGGGTTAGGGTTAGGGTTAGGGTTAGGGTTAGGGTTAGGGTTAGGGTTAGGGTTAGGGTTAGGGTTAGGGTTAGGGTTAGGGCACTTTGACGCACTTGCGTCGAAGATGCGTTAGGGAACGCCCACTTTTGTGACGTCAGATGCCAGTCATCATTTATTGAGAATTAATGTTCTTATTAGACTTGATTAGAATTACCCCCCTTTGCTTCCCTTGATGCATTTTTCTATTTCAAAGGCGCCATTTCTCTTTGTTTTGTGGAGATGTTGAGGATTACCTGGTGTGTTTTTTTCTCTGGATGATTGATTGCTATAGTAAGTGTTATTTAAGTGATTTGATAGCTGATGACTGCAAGAAATATTGTGTGATAAGTAACATTTTGGGTATCCCTTAGTTATTGGTTGATAGGTGAAACTTTTGGTATCCCCTAGTTATTGGGTGATAGGTAAAACCTAGTTATTGGGTATCTCTTAGTTATTGGGTGATAAGTAACACTTTGGTTATCACCTAGTTATTGGGTGATAGGTAACACTTTGGGTATCCCCTAGTTATTGGGTGATAAGTAACATTTTGGGTATCCCCTAGTTATTGGGTGATAGGTAAAACCTAATTATTGTGTGATAGGTAACACTTTATGTATCACCTAGTTATTGGGTGATAGGTAACACTTTTGGTATCACCTAGTCATTGGGTGATAGGTAACACTTTGGGTATCACCTAGTTATTGGGTGATAGGTAACACTTTATGTATCACCTAGTTATTGGGTGATAGGTAACACTTTGGGTATCCCCTAGTTATTGGGTGATAGGTAACACTTTGGGTATCCCCTAGTTATTGGGTGATAGGTAACACTTTGGGTATCCCCTAGTTATTGGGTGATAGGTAACACTTTGGGTATCCCCTAGTTATTGGATGATAGGTAAAACCTAGTTATTGGGTGATAGGTAACACTTTATGTATCACCTAGTTATTGGGTGATAAGTAACACTTTGGGTATCCCCTAGTTATTGGGTGATAGGTAACACTTTGGGTATCCCTTAGTTATTGGGTGATAGGTAACACTTTGGGTATCACCTAGTTATTGGGTGATAGGTAACACTTTGGGTATCATCTATTCATTGGGTGATAGTTGAAACTTTGGGTATCATCTGGCTATTGGATGATAGGTGAAACTTTTGGTATCACCTAGTTATATGGTGATAGGTAACACTTTGGGTATCCCCTAGTTATTGGGTGATAGCTAACACTTTGGGTATCCCCTAGTTATTGGGTGATAGGTAACACTTTGGGTATCCCCTAGTTATTGGGTGAAAGGTAACACTTTGGGTATCCCCTAGTTATTGGGTTATAGGTAACAATTTGGGTATCACCTAGTTATTGGGTGATAGGTAACACTTTGGGTATCACCTAGTTATTGGGTGATAGGTAACAATTTGGGTATCCCCTAGTTATTGGGTGATAGGTAACACTTGGGTATCACCTAGTTATTGGGTGATAGGTAACACATTGGGTATAACCTAGTTATTGGGTGATAGGTAACACTTTGGGTATCACCTAGTTATTGTGTGATAGGTAACAATTTGGGTATCACCTAGTTATTGGGTGATAGGTAACACTTTGGGTATCCCCTAGTTATTGGGTGATAGGTAACAATTTGGGTTAGGGTTAGGGTTAGGGTTAGGGTTAGGGTTAGGGTTTAGGGTTTGGGTTAGGGTTAGGGTTAGGGTTAGGGTTAGGGTTAGGGTTAGGGTTAGGGTTAGGGTTAGGGTTAGGGTTAGGGTTAGGGTTAGGGTTAGGGTTAGGGTTAGGGTTAGGGTTAGGGTAAGGGCACTTTGACGCACTTGCGTCGAAGATGCGTTAGGGAACGCCCACTTTTGTGACGTCAGATGCCAGTCATCATTTATTGAGAATTAATGTTCTTATTAGACTTGATTAGAATTACCCCCCTTTGCTTCCCATGATGCATTTTTCTATTTCAAAGGCGCCATTTCTCTTTGTTTTGTGGAGATGTTGAGGATTACCTGGTGTGTTTTTTTCTCTGGATGATTGATTGCTATAGTAAGTGTTATTTAAGTGATTTGATAGCTG